>NW_011888844.1:4503398-4509555 GCF_000151845.1 Pteropus vampyrus | reverse complement strand
TATTTATATTTATATTGGTGCATGAATTTTCACACACATAAAAAGTTGTAGAAATGAAAAAAATGAACTAAAGATGATCTCAGATAATAAATAGAAAGATTTTCAGAAGTCTGTATGAACCCAGCAAAATCCCTCAGCTTACTTACAGTGATGTTTTACTTTATAATTTGCATCCTTTCAAAAATACAAATTATTTAGAACCCAATGATTTCCTAAATTTCAAAATATTTTAGAAATTCTAAGAATTCCGCTTAGTTAAATTATCATCCTCTGATTAAAATTATTATTAACTGTGCAATAAGAAACAACTTCCATAGTAACATTTTAGGGGAAAAAAATTTATAATAGGTAAGTTTAGAATGGCTAGGCATAGTGCTAGGGAGCAGTATGACATAGTGGTTAAGAAGATGAAATCTCCAGCTGGATCCAGCATAAAATTCACTTTGTAGCACTAAATGTCAGATTCATTTTGAAGTCCTTTTTGGGATCTAGCACCTGACCTTAAAACTGCCACTGCTTATGTATACGTGTGTGTGTGTGTGTGTGTGTGTGTGTGTGTGTGTGTGTGTGTGTGTGTGTGATTGAAAATGGTAGTATGTCAGTACAGACCTTTAAAGCTAGCTAGCTCAATACATGTGAGGGTTTAGAAGTGAAAGAGCAACCTAATGGATACCAAACTACAGTGAGCACACACTGAGTTATTTCATCACTTAACTACTTGGAGGATCTAATAACACAAAATTTCAACAAAAGAATGTGTAATCTCATACAAAGTCACACTTATTTTCTGAGCTCACTTTGTAATATCCCTAACTTATACAATTGTTCGCTTACTTGTTTCACAAAATTGATAAATGTTTCTCCCTCTTTCCTTTAATTACATAGTGGTGTCGGAACAAGAATATTGAAGATGGTGCACTAACAGTGTACAGCCAAAAGAACTAAGTAATAATTTTTTCCAGGGTTTGGTGGTGGTGAAAATAATACCAATCACAATTTTAAGAAAATGGAAATTATAAATCATATTTGCGAAAACTGTATTTATGTTGTTTTATGTTTTAAATAACCTGTGTTTCTTTCTCACTCTATCCTCTTTAAGGGAGCTCAATGAAATAAACTTTGGAGTTGAAACTAGGGCACACATAAGCTGGAAAATATCAACTATATTATATAGTCCTCAAAGGTATAAATGAAAGCTGAAAATGATTTGGGGCTCAAAATTTATAGGCAAGGCAGTGGGAATTAGAAATTTGTTTAAAGAACCAGACTTTAAAATTCTGGATTTTATATGTATCCCATATAGTGACTGATAAAAAAGAGAAATATATTATAGATAGGATATTGTGGAGATTGGCTATTGATTTATGTAACCAAATTCTTGCATCATGTGTTACATTATACATAGTAAACATTACATTTAAGAAAATTTATAACTTTATTGACATTCCCTACCTAGAAAATTTTAATCTCCTTAGCCTTTATAGTAATATTTCTAATATCTTAATATTATTATCATAAATAAGATAGTAAAGCAATTCCTTAGCCTATTATAAAACAAGTTATATACATTGTAATACTATTTCTAATTAATCATGTTTGTTTGTCTCAATCTGTAGAGCATTTAAAAAGAACTTATATATGAAATAATGCTAAAATTCTCTCAAACATTCTCACATTTATTGTGCAGCAAATAAAATTATTACAGTTAATGGCAAAAGATTATTTTGCAAATACAATAAATGTATTTTATTGTATGAAATGCTTATTTCCTTAGTATTATGCTTTGTCCTTGGGTCCTTCAAAATAAATTTTAATCACCTGGATATATGACAATTAATATTGTGTTTTGCTAGGAATTAATTGTAATCCAGTTATCTGAAATATATTTTTTTAATTAATTAATTATTTTTTATGGTGACTTTGTTCAATGAAATCAAATAAGTTTCAGCTGTAAACTTTAACAGTAAGGCATATGTATGTTTACACTGTGTGTTTACACTCCATAGTTAGTTTTCTCTCTTTCATCACATATTTAACTCCTTTACACACCATCTACCTAAATACTCCCCCCATCCCTTACACTCTGGTAACCACTAGTTTATAGTCCATGTCCATGAGTCTCTGTTTGTCCTGTTCATTTGTTGCTTTTAGATTTATATCCCACATACAAGTGATATCATGTGATTTTCAACTTTTTCTGTCTGACTTATTTCGCTTAACATGATTATTTTGTGGTCCATGCATATTGTCTCAAATGGCAGTATTTCATCTCTTCTTAGGGTTGAATAATATTCCATTGTATATATGTAACACAACTTCTTTAGCCAATCATCTATCGTAGGATACTTTGGTTGCTTCCATGCCCTGGCCACTGTGAATAATGCTGCTATGAACATTGGTGTGCAAATACCTTTTCAGATATGAGATTTCAAGTCTTTGCGGTAAATACCCAGTAGAGGGATTGCTGGATCAAATGGTAGATACATTCTTAGTGTTTTGAGGAAACTTCATACTGTTTTCTATAGTGGCTGCACCAATTTGCAGTCCCATCAGCAGTGTATGGAGTTTCTTTTTCTACATATCCTCTCCAGCATTTGTTATTACTTGTCCTGTTGATTATAGCTATTCTAACAGGTGTGGAATGGTATCTCATTGTGGTTTTGATTTGCATTCCATAATAGCTAGCGATGTTGAGCATCTTTTCAAATATTTGTTAGCCATTTGTATATCCTCTAGGGAGAAGTGTCTGTTCAGGTCCTCTACCCATTTTTTGATTGGATCATTTGCTTTTTTGTTATTATTGAGTTGTATGAGTTTTTGTATATTTTGGATATTAGGATTTTATTGGTGGCGTTGCTTGCAAATTCATTTTCCCATTTGGATGGCTGTCTCTTTACTTCATTGACAGTTTCTTTTGCCGAGCAGAAGCTTTTTAGTTTGATGTGGTCCCATTCATTTATTTTAGCTTTTACGTCCCTTGCCTTTGAGGTCAAATTCATAAAATCTTTTTTTAAGTCCAAGGTCCTTGAGTTTAGTTCCTATGCATTTTATTGTTTCAGATCTTATATTCAGGTCCTTAATCAATTTTGAGTTAATTTTGGTGTGTGGTGATAGACAATTGTCTAGGTTCATTCTTTTGCAGGTGGCTTTCCTGTTTTCCCAGCACCATTTATTGAAGAGGCTTTCCTTTCTCCACTTTATGTTTTTGGCTTTTTTGTCTAAAATTATTAGCGCATATAAATATGGGTTTACCTCTGGACTCTCGATTCTGTTCCACTGGTCCGTGTGTCCGTTTTGCTGCCAATACCATGCCTTTTTGATTACTATCGCTTTGTAGTATAATTTGAATTTGGGTAGAGCGATGCCTCCAGACTCATTCTTTTTTCTCAGGATGGCTTTGGCAATTTGGGGTCTTTTGTGCTTTCATACAAATCTGATGACTTTTTGTTCTATTTCTTCAAAAAATGCTGATGGGATTTTGATGTGGATTGCATTAAATCTGTATAATACTTTACGTAATATGGTCATTTTAACTATGTTGATTTTCCATGCAAGAATGTGGAATATGTTTCTATTTCTTTGTATCTTCTTCAATTTCATTTAATAGGGTCTTCTAGTTTTTATTATACAGATCCTTCACATGTTTCTTTAGATTTATACCTAGGTATTTTATTTTTCTGTTGTAATTGCAAAGGAATTATTTTTCCCACTTCTTTTTCTGATGCTTTATTATTAGAGTATAGGAACGCTATGGATTTTTGAATGTTGATGTTGTATCCAGAAAATTTACTGTATTTGCTTATTGTTTCTAGTATTGTTCTTGTGTAATATTTAAGGTTTTCTATATAGAGAATCATGTCATGTGTAAATAGTGACAGTTTGAATTCTTCATTTCCTATTTGGATGTTTTTTATATCTTTCTCTTGCCTGACTGCACTTGCTAGGACCTCCAATGTTATATTGAATAACAGTGGTGATAGAGGACTGCCTTGCTTAGTTCCTGATTAGAGGAAAGATTTTTAGTTCTTCACCATTAAGTATAATGTTGGCTGAGAAATTGTCATATATAGCCTTTATTATGTTGAGGTACTTTCCTTCTATACTGATTTTGTTAAGTGTTTTGATCACAAATGAATGTATCTTGTCGAATTCTACATCTATTGATATGTTCATATGATTCTTATTTTTTAATTTATGTATGTGGTGTATCATATTCATCCATTTATGTATGTTGAACTATCCCCGTGCCTCTGGGGTGAAGCCCACTTGATCATGGTGTATAATCTTTTTAATATGTTGCTGTATTCAGTTTGCTAGTATCTTATTTAGGATCTTTGCACCTGTGTTCACAACACATATCTGTCTGTAGTTTTCTTTTCTTCTGTTATCATTAGCAGGTTTAGTTATCATGGTAATATTGGCTTCATAAAATGAATTGGGAAGTATTGCCTATTCTTCTTTATTTTGGAAGAGTTAGAGGAGAATAAGTATTAAATCTTTTTGTATGTTTGGTAGAGTTCAAGGTTGAAGCAATCTGGTCCTGGACTTTTATTTTTTGGTAGGTTTTTGATGATTGTTTCAATTTCCGTACTACTGATTGATCTGTTTAGATTTTCCAGTTCTTGATTCAGTCTAAGAAGATTGTGTTTTTCTAAGTACTGGTCCATTTCTTCTAGGTTATTCAATTTGGTGTGATATACATTTTCATAGTATTCTTGTATCATCCTTTGTGTTTCTGTGGAGACTGTCATAATTTCCCGTCTTTCATCCCTGATTTTGTTTATTTATGTCCTTTCTCTTTCTTCTTCAGTGAGTCTAGCCAGTGGTTTTCCAATTATATTAAACTTCTCAAAGAATCAGCTCTTTGTTGCATTTATTTTTTCTATTGTTTTTTGTTTGTTTGTTTTCAAATTCATTTATTTCTGCTCTAATTTTCATTATTTATTTTCCACTTCTGACTTTAGGTAATTTGTTCTTCTCTTTTTATATTTTTAAGATGAAGCATTAGCTTGTTTATTTGGATGCAATCTTGTTTTTGGAGATAGGCCTAAAATGATATGAACTTTCCTCTTTTCACCACTTTTGTGGTGTCTCAAAATGTTTGATATGTTTTACTATCATTATTATTAGTTTCTATGTTTCTCTTGATCTCTCTTTTTATTTCTTCTCTGACCCTGTTATTCTTCAGTAGCATGTTGTTTAACCTTTATATATTTGTGTTTCTTCCTGCTTCTTTTTTGCAGTTGATCTCTAGTTTCAAAGCATTATCATCAGAGAATATGGTTGCTATGATTTCAACCCTCTTACATTTGTTGAGGCTATCTCTATGTCCCAGTATGTGATCGATTCTTGAGAATGTTCCATGTGCATTAGAGAAGAATGTAAGAGCCGCTGTTTGAGAATGGAAGTCTCTGTAAGTGTCCATTATGTCCAGTTGGTCTAATGTGTCATTTATGGATGTTATTTCCTTATTGATTTTCAGTTTGGATGATCTGTCCATATCCGACAGTGAGGTATTTAGGTCCCCTAATATGATAGTATTTTGGTCTGTTTCTCCTTTTAGTTCTGTTAATAATTGCTTTACATATTTTGGGGCTCCCTTATTGGGAGCATAGATATTAATAAGTGTTATGTCTTCTTGGTGCATGATTCCATTTATCCTTATGAAGTGTCCCTCAGTATCTTTCTTTACCTTTTTTACTTGTGAAGTCTATTTTGTCCAATATTAGTACTGCTACTCCCACATTTCTCTGAGTGCCTTTTGCTTAAAATATCAATTTCCACTCTTTCACTTTGAGTCTATATTTGTCTTTGTAATTGCAATGTGTCTCTTGGAAGCAGGATATAGTTGGGTTTTCTTTTTTGATCCATTCTGCAACTCTGTGCCTTTTTATTCATGAGATTAGTCCAATTTTCATTTAGGGTGATTATTGATATATGAATTCTTCTTATAGTCATTTTATCTTTTGCTTTCTGGTAGCTCGGTGTTTCCATTGCTTCCTTGTCCTTGTGTTTTTGTTTTCTGTATTTTGATTGGGTTTTGTGTGTTTTCCCTCTGGTTCTTCTTGTTTTATGTTATATACTTTATTTATGAATCTTTGGTGTGTGTTTACCATTATGAATATGTAATATATATGTGTATATATGTAATATATAT
>NW_011888844.1:4496355-4503348 GCF_000151845.1 Pteropus vampyrus | reverse complement strand
GAGACAGTTGTGGAGCGAAGTAGCAGGGAAGTGCCGAAAAGGACAGGCAGAAGGAAGCCATCCCGTTCAAAAAGGGGGAAAATAACCCAGGAAATGTCATTTACAGATACCATCAGACTCTCTGTAGGGACGTAAATTTTTACAAACTTTCTGAAGAGCAGTTTGCAATACATAGTCTGAGCTTGAGAAATGTTCTTACCTGTTGACACAGTTGTTCGACTTGTAGGTTACCATAAGGAAATAATCACAGATGTAAACCAATTAGACACATATAAGGATGTTCAAGAAACCATTATGTGATACAATGAGACTTTGGAAATAATCTACATGTCCAATAGGAGAATAAAATGGTAATTATGGGATATCTGTATGACAGAATATTATCCAGCTATTGAAAATAACATTTTGAATTCTTTTTATGATGTAGGCAGTGCTTACCAGAGCTTTGCAATTTATAAGCTGTGTAATATATATGTGTGTATCCAGCTATTGAAAATAACATTTTGAATTCTTTTTATGATGTAGGCAGTGCTTACCAGAGCTTTGCAATTTATAAGCTATGTAATATATATGTGTGTATATATACATATATATATTCGCACATTTTCTTTAGCACGTGACTTATCTCCATTCTCCTTTGCAAATTTGTATCTTTGAATCCTCCCTTTTTCAGTCATTGTTGTCTTAATTTGTTCCTATGAATGTTGAATGTTCATTGCTATCTTTCTATAACTATTCTCTTACTATTGCTGAAGCTTATAATGTTCTATTCTTAATAAGGGTTGCACTCCTCTGCTTCTATTTGCCTGATAGTCACTTTACTCCTAATTATGTATTCTTTTTTTGTCATTTTGTTTTAGGTGAGCTGACTCCTTTCCATATTTCCTGTAGTGCAGGCCTCCTAGTGGAGAATTCCCTCAATTTGTGTATGTCTGGAAAGGTCTTAATGTCTCCTTCATATCTAAAGGAGAGCTTAGCTGGATACACTATTCTAGGCTGATAGTTGCTTTCATTTATAAGTTTAAATATTTGATTCCATTCCCTTTCGGCTTGTAAGGTTTGCACTGAGAATTCCGAGGATAATCTAATGGGTTTTCCTTTATAAATTTCCATTTTCTTCACCTGGCTGCCCTGAGTATTCTGTCTTTGTTGTTGATTTTTGATAATTTCAATACACTATGTCTTGTTGAAGGCCTTTTTGGATTGAGATAATTGGGTGTTCTGTTGAGATAAGTGGGTGTTCTGTTGAAAGCTCCAGCTCTTTCCTTAGATTTGGAAAATTCTCATCAACTATTTGTCTGAAAATGCTTTCTAGTCCCTGCTCCTTTTCCTCGCCTTTAATAATGCCCATTTTTCTTATGTTTTCTCTCCTGATGATGTCAGCTAGTTCTTGAATTTCTCTTCAATTATTTTTTCATTTTTCAGTTTCTCTCTTCTTTCTTCTAATTTCTTACCAGATTTCTGTCTTCCATGTCACTGATCCTTTCCTCCATGTGGTCGACTCTACTTCCCAAGCTTGCTATTTCATTTTTCAACTCTCGCAGTTTTTTTTTTTATCTCCAGAAGATCTATTCTGTTTTTTTTGAAGTTTTCAGTCTTTTTGCTAAAGAACTTATTCTGCTCATCTAGTTGTTTTTTTTCAATTCCTGAAATTGTTGATATGACTCGTTTCAGAACTCACTGAGTTTTTTCAGAAGTACCGTCCTGAATTCTCTGTCATTTAAGTCACATATTTCTATGTTTATAAGCTTATTTTCTGGAGATGTTTCTCTTTCTTTCTGAGATGCCTTGTCATCTTGTTTGTTCATTGTGTTTAATGGACCATTTCTCCATCTGGGCATTAATATTAGTGTATTGTGCTGTTTTTTTCAGAAAGAAGATTCATTATATAAAGGTCTCTCATTAACGTGCTTCAAAGAACGTGCTTTTCTTTTGGTTTCCAGTAGGTGGAGTGTAAGCCTCTTGTTTCCCTGCTTTATATAAAGTCTCAATAATGCCTTTTTTATTTTCTTGTAGATATTTAATCATGCTCGCTACCTTCAGTTTCAGTCCATTTCATTTTCAATGACAGTCTCATCAGTTTTGCTCAGATTCCCCTGGGGCTCTCCGTTGATCAGTGCCAGAGGGTATGAAGAAGGGGCCCTCTGGATTAGGATTTGAAGGCTGCAGCTCAGCCTTGATTTTGCAACAGTGGCTATTAAAAATCAACTGTTGTTCCTCTGCCATCCTACTTCTCTACTTTCTTCCCTGTTGACTGATCACTGCCACTGGCTGTATGGAATTCACAACTCTCCCATACAGGGCTGTTCGGGGAACTCGCTGCACTTTCTCTCTTCTCCCTCCTCCTATAGTAATCTCTGGTCTCTCCGAGAGGCAGCTTCTTTATTTCTCCCAATCCACTGCCTGACAACTGGTGTTCTAACCTGTGGTAGCCTATATGCACAGACTCCATGCTCAGACGTGCTAGTGTGTAGTTTGGTTGCTTTTTATTGAGTTTTAGATGCTCAGCTCATTGTTTTAAGGAGAGAAATCTTGGGACATCTCTCACTCTGCTATGTTTCTCCAAACTCCTCCGAAATATGTTTATTGTCAAATTTAGCCAACTCATCAGAATTTTAAGTGGACAAATTGGTCTTTTGGTAAATTAAATTTTGGCATTAATATGTCCCCTTAGTTAGTGGAATGTCTAGACAAATCTCCTTATAATATAATTTTGTGTTTCTTTTTTCTCTGTTAACAAAAACAGATAGATAATAGCATTTGTTTATCTTCCTCTAAATCAGACACTTTCTATATAAGTTATCTTAGTGAGGAGATATTTGAATGATCTGTTTCATTTCTACATATCATTAATAAATTATATTGATAACTTAAAACATGTTTGTAACCATTCATTCATTTGACAAATATTTATTGTGTACCTATGTTGTTCCAGTCACTATACTAGATGCTGGGGATTTACCAGTAATAACAATAACAACAAATCTCTGCCCTTATTGAACTCAAGTTCCATATGTAAAAGTAGTTGTACAGGGAGAAAAACAAAAACTAGAAATATAAAATATACCACTTGTATGATGGTTAATTAAAAGCTCTCTTTTACCAGTTCTGTCTAATACGTTGGTCTCCAGACATTAGTAACAAAGAAAAGTTCTGATGTATCTGCCTGGTTATCTTTCACAAAGTCCCCATGCTTTATCCTTAAATACTCCAATAATTGAAGCAAAGGCAAATTTTAGTTTAGTTTTTGACTATGAAACAGTAGTCACTGAACATTGCAAAGATGATTCTGGAGAATCGTTTATGAAAAAAAAAAAAGTTATATCTGTCTCTTAACCATTATCTAATCATAGTAAAATAATGAGAATCAAAATTTAAATATTTTTCTTTTAAGAAATAAGGTTACATATATAGATACAGAAGTAATACTGTCAGCTTAATAATTAAACTAGAAAAATTCCTTTTTAACAAACTCAACGGTTTCTAAAAATTTTTGTTATGTTAAAATTTTTTAAATGATGAACCACTTTTAGTATCCAAAGAGAAATATTGTTTATAATTTCAGAAGAAAAATAACATGTAAATGTTAATGAAACCATTATTCAATACTTAATGCTTTTTCACATCTCCTTTTATTCTAGCTTTGTTCTCTCCACTCAGCACCTCTTGTTTTCAGGTCTCAATTACTAATAAATTTTATTTTTACAAATTCTATAAAACTTAAAAAGACTTTACAGTTCTGGGAAATATGATTTTAACATGAAAAATAAATGCTAAAACAACAATGTCTTATATAAACCTTGACATCCCCATGGGCAGGAACTGGAGGAAGCCATCTGTTGTACAGGATCTGGGGTTTAATAGATGTCACTGTCACCAAATCAATGAAACACTATGATTATGGGCCACCTGCTAGAACATGGAAATGGCCTTGTTATAACAAATAAGATGTTATAATGAATGTAAAATATGATTCTACTGTAAAAGTGTTTCCAACTCTGCTGGTTGCTTGATGGTCAAATGGATGACAATGGTCACCAGTTATTGAAATGCTTTCAAATATCCAGTAGCAATTTAATTCCTCCAATGGGGCTCAGACTGAGTATATAAAATCCCTTATTTTATTTTTAGTTGAAGACAGTTTTATCTTTTTCTATTTTTCCTCTTCCAATATGAGAGAGTACTGCTCTAGATACACGATCTTGAATTCATTTTTACTGCTTGTCTAAAAAAAAATTAATTGGATTGATTTCTACTATATCTGCCTGTCATGTGGGTTTCTTTAATCAATTTATGTTATTAACATGACTATTTATTATATTTTTCTTAAATAAATGTATTGTTTGAGCCCTTATCATGGCATTAAGGAAGTAAAAGACATTGTGTGATAGCAAATGCGTATGACATTTCCAGAATTACTTACTATTTTGGGATTATTACTTTTTTCAAACTGTCAATATTCTCAACGCAAAATAATTAAAAATATTACTTCAATTATGCTAAAAATTTGCATTTGGACCTTGCCAAAACTATAGCAAAATTAATTTTGACACGGTTTATATTAATTTATTTTTCTCTCTGTCATGTCTAATGGGTTATTTTTGAAAGCCATTTTTAACATACAAAAACATTTTACTCACTAGAATTAAGTTATATAAATTTATGTAGCTACAATTTTTATTTTTGCAAATGCACGTGCATGTGTGCACACGCTCGCATACGTGCATGCACTGTCAGAGAATGATCTCCGGAATCCATGGGAGCAGAGTTGTTTGACAGCATAATTTATAACTACTTATGCAACAAATGCATCTACTGTAAACAGAGAGTGAGTTGGCTGAAAAACAACAAATATGTGTTATACAAGCAAAATTCTACAGATCAAGCACTTTATGTATACATGTTAAAACTTATTTATGCATGCAGTTAAATTATATGTTTTTCCTTGAAAGAAAATTGCATCTGCACATTTATAGGTGTGTTTTTCTAATTCAAGTAAAGATAGTGTTTAAGAATATGTGTGGGAGTATTCATGAGAGCAATGACTCTCTACTCAAATTTTTAAAAAGGTTTCTTTTTATAGACAACAGAAAACAATGTGTTAATGAAGGCTGTTAATATTAAAATAAGTTGACGGTCACGGCTAACTTAATTATTTAGCTCACAGTTATGTTTGTAAGAAAACAAAGATGGTTTCACTTGAAAATCTGCATTAAAATGGTGACAGGTGATAAAGTCTTATTATTGGGTTAGAAACTCACTTTATGCACTAAAAATAAATGTAAACATACAAAATTATTTTTCTACTTAGCCTGTTTAAGGCATTGTGTAAATTGATATATAAACAAATATTTTTATTGCCTCAGCCTCATGTAATTTTAAATTTTCTGTTGTTGGCATAAAATGTAAGCTAATCAGACAGCCAAAGAATATTATTCTGATAACTGAGTACACATGGGAATCATTGTACAATGGATTTCAGTGTGTAATATGGTATGAATCTTTGCAAGGGCTTCAACTTTTATTGAATTCACAGAAGGTGATTTTCCTTATTAAATACAGAAGGGAGGGGTATCTCCAGAGTATTTAAATCTTTTAAATATAATAATTGTATTCCTGCTTAGACTATAGGGCCTGGAAGACTGAGAAAAAGAAAGTAAGCATTTCTTAACATTTGCCAAATGTATAGTAAAAGCAAGCTCAAATGAATATAGTGTTCCTTTAGTGGAAAAATATATATTTTTTTAAATTTAAATATGCTGTCAGCAAAAGTACAGAAACATAAAAAAATCTTTGTATATATAAAAACTTAATACAATTAATCTATCAATAGGCTATATTCATCTATGCTTGTAAAACTTAAAATGTAAAAATAAATGATTAATGGAAAATGAGAAATGCCCATAATTGAGCCTGAGCATAATAGTGACTTTTTTTCCATCAAGATACATTTAAATGTTTTCCCTCATTAACTTCTAATAAAGATATATCTCCTGCCATAATTTTTTTCTACCCCAAAATATTAATTTCATGACTTAGGGATATATGGAGTTAATAGATTTATTTCTGTTTACATTTAGTTAAATTCTGTTACTATTCACACAATCACTGAAGACTGCATCAAAACTTTAATATTTTGCTGAAAGCAAGTTGTTCAAAGCCATTTAATCAAATTGATAAGTTTTTCATTACTTTATACAAGGTTGTCTAAAACTAAGCTAATGCATTTGAAAGTAAGAGAAGTTCAGGAAAAACTTTGCCTGATACTCTAAAATTAAATTTAATTGGAAGTTTATTAAATGCCTGCTATGTACATATATAATTTAATGTACATATACAATTTAATTCGATATAATTTAAATTATGTGTCAATAATAAAGACACATTTTTAGTCTTATCTTCAACAAGCTTTGAAGGGATTTAGTGTTGGTACTCTAGATCTTTGCACATTATATGTATATTTGTGTTTGTGCTTGTGTTAACAAAGCAATAGTACATTTTTCTACGATGACACATGGAAAATTCACTTAAATCTTAAAGTGCTAATAAATATATCAAAAGACACAGGACTTCATCAAACTGGAATAACTATTGTAATTTATATATATATTTTTAACCTAGAAGTATTAGCCCATTCAAAATATATATTCAAGATATATAGTTTAGATTTTAAACTCTTTCAAGGTGCAGTGAATTATTTTCAAGCAGGTTCCGAATGTTCATATGTGAAGGGAATTTAATGAGAGATTTAGCATTAGTTGAATTAATGATACGGTTGGCTTCTACATTGACTATCCTACTAATTAGCTTTCAATAATTTCATTCTTTCATTCATGCATGTTGTCACTCACTCATAGAACAAAGACTTATTCAACACCACTCTGTTCTCAGTGCTATTGTAGATACTATTAATATACCGGTAAAAAATATGTGTCATTACTGCTCTTCTTGAGCTTACAACTTAAATAAACTATTCTTTTCCTGTAGTAATAT
>NW_011888844.1:4493650-4496260 GCF_000151845.1 Pteropus vampyrus | reverse complement strand
TACTATGCTGATACATGTTATGAGTAAAAAACAGAGGGTGCTATGAGAGCATGTAACAGGTGGACTTTACTATTCCAGAGGGAAATGAAAGATTTTGATGAGGAAACTGTACGATTTTGAAGAATGAAGAGGAGTAAGCCAAGTGAAGAGTTTAAGAAAAAAAGTCATATTCTCTATATACAAGATTGAAACTATGATTGAAGGAAGTAGTAACCACAGAAAACCATCTAAGCAAGAAATAAGGAAGAATTTTAATTAGTATTGTTACTGGATATTTCTTCTGCATTAGATACACATACATAAGTTTCCTTATTTCTTTTCCCTATGGACAAATAATATTCTACAGACATATCATCTTGTTAAATACATACTACACACTTGCAGCTCCAAACCACAATTATGAGAATACTAAAAATTCCTAGAAATACTCAGTTTCACGTATATTGCTGCTAGAATAGGCAACTCACAGAGTGTTGTTTTTTATTTTTATTTTTAAGTCCCACGTTTCTAAAAGGTTCTTGAGTGATAAATCAGCCAATTTACATATTTACTAACTGCTCATGGTTTGGGTAGAATATCAAAACTTCCACATGAAATTTATTTTAAAATGTTTGGAAAAAATACAGAAACAGTGTGGATGATATCTTTAGAGAGTTCAGTGTTATTTCTTGGAAGTCTACTGAATTACGATGAAGTGTAAAATCATATATTATGCAGGAGTGTTTACTTATAATAATTGTTAACTGAAACTCATGGCTACAATTTATCAGACTGTTGACATTTTATTAGGGGGCGGAGTAAGGGGAGCTGCTCTTTGATTTAAATGGTTTTCTAGAAAGCATCTCCTCCTCTAAAATTCTTTAATTGGACACCTCTAACACAAGAAGAATCAAATGGTTGAGTTTACCACTAGAAACAAAACTTTTGTGGAAGCTGCTTCAGGATAGCATCAGCTATGGAGACATAATAAATAATAATAATAAAAAAAAGTCAAGCTGAATTTTGAATAAGAATATTTTCCATAAATTGGTTCCTTAATTTGAACATAATTATCCTTCTTTTCCATATACATGCATGCATAAGAAGCTGTCATATAAAGTGCTTTCTTCAGAGGTTGCTCAGAAAAAGAACTATGGGAGACATGTATTGGTTATTGATTTAAGAACAAAAATCTCTCTCTCACATGACATTTCTGATAATGCTTTAATAAAAACAATTGGTCAACTTTGTTTTGTTTAGAATCAACTGGTGCCACATAAATGAAAAGCAAACCAATTTTTAAACTAAGTTTTTCTAAAGAATCCAAACATTAATCTGAAAATATGTCAGTAAAAAAAATGAGTTTTTTTTTTCTTCTGGTAAATGAAGAAGTTATTTGAAAAACTTCTAAACTTGCACTGAAAGATACCCAGAACCTAAGACATACAAGTCTTAAAAAAATTATTTTATAACTTTGTTTCCTAATGAGAGTGCTCATATAAATTTTTAATTCATTTGAATCCCTTATTTTATTACCTGTACTATTTTAAAAATACAGTGTATACTCTCTTGTTATTACCATTTATAAACATTTGCAATATAAAATGGATTGAGCTCATCATTATTTAAAAAAATGTTGAAACTGAGATACTAGTAGGACTAATAATTTATTAATTTTGTTTCATCTATTTTAAAACTATGTTGTTATACACAACGATTAATTGCCATATAATGTTATATATATTTTATATATAGAATAGTTTATCAATATATTTTTAATTTTATTTTTTTAATTTGGAGTTATTTTGTCTAATATTAATATTTTGCACTTGCTTTATTTTATTATAATATGTCTGCTATATTTTTATTTTACCTTTAATTATTATGTGTGCAACAGAATTTTATTGATGATCGAACTGTTAACAATTGGAAGATTGCATTATAGTGTAACAGTAAAACTTTAGATCTAATGTCAAACAATTGTTTTTTTTTTTATTTTGCCAATAGATTTTTTATTTATTTCAATTATAGTTGATATACAATATTTTGTTAGTTGCAAGTGTGAAACACAATGATTAGACATTTATAAAGCTTATAAAGTTATAAAAATGATAAATTCAGTACACATGTGACACAATACATAGTTATTACTGACTATATTCTCCATGTTATACTCTACATCTCCATGACTACTTTGTAAATACCAATTTGTACCTCTTAATTCCTTCACCCTTCACTCATCCTTTCATCCCTCAATCTGGCAACCATAAAAATGCTCTCTGTATCTATAAGCTTATATTCTGTTTGGTTTGTTCATTTATCCTGTTCTCCAGATCCCACATATAAGTGAAATCATATGATATTTGTCTTTCTCTGTCTGACTTTCTCCATTCAGTACAATATTCTCAAGGTCCATCCATGTTGTTCCAAACAGCAACATTTTATTCTTTTTTAATGGCTGAACAATATTCCACTGTACATATATACCACCTCTTTTTTATCCATTCATCCACTGATAGACACCCAGGTTTCCCCCATATCTTGGCTACTGTAAATTATGTTGCAATGAAAATATGGATTCACATGTCCTTTCAGAGTAATGTTTTGGATTTCTTTGGATAAATACCTAGA
>NW_011888844.1:4487268-4493600 GCF_000151845.1 Pteropus vampyrus | reverse complement strand
GTAGGATTACTGAGTCATTCTTTGTCTCTTGTTACAGCTTGTGTTTTAAAGCCTATTTTTTCTAGTGTAAGTATTGCTAACCCAGTTTTTTTTTTTATTTCCATTTTCATGATATAGTTTTTCCATCCTTTTATTTTAGTCTGTGTGTATAAGTTCATTTGAAGTAAGTCTCTTAGAGGCAGCATAGGTAAGGGTATTGTTTTCTTGTCCATTCAGCCACTTTTGTCTTTTGGTTGGGACAGTCAATCTATTAAATTTAAACTAATTGTTGTTAGATATGTAGTTATTGCTATTTTATTATTCATAGTGTGTATATATATATATATATATATAATTGTGGGAAGAAAAAAAATGGCATAGATGATACAGGCTTTGTTCATCCCTCTTGCAACCAAATCAAAGTTGTGACAGAAACACGGAGCAAACAGTAAGCAAAGTCACCTGGGATCTAGATGAACAGAAGAACTACAACTAGGGAGAAAAATAAAAAATCACCTTGCAACAGTAGAAGGTAGGAGGGGGCAAAGATTTGAGGCTGCCTGGTTCCAAGCTGCTGAGTGGGACAGAGGCTGTGGCAGCTTCAGCTGGCAGCTGCAGATGCCTCT
This sequence comes from Pteropus vampyrus, assembly GCF_000151845.1. Lineage (NCBI taxonomy): Eukaryota > Metazoa > Chordata > Mammalia > Chiroptera > Pteropodidae > Pteropus > Pteropus vampyrus. Next base: position 4,492,995 of record NW_011888844.1, on the reverse strand, counting down.
TAAAGGGGCCCAGTCCACAAGCAGACTTTCACAGTGAAGGTCCTACTTGCTCTGAGCATCAGCACCAGGTTGGCTGATCTAGGGGCACCATGGACTTACAGATGAGTAGTTGGAGTGAGGGCCAGAGGCAAGGGTCTCTCCCAGGCAGAAGTTCTGGCAGTATCCATTGTTCCCCTGTTGAACCCTCCCCCTTCCCAGTGTGCAGACACAGCACCATGGTAGATGAGATGTCATCCAACTGGATAACAGACACCTCTCCACCCAGAGGATTACTTGAAACTCCACCTCTCCCAACTCGCATCCTCACCCAAGCCACATCTAGTTGCGTCTTCAGCAAGTCTTGTTTTCCTTGCTGAGCAAGCTTCAGGACTCACACTGGTGGTAGTAGAAGCTGACCTCAGTTTCTGGTATGGCCTCTGGAGGTAACTACAAGCACAGCATTTGTGCATTGCTTGCTAAATCTTAACAGATGATCCTGGTGGGGCATAGGCTGGGGCTAAAGTTGGCCTTCAGCCAAACTCTTTCTGAGGACTGTGCCTCTGGACGCCTACTACACAAAGCCATGCTAATAAAATCGGGAGATGTAGAAACTTTGCTTAGTACATTGAAACAAACACAGAAAGGCAGTCAATGTGGGAACACAAAGAAGCAGATACGATATGAGAGAACAGAACAGAGATCCAGGAATACTGAAGTCTTAATGGAGTAAAGCAACTTAACCTATGTAGAGTTCAAAACACTGGTTATAACAAAGCTCACTGAACTTAGGGAAAGAGTAGATGAACTGAGTGAGAACTTTAACAAGAGAAAAAAATAAACATGAAAATAGAAATGAAAATTACAAAAGGGAACCAGTCAGAAATGAAGAACACATTATCTGAAATGAAGAGTATATTAGGAGGAATCAACGGAGTAGATAAAATATAGAGAATGGGGAAGCTAAGGACACCCAATCAGGATGGCAAGAAAAAAAGAAGCCATGACTATAATAATAATTTAAGGAGCCTATGGAACACTATTCAATGTAAAAAAAAAATATATATATATATATATATCAGTGTTATAGCAGTACCTGAAGTTAAACAAGATGTTGAAGAGCTATTTGAAGAAATAACATCCCTAACCTGTTAAAGAAAATAGACATACAACCTCATGAAGCTCAGAGAGTCCCAAGAAAAAGGAACCCAAAGAGGCCTACATAAAGACACATTATAATTAAAATGTTAAAGGTTAAAGACAAAGAGAGAATCTTTAAAGCAGAAAGAAAAAAAGCAGTGAGTTACCTACAAGGATCTTCCACAGATTTGCGGTTGATTTCTCAAAAGAAATTATGCAGGACCAAAGGGATTGGTACAAAATGTTTGACGTGATGAAAACTCAGGATCTAAACCAAGAATACTTTATCGAGCAAAGCTGTCATTTAGACTCTAAGGACAGGTAAAGAGCTTTCCAGACAAAAATAAGCTAAAGGAATTTATCAATACCTAGCCAGTATTACAGGAAATGTTGGAAGGACTTCTTTAATAAGAAAAATCATGTATCAAAAACAGGAATAAAGAATGATAATAACTACATTCCTATCAACAGATAACTCAAATGGAAAATAATTAAGCACTCCAACCAAAAGTTAGAGTGGTTAAATGGATAAGAAGACAAGACCCCTACACATGCTGCCTCCAAGAGACTCACTTTAGATTAAAAGGCACATACAGACCAAAAGGAAGGGGTTGGAAAAAGATATTGTTTTGATGGATCTAGAGGGTATTGCACCGAATGAAAAAGTCAGATAGAGAAAGACAAATATCACATGATTTCACGTACAAATGGAATCTAAAACAAACAAACAAACAAAATAAACAACACAGCAAAAAAAAAGAGATAAATTCATACATACAGAGAGTATTTTGAGGGCTACTATATGGGAAGGGGTGCGAGACAGTAAAAAAAGTATTAAGAAGTACAAAAGGATAGTTACAAAATAGACCTGGAGATATAAAATGCACCGTAAGGAAAATAATTAACAATGTTGTAATAAATACGCAAGGGGGAAGAAAGTTACTGGATTTAGTGTGGTGATCATTTCGTGAGTTATATAGATCTCTAATCACTATGCTGTACAACTGAAACAAATATATTACTGTATGCCAACTATAATTGAAAAAACTCATTAAATTGTACAATATTAACACAAACAACTAATTGTTTATTATGTTTCAATAAAGCAGGAAAAAGAATTTCTTGTAATACTGGTTTGGTGGTGATGAATTCCTTTAGATTTGTCTTGTCTGGGAAGCTTTTTATCTGTCCTTTGATTCTAAATAATAGCATTGCTGGGTAAAGTAATCTTGGTTGTAGGCCTTGCTTTTCATCACTTTGAATATTTCCTTCCAGTCCTCCTGGCCTGCAAAGTTTCTGTTGAAAAATCAGCTGACAGTCTTATGAGAGCTCCCTTGTACATAACTAATTGCCTTTCTCTAGCTGCTTTTTAGATTCTCTTTTTGTCTTTAACATTTGACATTTTAATTATGATGTGTCTTGGTGTGGGCCTCTTTGGGTTCATCTTGTTTGGGACTCTCTTCGTTTTCTGGGCTTGCATGTCTATTTCTTTTGCCAGGTTAGGAAAGTTTTTCATCATTTCTTCTTCAAATAGGTTTTCAATTTTTTGCTCTCTCTTCCTCTGATACTCCAATGATGAAAACTATGGTATTTTTGATGGTGTCCGAGAGGCCCCTTAAACTAGCCTCACATTTTTTAATTCTTATTTTTTTTTTTTTTGCTGTTCTAATTGGGTGTTTTCTGCTATTTTGTGTTCCAAATTGCTAATTCAGTATTCTGCTTCATCTGTACTACTGTTGATTCCCTCTAATGTATTCTTTATTTTCTTACATTCTTCATTTGTGTTTTTTTGTTGTTTTTTTAATCTCCATTTTTATGTTTCCTATCTCTTTGTTGAAGTTCTCACAATATCTTTGAGCATCCTTATAAACAGTGTTTTGAATTCTGCATTTGATAGATTGTTTGTCTTTATTTTGTTTTGTTCTTTTTCTGGAACTTTCTTCTATTCTTTCATTTCGTACATGTTTCTTTGTCTACCTATTTTGGCTGCTAGCCTGTTTGTTTCTATGTATTAGGTATAGCTGCTACGTCTCCCAGTCTTAGTAGAGTGGCCTCTTGTAGTAGGTTTCCTGTGGGGACTAGTGACACAATCTCTCTGGTTACTGGAGCAAGATGATCCAGGTATGTCCCATATGTAGGCTGTATGTGCTCTCCTATTGTAACTGTGCCTTGGTTGCTGTTTGCACCTCAATGGGTGGGATTGACTCTCATGCTGACTGGTTGAGAGAACTGGCTGGTGACTACAATGAAGAAGTTGTTTTGCAGGGGCTGACCCTACAGAGCAGAATTGGCTTTAGCAGAGGTATGGTCCCTGCCTAATCTAATCTTCCCTTTGGGTGTGCATGTGTTTTTTTGTTTGTTTGTTTGTTTGTTTTGTGGCACTGTTTGTGTGGTGTTCTGCTGTGGTCTGAATTTGGTCACCAGGTATGTTGGTTTGGGGACACTTTGAAACAAGCTCTGTTGCAGGCCAAGTTCAGCCACTGCCTATGCCCTGCCCTGGGCCACTTGCTATAAGTAGTAAAGTGATCTACTGATTGTTGCCATTTTTTTATGGGCTTGGAGGTAGCTGGGAGAGTCCAAGCTATAAACAGAAGCCAGTGGCCACTAGTGCTGGGATTGGGGCTACTTAGCAAGAGGTATGGGACATGCTAAGGCCAGATTTCGCTTGTTTGGGCTTGTGGATCTTTGAGGAATTTTAGGGAAGTCCACAGCATAAGCTAAGACAGATTGATTCTATAGAAAAGCCACTGAAAGTGGTTAGGGTGGGCTTGCAAGTTGGGAGGGGCAGGGTCTCAGGGAATCACTAGGGCAGGGTGAACAGTCTTAGCTAGGTTGATGGAGACTCAGATACAATGCCTGCTTGTGTCTGTTTGTTGGGTTCGGGGAGGGCTCAACAATGTAAAAATGACTTTTGCCAACACTTCTCTCTTGGAGAAAGCTGACCCTCCAGCCCTCACCTGAAGCCAGACAATTAAATTCCACCCCATAATCCCTGGCACCTTTTGTGCTACTGCTCCAGCACTGGTGCTCGGAGCAAATGAGTCTGTCTGCAAGTAATTCTCTGCATGGATGGGCTTTTTGAGAATAATGCTTGGGAATACATCAGCCCTTCATCTCATTCAGATCCCATCTTCATGGGTTTTCACAGCCAGAGTGGGAACACTCATTGCGGAGACTTCTCTTCCTGGCACTGGTGCTCCATGCTGGGGAATTTGTTGTGGGTCTGGGACCCCTTGATTTTCACGGGGCACCACTGCACCTGATCTATCCCTTCCAATTCTCAACTGCCACATGAGTGTAGGCCCAGCACATGTCCTGTTTCTGCCACTCTTATAAGTCTCAATGTGTTTTCTTCTGTGTAATCTTAGTTACAGGAGTTCTATTAAGCTAGACTTCAGGTGATTCTCATGGATGGTTGTCCTATAGGTTAGTTGGAATTTTGATGTGGTCATGACAGGTGACAAGCACTGGGTTTTCCTACTACACCATCTTGACTGGTAATAACTCCATTTTTAAAGTCACTTAGCTATACTCAGCAACTGAACCTTTTCCTAGACACATCTTTTTCACAGATTCTAGGTTCCTGAGCTTTTCTTTATCCTCAACTTTATCTTCCTGTGCTTAGTCTTGTACCTTGCAATCCTTAATCTCAGGCTTCCCACAAAAAGCCAAAATTATTTTTGCTTTGTTATTCAAAAATTCAAAACACTTTGAGAGGAAATACAGTAAAAATTGGATTGCAAGCTCTAGAGCCTCATAGCTTGAGTACAAATCTTGTTTTTATGTTAGCCTTAGAAAAATTATTTTATCACTCTTTTCTTTATATCGCTTCTCTGTAAGCAGAGGATCATAATAGGACTATCTCGACATTTTTATTGTAGAAATTAAAAAACAAACCCAAAGAACTTAGAACAATGCCTTGTGTATATCATGTGTTCAATTAAGTTAGTGATACTATTATACAAAGCAAAAACAGTTATCGCTCTAATGAATTTTGTACTCAGTTTGTAAACTAAACATTTTTTTACATACATACTAATATATGTATACTTTATTGATTTCATTTTATTTAATAAGTTAACTTTTGTTGTTTTGAGCAATCTATTTTTGAAAAATCCATGAAGTCAACTATATGTCTTTCACACTGATAGAGAAATAAAGACAGTCTTAAGGCAGGAAGCAAAATGCAAATTTACATACCATCACCACTTATACACAAGGAGCAGATGAAAGTTGTGGCAGTAATTTAGCTGGGAGGCAGAATTCCTTTATGCTCAATTTAGCAGTGCTGTTTTGTTTTAAGTGTGTCTGTTCTAAGCAGCATGGAACTATATTGTTAAAACCTAACTGGACTTGGGAACCCCAAAATAAACCCACACATACATGGTCAATTAATTTATGACAAAAAACTAAAGACTATACAATGGAGAAAAGATAGTCTCTTCCATAAATTGTGTCAGGAAAACCGGACAGCCACACGCAAAAAAAAAAAAAAAAAAAAAAGGATCATTATCTCAAACTATACACAAAAAACAATTCAAAATGGATTGAAAACTTGAATGTAAGACCTGAAACCAGGTCATCCAAAAAGGATGATTAGAAGTTTACCAC
>NW_011888844.1:4484227-4487209 GCF_000151845.1 Pteropus vampyrus | reverse complement strand
TATATAGTTTTTGACTCCAGAAGCAAAAGTATCAGTAGCAAAAATAAGTAAGTGGGACTACATTACACTAAAAAGCTTCTGTATAGCAAAGGAAGTCACTAACAAAGCAAAAAGGCAACCTAAATTATATAGCTGATAAGAGGTTAATATCCAAAACTATATAAACAACTCAATAGTAAAAAAAAAAGAGAGAGAGAGAGAGATTTACAAATGGACGTAGGAACCGAATAAACACTTTTACAATGAAGACGAGCAAATGGCCAACAGGTACATTAAAGGTGCTCAACATGACTAATCATCAGAGAAAAGCAAATCAAAACCACAATGAGACAGCATCTAACCTGTTAGAATGACTGTCATCAAAAAGGATGAAATAACAAGTGTTGACAAGAATGTGGAAAAAAGGATTCCCTTGTATATTGTTAGTGGGAATGTAAATTGGTGCAGCCACTATAAAAAAAAAAAAGTATAGAGGTTTCTTGTAAAATTAAAAGCATAATTAACATATTATCTAGCAATTCCACTTCTGGGTATCTATCTGAAGCTAAAATCATTATCTCAAAGAGATATCTACACTCCCATGTTTATGACATCATTATTTATAATAGCCAAGACGTGCAAACAATCTAAGTATCCATAGACAGACGAATAGATAAAGAAGATATGTAATGGAATATTATTCAGTCATGAAAGAGAAGGAAATCTTGTCATGTGATGACATGGATCAAACTGAGGGTATTATGCTAAGGTAAATTCATCAGATAGAGAAAAACAAATACTATATGATATTACTTACATGTGGAATCTAAAAAAATCTAAAAACCAAAGCAAAAAACAGAACTTGTAAATATAGAGAAGAAATTGGTTGTTGCTAGTGAAAGGACTGGGGAGTTGACAAAATAGGTGAAGGTGTTCAAAGAATAAAAACTTTCAGTTATGAGATAAATAAATCCTAGGGATGTACTGTGTAGCATAATGACTATGGTTAATAGTACCATGTTGTTTATTTGAAATTTGCTAAGAGAGTAGATCTTAAATGTTCTCATCCATGTTTGGTAATGGGTATTAATTAAACTTATTGAAGTAATCATTTCACAATGTATACATATATCAAATCATTATGCTGTACACCTAAAAGTATTACAATACGACATGCCAATATCTTAATAAAATTAAAATAAAATAACTTAAAAAACAATCTGAGCATCTCTGTCTTTAATACTTTAACTTTATCATTTCGCTTTTATGTTTATAATATATTTGAACACTTCTAGCACTGCTAGCTAGTGCTTTCTCATTTAATTTTTGTACTTTATTGCCTTTCATGGGTACAATTTTTTGTTTGTTTCCCTATTGGATTAAATTTATATTATTTTTCTTATTTTAATGATTACCTTTAATATTTTCAAAACATGTTTAAATTTGTATTTTTTAAATATGCATCCTTTTTTCAGTAGAAAGTCTCTCCCTCAAATAATACAAAAACTTAGGAAGCTTTTACTGCCTTCTCATGATTTCTATGTTGATACTGTTGAAATATCCAGTTTTTATTTAATTTTACATGCTTATAATTTATTTGAACTAAAACTGCTCCTTCCCTTCTACATCCCAGCTCTAAACTTTAGAGGTAGCAAGATCTTATTTTAAATCATAATCTGATTGCCCTTGCTCTTTTCTCACTCCTACACACTGTTCCTCATTCTTTCAATTATATGTTCTGTGCCCCCTGAGCCTCTCGCAAGTCCTCTTGCTCCACTCACAGACCAGCTAGCCAAGTGCCAGTTTTTGGAGGTAGTCCCAGAGAAATAAGATGTTGGACTCATGGATGAACACTTCCTCCCAAGATAGAATATTAGAGATGGAAATTTTTGTCCATTCACTCTGCCTTTTCAATTCTCACCCTGGCAGCTCAACTCCACTAGAGCCACAAGAATGCCAAGACAAAAACCAGTCTTCTGGGGAACACCCTCTGAAGGGTTGAGATGCTGGACACAAAGGCTAATCCTTTTTCTTCCCTGGGAGAAGTTGAGAGTGATATCCCCACTCTAGGAACAGAGTGCTTAATGGAGGGGCAGGCAACCTGAGGTCCTCTTGGCTTGCCACTCTTTGTGTGGAATTACTGCCTCAGATAAGCCAGGTTAAGGACAATCGGGGCCCTAGTATCCTTAGTATGCCACGCCCAAGATATAGTCACTATTTCATGAGTGGGAACTGGGTGTAAGAAACGATCATCTACCTCTTGACCATACTTGGCCGAGACTCAGCCTCAGGAGTCATTGTGAGAAATGCTGAACTATCTGCCTAGGAGCTGGAGAAGAAGGAACCCTGTGTTCTTGTCTGTGGCAATCTGAAGTGAAGTCTCCATCTCACTGAGCTGGGATGTAGAAGGGAAGGAGCGGTTTTAGTTCAAATATCAGAGATTCTCACTTTTATTACCAAATTTTCATAGATTTTCTTAAATAGCTATTTCTTCATTTATTATTTGATCCTAGGACCATTTCCTGAGGAATTAACTTTTTTTATAACTTTCATCAGTTTCATTGGGGAGCAGGCTGATATGCTACAAGCAATTAACCTGTTATATCTTTGATTTTCTTTATTATTAGCAAGAACTTCCAGAACAATAGTCACTCCTAAAATGTGCTAGAAATTCTTTATCATAAGAAAATTATCCTTCTACTTCTATCTTATCAAAAATTTATTTAACAATTAAAACCAATTAAAAATAAACTATCTTTTTTTTCTTATTTATTCTCATTATTTTTCTTATAGATATTGATATAAGGTATTATGCTATCATATTTCCTATTATATTGCTTTGTACTCAAATTATCTTTGCTTCCCAGTGCTATATTTATTTCCTATATAGTTATAATGAATTTTTAATACTTTACTGAGGAAGCTACATTTATATCTTTAAGTGATACTGCTCTATTTGTGTGTGTGTGTGTGTGTGTGTGTGTGTGTGTGTGTGTGTGTGTG
>NW_011888844.1:4473773-4483308 GCF_000151845.1 Pteropus vampyrus | reverse complement strand
GTGTGTGTGTGTGTGTGTGTGTGTGTGTGTGCGCACACATGCATAAATCTAGCTATGGGAGTGGAACACACAATGCGATATACATATATCTTACTGTTAAGTTGTACACCTCCAAATTACTGGATTTTGTTAACCAATGTCACCAAAAAAATTAATTTAAAATAAATAAATAAATAAATAAATAAATAAATAAATAAATAAGTGTTGATCTCATTTTAATAATTTTACTTAGTGTCTGACAAACCATTTCAATATGTTTTCTTCTATGCATCTTTAAATTTATATATTATTCTTGTTGTCTTCATTAGAAGAATCAATTATCTGTACATTGACTTCCTATCCTCTATTCTCTGTCTCAATCACATTTTCTCTCATCTTTATTTTTTTTTATATTTTCTTCTACATTCTGGGATAGCTTCTCAAGTTTTCTCTCCATTTAACTGATTCAATCTTCTGTGTTATGTGTTCTATTCTATATTGTTTTATATGCAATCCTAAATTATGTTATCACAATTTTTTTTTAAATGCACTTTTTTGCTGGGTTATTTTACCTTCTTTCTATACTTGTTTTTCTCAATCAGAATTGTTTTTAATTTATTTTTCTGTTTTGTTATTTTATATTAACATCCATTATTTCACAGAGACCATGTTTTCCTCAAATTTACTGAGAACACAACTAAATCTATCTAAACATCATCTTTGTTTCCTCCAGCAAATTTTATGTTTTCCTAGAAACTATGTTATAAGCTCTCAGTCCTTTTATGTATATATACTTGGATAACCACATTCTTTCAAGGCCCAGTTTTTGCTTTCCATATATTTGAATGGAATGATTACGTTTTAAATAGTTTTCATCTGTGTAATGTGAATGTTCTTTTTCTATGTTAAGTTGGAAGGCTGTTTAATCATTCAGTTATATTTAATAGCACTATGGAAATAATCTCTCCCCATATCTTAATCACTAAGTGATAAAATCAAGGCCTCAAAAGATAAAACTTATTTGGCTCAGGCTCTCCTCTAGAGCAGGGATCCCCAATCTTTGGGACATGGGCCGGTACCGGTCCGTGGCCTGTTAGGAACTGGACTGCACAGCAGGAGGTGAGCAGCTGGAAAGCAAGTGAAGTTTCATCCGGATTTGCAGCCCCTCTTCAGTGCTGGCATCACCACCTCAGCTCCATCTCAGATCATCAGGCATTAGATTCTCATAAGAGTACCAATCCCTGGTGCTAAAACTGGTTGGGACCCGATGCTCTGGAGAATCACTGGCTATAATAAAGAAAAACCCTGACATATTAAGAAGAGAGATATAAGTTCCTTTATAATGCCCTCAGTTTTCTTATTGATACTGGAGGTTCCCAGTACAGTGGCTTTTAATTTTTGCCCATATAAAATTGGGTTTACTTCTAGATGCTCGATTCCGTCCTACTGGTCTGTGTTTCTGCTTTTCTGCCAATATCATGCCGTTTTGATTATTGTCGCTTTGTAGTATAATTTGAAATCAGGCAGAGTGATGCCTCCAGCCTCGTTCTTTTTACTCAGGATGGCTTTGGCAATTCGGGGTCTTTTATACTTCCATACAAATATGATGATTGCTTCTCTTCTATTTCTTTTAAAAATGCTGATGAGATTTTGATAGGGATTGCATTAAATCTGTATAATTCTTTAGGTAATATGATCATTTTAAATATGTTGATTCTTCCAACCCAAGAACACGAAATATCTTTTCATTTCTTCATATCTGCTTCAATTTCTTTTTTAGAGTCTTATAGATTTTATTATATAGGTCCTTCACATGTATCGTTAGATTTATTCCTAGGTATTTTATTCTTTCTGTTGCAATTGCAAAAGAAATTATGTTTCTACTTCTTTTTCTGACACTTCATTATTAGAGTATAGGAATGCTATAAATATTTGAACGTTGATGTTGTATCCAGAAACTTTACTGTATTTGCTTATTGTTTCTAGTAGTATTCTTGTGGAGTCTGTAGGGTCTTCTATATAGAGAATCATGTCATCCGTAACTAATAATTTGACTTCTTACTTTCCTATTTGGATGCCTTTTATGTCTTTCTCTTGCCTGATTGCACTTGCAGGACTTCCAATGTTATATTGAACAAAAGTTGATAGTGGACAGCCTTGCCTTGTTCCTGATCTTAGAGGGAAGGTTTTTAGTTTTTTACCATTAAGTATAATGTTAGCTGAGGGTTTGTCACATATAGGCTATATTATGTTAAGGTACTTTCTTTCTATACCGATTTTCCTAAGTGGTTTAATCATAAATGAATGCTGTATCTTCTCAAAGGCTTCTTCTGCATCTATTGATATGATCATATGACTCTTTATTTTTTAATTTATTTATGTGGTGTATCACATTCATCGATTTGCATATGTTGAACTAACCTTGTGCCTCTGGGATGAAGCCCACTCTATTGCGGCATATAATCTTTTTAATATGTTGCTGTATTTGGTTTACTAGTATCTTATTTAGAATTTTTGCTTCTGTGTTCATGAGAGATATTAGTCTGTAGTTTTCTTTATTCTTTTTTTTTTTGTTATCCTTACCAGGATTTGGTAACAGGGTAATATTGGCCTCATAAAATTATTTGGGAAGTATTGCCTCCTCTTTGAATTTTCGGAAGAGTTTGAGGAGAATAGGTATTAAATCTTCTTTGAATGTTTGGTAAAATTCACCGGTGAAGCCATCTGGTCCTCAACTTTTACTTTTTGGCAGGTTTTTGATGATTGTTTGAATTTCCATACCATTGGTTGGTCTATTTAGATTTTCCAGTTCTTCTTGATTCAGTCTAGGAAGGTTGTGTTTTTCTGAGTACTGGTCCATTTCTTCTAGGTTATTAAATTTGGTGTTATATACTTTTTCATAGTATTCTTGTATGATCCTTTGTATTTCTACAGTGTCTGTCATAATCTCCCCTATTTCATCCCTGATTTTGTTCATTTGTGTCCTTTCTCTTTTTTCTTTAGTGAGTCTAGCCAGAAGTTTGTCAATTATATTAACTTTCTCAAAGAACCAGCTCTTTGTTGCATTTATTTTTTCTATTGTTTTTTTGTTTGTTTTGTTTTGTTTTGTTTTGTTTTTAATTTCTTTTAATTATGCTCTACTTTTCATTATTTCTTTTCTTCTTCTGATTTGGGGCTTCATCTTTTTCTTCTTTTTTAATGTGTTCATGTAATGTATCACCTAGTTTTTTTTTTTTTTTTTTTTTAAGATGAAGCATTAGTTTGTTTATTTTGGCTCGTTCTTGATTTTGGAGATAGGCCTTTAATGGTATGAACTTTCCTCTTATGACCGCATTTGCCATGTCCCAAAAGTTTTTATATGTTTTCCTATCATTTTCATTAGGTTCTATGTATCTCTCTATCTCTCTTTTTACTTCTTCTCTGACCCAGTCATTTTTCGGTAGCATGTTGTTTAATATCCATGTATTTGTGGTTCTTCCCGCTTTCTTTTTTACAGTTGATCTCCAGCTTCAAAGCATTATGATAAGAGAATATTATTGTATTATTTCAATGTTCTTATATTTGTTTATGCTATCTTCGTGTCCCAGTACATGGGCAATCCTTGAGAATGTTTCATCTCCACTAGAGAAGAATATATAAGCAGTTGTTTTGGGATGAAAGGCTCTGTAAATGTCAATTATATCCAGTTGGTCTAATGTGTCATTTAAGGATGTTATTTCCTTATTGATTTTCTGTTTGGATGATATGTCCATGTCCAACCATGGGGTATTTAGGTCTCCTACTGCTATAGTGTTTTGGTCCGTTTCTCCCTTTAGTTCTGTTAGTAAGTGCTTTATGTATTTTGGATCTCCTGATTAAGACCATAGATATTAATAACTATTATGTCTTTTTGGCGTATGACTCCATTTGTCATTATGAAATGTCCCTCAGTATCTTTCTTTACCATTTTTATTTTGAAACCTATTTCATCTTCTATTAATACTACTACTCTCACTTTTCTATGAATGCCATTTGCTTGAAATATCACTTTCCACCCTTTCATTTTTAATCCATATTTGTCTGTGGAGCTGAGATGTGTCTCCTGGAGGCAGCAAATGATTGGGTTTTCTTTTTTGATCCAATCTGCAACTTCGTGCCTTTTTATTGTTGTGTTCACTCCATTTACATTTAGAGTGATTATTGAAATATGAGGTTTTCCTATAGCTATTTTATCTTTTGCTTTGTGATAGTTCAGTGTTTCCATTACTTCCTTGTCCTTGTGTTTCTACTGTGTTGTTGTTGTTGTGTTTTGTAGATTTTCCTTCTCATTCTTATTTTATGTTATGTACTTCAGTTTCTTATCTTTGGCAGTGGTTATCATTACGAATATGTAAAGTGCATATATATATAGTGTGTGTGTGTGTGTGTGTGTGTGTGTGTGTGTGTGTGTATCTATTTTCTTCTGCCTTTGCTTTACCTCTATTGTCCTTTGAGAATTTGGATCTTTGAATTCTTCTCTTTTCTGTTATTGTTGTCTCAATTTGTTCACATTTATGCCGAATGTTCATTTCTATCTTAAAATAGCAAATCTCCTCTTATTGTTTAAGCTTATAATGCCCTGTTCTTAACAAGGGAAGCACTCCTCTGATTCTATCTGTTTGCTAGTCGCCTCGCTCATGGTTGTGTGTTTTTTTTCTTTTTCCTTTTTTTTTAGGTGAGATGACCCCTTTCAGTATTTCCTGTAATGCTAGCCTTGTAGTGGAGAATTCTTTTGATTTTTGTATATCTGGAAAGGTCCTTATTTCCTCTTCATATTGAAAGAAGAGCTTTGCTGGATACATTATTCCTGGCTTGTAGTTCCTTTCATTTAATCATTTGAATATTTTGTTCTACTACTTTCTTGCTTGCAAGGTTTGTCCTGAGAAGTCTAATGATAATCTAATGAGTTTTCTTTTATAGATTACCATTTTCTTTTCCCTGGGTGCCCTGAGAATGTTCTTTGTCTTTGATTTTTGATAATTTTAATACAATGTGTCTTGGAGGAAGCCTTTTTGGGTTGAGATAGTTGGATGTTCTGTTGACTTCTTGAATTCCAAGCTCAGGCTCATTCCTTAGATTTGGGAAATTCTCTTCAACTATTTGTCTGAAAACTTTCTAGTTCCTGCTCTTTTTCTTCCCCTTCGATAATGCCCATTATTCTTATGTTTCCTCTCCTGATGGTATCAGCTAATTCTTGAATTTCTCTTTCATTGTTTTTCACTGATCCTTTACTCCATTTGGTCGACTCTATTTTCCAAGATTGCTATTTCATTTTTTCAACTCTTGCAGTGTGATTTTTATCTCCAGAAATCTATTCTGTTCTTTCTGAGGGTTTCAATCTCCTTGTACTGATCATCTACTTGTTTTTTTTTTTTTCAATTCTTTAAATTGTTGATATGAATCATTTAGGATCTCATTGAGTTTTTTTCAGAAGTACCATCCTGAATTCTCTATCATTTCAGTCTCATATTTTATGTTGTTAAGCTTATTTTCTGGAGGTTTTTCTCTTTCAGAGATGCCTTGTCATCTAGGTTGTTCATGGTGTTTAATGGACTATTTTTCCACCTGGGCATTAATGGATGTGTATCCTGCTTTTTTTCCATAAAGAAGATTTATTTTATAAAGTTCTCTCTTTAGCCTGTCACTAAGAAGGCATTTTTCTTTTGGTTTCCAGTAGGTGGCGTCTAAACTTCTTGGATCTCTGCTGTCTATATGTCTTAATAATGCTTTTTCTTTTCCTTACAGATATTTAATCACACTTGTTACCCTGTCTCAGTCCCTGCCACTGTTAGTGACAGTTTCAGTAGCCTTTGCTCAGATTACTCTGGGGTTTCACATTGTTTAGTTGGAGAATATGGTGGATGGGGCCCTCTGGTTTGAGACTTAGTCTCAGCCTCGTGTTTTGCTACCATGGCTGGCAATAATGAACTATTGGCTCTCTGCCTTCTCCACCTCTCTGCTTTCTGCCTTGATCCCTGGGCACTGCCATTGCGTGGAGCTCACAGCTCTCTCAGGCAGGGCTGTTAGGCAACCCGCTGCAACTTCTCCCCTATCCCTCCTCATACAGGGATCTCCAGCTGTGAGAAGCAACCTCTTTGTTTCTCCCAGTCTATTGCCTGACTCCCCAGGTTCTGACCTTTGGTAGCTCTTATTCGTAGACCCTCCCCTCAGATGTGCTGGTGTGCAGTTTGGGTGTTTTTTTGTTAAGTTTTAGATGTTCAGCTTATTCTTGTTTCAAAGGGAGAGATCTGTGGACATCTCTCACTCCCCTGTGTTTGACATCACTTTAGACTTGAGGCTGGATTCTTTTTAAATTCATAATCACAACCTTCAACTAGGCAAATTCACCTCATATTCCTATTAAAATGTTTTTTTTTCACTCTCTGAGATAGCTATATAAAAACTATTATCTTCAAATATCTGATATTTCTACCTGCTTCCTCATTCTCAACTGACAGCTTTGATTAGTTTATTTAGAAAATAGTAGGTGTCAGATACTGTCATTTTTGTAGTAGCAAATATAAAACTTTATATTCAAATCTATCGATCCTTTCATGCCAGTTCTGTCATTTATTAGTTCTACAACCTTGTAGAAATTTCTTAACTTTTCTGTTCCTCACTTTATTCATCTATATAATGGGAAAAATAGTAGCAGTTTTGAATAGAGTTATTATCAGGTTTAAATAAGTAATGTGTGTACAACGCTTTGAACAATGTCTTCACATAGAATAAGCACTATATGTTTGTGTATGTTAGCTATCATAATCATCATCATCCTCTCTCTTACACTGAGGAAATCTCTCTTAAAGCAAAAGCTTATGACATTACATCTACTCTCCTTAATCATAAGTCTTTCCTTCTCTACAGTGTACTTCCATTATCTTATAAACACAAAACATTCTAATATCTATTGTATTTTTTTAAAATCTTCTTTGACACCACATTTCTCCAATCTAGCTCTTACTCCATACTTTTCTCCTATTTATATCTATCTTAAAAGATTTGTGTAGCATACTGCTGTTACTTCATCATTAAATCTTTAACAAATGCATGGTGTGCCACTATTGTACATTAGATTATTGTTTGACAAATATTCAGTAACCCCTACCTCCATGTCCTTCTTTGCTTCTTTAATTTGGAGCTGTCATATTTTGTGGGTAGAGGATACATCCATGTCCTTTAATTTTGGATGTTGCCATAATTTATTTGAGCTATTGAGTTGTTTTCAGAAATGATACATTCACAGGCCTAAAATGCGTTTTTACAATAGGACTTGCCCTCTTGCATTTCTACTAAAGACATGAAAAAAATAAAAACATGTATATTATATCCTGGGACTAAGTTGAATTAGAGACTCAAGTAGCTGACCTGAGCCCAACAATCAGCTTGGAGTCAAGAGTAGCCAAGCTCAATCTATGTTAACTAATCCGTAAATACATGAGTGAAAATAAATGTTTTTTGTTTGGTTTGTTTGTTTGTTTGTTTGTTTTTAGCCACTGAGGTTTTATTGGGAGGGGGGTGTTGTTGTACAGCATTACCTCAGTAAAATTTGACATATATAAATGGTAATTTGGGCTGATGTGTTATTGTAAAAACACTTTAAGATGTGTAGCCTTGGTTTTAGAGCCAGCACTGAGACATGAAGTATCCTTTATAGGACAGTGGGAAAATTACAAGGCGTCTGCTATACAAGGCTGGAAAAATGGCAAACTATTTTGTAATAGTAGTGAAATATTTGATAAAATAACTACTCTCAATAATCAAGACAAAGATAAGATCACAAAATAATTGGCTAGTTTGCAAGCAGAATTTAGAATGAAAATAGAAAGACTAGAATTTGAATAATTGAAAAATAAAATGATTTCCTACTCAATCAAAATCGCCCAAATAAAGATGTGGACAAAGAACAAATCCAGGTTAAGGAACGACCATACTATAAATACCTTTGTTAAAATCACTAAAAAAATTCAAGTAGCAGCTGATAGATCTCTTAGACAAAAAATGCTCATAGAAAGATTTAAAGTAGCATTCTGATAAACCTCATCTTAAAATTAAGCACAACCTCCCACTACCATATGCAGTATATGCTGATTTTCATGATGTAAATACTCCCACCATGGTCAAGATGAAATAACTAATGGTTTGACAAAAGCAGCACAAAATTCCTGAGTTTTTAACACTCAGCTCATGAGAGCTATTATGAGACGTATTCAGCAAACCACTGTTAAGTGTATGATTCAAAAGAATATGAAGTACCCAAAGTACTTGCAATTGATTTTAAAGAAAGATGCATGTATACAATTGAATTAGGTGTGAGTGTGTGTGTGTTGTGCATGTGTGGGGGGAGTGGGTTTCTACTGTCGTAAAATATCCATAGAATTATTTGATATTTTAAACATTTTTAAGTATATGATTCAGTGACTTTAAATACACCCACATTGCTGTGCAGCCAACGCCACCATCCTTGTTCAGAACATTTATTCTTCCAAACAGAAAATCCATACTCATTAAAAAATAACTCCCAATTTCCCTTCCACAGAACCCCTGGCAACCACCATTATACTTTCCGCCTCTATAAATTTGACTACTGTAGGTACCTTTTATGAATACAATCATATAATATTTGTTCTTTTGTGATTGGCTTATTTTATTTAGCATAATGTCTGAAAGTTTTATCCATGTTGTACAATATGTCAAAATTTCCTTCCTTAAGTATGCATATATGTCACATTTTACTTACCCACTTATTGTTGATAAACACTTGAGTTGTTTTCAGTTGTTTTTTTGTTTTTGTTTTTGTTTTTCCTATTGTAAATAATGTTGCTATGGACACTGGTGCTCATATTTGGGACTCTTTTGTTTTGTTTTGTTTGTTTTGTTTTTTTGCTTTTTGTTTTGTTTTGTTTTTTGTTGTTGTTGTTGTTGTTTTTGTTTGTTTGTTTTTGGAGGGAAAGGCATAAACCTGGGAGTAAATTGTAGGGACAATGTTTGATTTTTTTGAGGCACCAACAACCTGTTTTCAACAGCAGCTATAGCATTTACATTGCTATTGACAATGCTCAAGGGTTGTAATTTCTCCATGTTCTCAGTGACCTTTTTAATACCTTAAAAAAAAAAATAGTAGTCATCCTAGTGGGTATGAAGTGGTATCTCATTGTGGTTTTGATGTGCATTTTCCTAATAACTAATACCGAGCATCTTTTTTCATCTGCTTATTGTTCGTTGGTATATTTTCTTTGGAGAAATGTCTCTTCAGCCCCTTTGTTCATATTTACATTGGATTTCTAGTCTTTTTGAGTTGTAGGAATTCTTTATAAGTTATCGATAATAACTTTATCAGATGTATGATTTGCAAATATTTTCTTTCATTGTGTGTGTTGTCTTTCACTCTCTTGATAGTGCTTTCGATGAACATTTTTTTTTTAATTTTGGTGAAGTCCAGTAGTTCTGTCATTTATTAGTTCTACAACCTTGTAGAAATTTCTTAACTTTTCTGTTCCTCACTTTATTCATCTATATAATGGGAAAAATAGTAGCA
>NW_011888844.1:4460476-4473723 GCF_000151845.1 Pteropus vampyrus | reverse complement strand
TATTGCTTGTGCTTTTGGTTATGTATCCAACAAATCATTGTCAAAACCAAAGTCATGACTCTTTTCCCATACATTTTCTTCTAAAAGTTTCAGTTTTATCTCTATGTTTAGGTCTTTTATTCATTTAAAGTTATTTTTTTTAATATTTGTTATATGACAAAGGTCGATTTACATTATTTGCAGGTGGATGTCCAGTTGTCCTAAAGTCATCTGTCGAATAGTATGTATGTCCTTTTCCCATTCAATAGTCTTGGCACCCTTTTCAAATATCAATTGACGATAAATGTGAGAAATTAATTTTTAGCTCTCTATTATATTACATTGTACTATGTATTTACATTTGTAACAGTACAACATTGATTAGATTAGTGGTACTTTTTAATGGTTTTAGAAATTGAAAATGTGAATTCTCTAACTTTTGGTCTTCTTTTTCAAGAATGAATTAGCTTTCAAAGTCTCATGATATGAGTTTTAGTATGAGTTTTTCTTTTTCTCCAAAACACTGTTGTGGTTTTTAAAGGAATTGCATGGAATCTATACATGGCTTTGTATATTATCATCTTAATAATACTATTTTTTTAATTTCATAAATAAAAGATATCTTTCTATTTATGTAAGTCATTTTTAATTTTTTTCAACAGTGCTTTATAGCTTTCATTGCACAAGCGTTTTGTTTCCCTTGTTAATTTTATTTCTAAGAATGTTATATTTATGCTTACGCAAATTGAATTATTTTCTTAATTTTCTTTTGATATTATTAATTGCTCTACCATTTTTGCAGATTATTAACAATTTTATTTATATATTACATACAATTTTATTTACATATTACATATGTCATCTGAGAATATGAATAATTTTGCTCCTTCCTTTCAAATTTGAATGGCTTTTATTTCTTTTCCTGACTACTTATCCTGGCTAGAACTGCCAGCATTATGTTAAATAGTAGTAGAAAAAGTTATCATATCTTTTTCTCCTGATCTTAGAGGAAATGTTTTTAGGTTTTCAACATTGAATATGATGCAAGCTGTTGATTTTCGTATATGATTTTCATGTTAAAGAGGTTCCCTTGTATTCTTAGTGTGCCTAGTGTTTTTAATCATGAAAAAGCGATGGATTTTGTCAACTTTTGTTTTTGTTGAATCAATTTAAATGATAATGTTATTTTGTTCTTTTTATTAATGTGGTGTAATATTTTGAATGATTTTCATATGTTCTAACACTATTGCATTCTAAGTTCCAAGAACAAATCATACTTGGTCATGGTGTATATCTTTGAAATATACTGGTGAATGTCTTTGCTAGTATTTTTTTGTGGAATTTTGCATCTATAATCATAATAAATATTGGTCTTTCTTTACTTTTCTTAAAAAGTAATTGTCTGGTTTTATTATCAAGGTAATCCTGGCCTCATAGAATGATTTAAGAAGTGTTGTCTCATGTTTAATTTTTTGAGTTTAGAAAAATCGTTGTTTGCTTTTTAAATATCTAGTAGAATTTGCCAATGAAACCATGTAGGCCTGAACTGTTCTTTCTTGAAAGGCTTTAGATTACTAACTAGATGTCCTTACTTGTTAGAGGACTATTCATATTTTCTCTTTATTTTTGTCAGTTTTGGTAATGTGTGTTTCTAATAATTTGTCCTTCTCATTTAGGTTATCAAATTTGTTGAAATATAACTCTTCTTCATATACTTTTATAATCTTTTTTATTTCTGTAAAATCACTTGTAATGTTGCAACTTTTATTTCTGATTGTAAGAAATTTTTATTTAATCAATCTAGGTAAAAAGCTGTTGATTTTTTTGAACTTTTCAAAGAATCAAGTTGTAGTGTTGATGATTCTATAATTTTTTTATTATCTATTTCATTTATCTATGCACTAACTTTTATTATTTTCTACCTTCTCCTGATTTCATAAGGAGTGCAGTTAGGTTGCTGATTTTACATCTATCTTCTTTCTAAATGTCAGCATTTACAGCTATAAATGTCCCTCTTAGGAATGCTTTCACTGCATCCCATTTGTTTCGATAATGTTGCATTTCCTTTTTCATTTATCTCAAAATACTTTTTAATTTGCTTTTGATTGCTTCTTTGACCAATTGGTCATTTAAGAGAATATTATTAAAATATATAAGATCATATTGTTTAATTTCCACATATTTTTGAATTTTCTATTTTTCCATCTGTATCAGATTTCTGGTTTCATTCCATTATAATCAGAAAATATACTTTATATAATTTCAATATTTTTTTAATCTATTAAGATTTTTTTTATTGCCTAACATATTGCCCCTCCAGGAGAATGTTTCATGTTCACTTGACAGGAATGTACATTCTGTTGTTTTGGTGTGGAGCTTTCTATATATGTCTACTAGATCAAATTGCTTTATAGTATTATTCAAGTCATCAGTTTCATTATTACTCTTCAGTCTGTTCCATTCATTATTGAAGGTGATGTACTAAAATCTTCAGCTATTATTGTAGAATTGCCTATTTCTCCCTTCATTTTTATTCATGTTTGTTTCATACATTTTGAGGCTCTGTTATTAGGAACATGTTGTTATATCTTCTTGATGTCTTTCTTTGCATCTTTTAAACTTGTTTGACTTAAAGCTCTTGGTTATTATTTATATGGAATAACTTTTTCCATCTTTTGCTTTGAACTTCGTTATATCCGTCTATCTAAAATGAGTTTCTTATTGACAGCATATAGGTAGACGGTTTTATTCATTTTACCAATCTCTGTCTTTTATCACTTTTTGTAAATTTCCACCAATCTCTGCCTTTTGATGGAAGAGTTTAATATATTTACATTTAAAGTAACTAGTAATAAAAAAATAACTTGTAATTTCTCTTTGTTTTCTGAGTATCTTTATACAGTTTTTCAATTGCTCCTCAATTTTTCCATTACTTCCTTTTTCATTTTGTTGATTTTTTGTAGTATACCATTTTGATTTCATGATTTTTAACGTATTTTTGTTAATTCATGCTGAAGTATTTATTTAATTAGTTATAATTACATATATTAAAAGGATGAGAATATTGAGTTTGGTTTTCAACTTAAGAGAATTTTTTAATAGAAATTAGAAAATAACATTTAAAATATTAAATTTCTTTGGTTTATCTAAAGGAATAGATACACTTTTCAACGAAGAAGATTACACATGTTTACCATAGAAAGTAAATGAGATTTAGAAAAAATAAATAAAAAAGGAAGTTAAAACTACCTATAACTGATCAGAAATAAATATTTTGATGTATTCTTCTATCTTTTTTCTATACAGATATAAACACAGAATTGTATTTTGACAGTTTTCACAAAGCATTACATGGTGTGTATCTTCCCTTATTTCTACTTTTTAAAATTTTATTATTAGTTTCAATTATAGAGTACATTGTTTCAACATTTATGTAGTTTACAAAACATTCTCCCTAAGTGATTTTTCTTTCCTCTGGCTCTACACTTAGCCATTACATAAATGCTGACTGTATTCCCTATGCTGTGTTCCCATCCCCATGACCATCTATCAACTATTAATTTGTACTTCTTTAACTGTTCACCCCTTTCTCCCAGTCCTCCAATCCTCCTCTACTCTGACCTTAACCAGATTGTCCTCTATATTTGAGTCTGTATTTGATTAGTTTGTTCTTTTTGTTCCTTAGATTCAACATATAAGTGAAAACATATTTATCTTTATTTATCTTTCTCTGTCTGACTTATTTCACTAAGCATAATAACCTCTAGGTCCATACATGTTGCTGTGAATGGTAAGATTTCATTTTTTATGGCTGAGTCATATTCCATCATATACATGAACCATAACTTCTTTATCCAGTCATCTGTTGATGGGCATTTAGGTTGTTTCCATATCTTGGCTATTGTAAATTGTGCTGCCATAAACAGAGGGGTGCATAGAAATTTACAAATTATTGTTTTAGATTTCTTTGGATAAATATCCAGAAGTGCAGTTGCTGGGTCAAAAGACAGATCGAATTTTAACTTTTTGAGGAAACTCCAGACTGTTTTCCATAGTGGCTGTATAATTTGCAATCCCACCAACAGTGTGTGAGGGTTCCCTTTTCTCCAAATCCTCACCAACACTGGCTGTTCTTTGATTTATTGATGATAGCCATTCTAACAGGTGTGAGGTAATATCTCATTGAGGTTTTAATTTGTATTTTTCTGATGATTAGTGACCTTGAACATCTTTTCCTATGTCTATCGAACATCTGTATTTTCTCTTTGGAGAATTATCTATTCAGGTCTGCTCATTTTTTAATAGGACTGTTTGTTTTGTTGTTGTTGTTGTTGTTGTTGTTGAGTCATATGAATTGTTTATATAATTTGCATATCAACCTCTTATCAGATGTTTGAGAGTGAATATCTTCTCCCAATCAGTGGGTTGTATTTTGTTTTGTTGAACATTTCCTTTTGCTATGCAAAAACATTTTAGTTTGATATAGTCCCATTTGTTTATTTTTGCATTTGTTTTTCTTGCCAAGGAGATATGTCTGAAAAGAGATTATTAGTAGCAATATCAGAAAGATTACTGCCTATGTTATTTTTGAGTTTTATGGTTTGGGGGTCTTACATTTAACTCTTTAATCCATTTTGAGTCTACTCTTGTATATGGTGTAAGAAGGTGGTCCAGTTTCTTTATTTGCATGTATCTGTCCAATTTTTCCCAACGCCATTTACTAAAGAGACAGTCTTTACCCTATTGTATATTCTTGCCTCCGTTGTCATCTATTAAGTGAGCATATAAGCATGGATTTATTTCCGGGCTCTCTATTCTATTCCATTGATTAATATATCTGTTTTTACATAAGTACCATGCTGTTTTGATTACTGTAGCTTTGTAGTATAGTTTGATATCAGGTAGTGGGATTCTTCCAACTTTGTTCTTTCTCAAGATTGTCAAAGCTATTTGAGGTCTTTCATGGTTCCATATAAATTTTAGGATTATTTGTTCTAGCTCTCTGAAAAATGCCATTGGTATTTTGATAGGGATTGCATTAAATCTATAGATTGCTTTGGGTAGTATGGCCATTTTAATGATGTTAATTCTTTCTACCCATGAGCAGGGTATATGCTTCCATTTATTTGTATCTTCTTCAATTTTTTTTCAAGGACTTATAATTTTCTGAGAAAAGTTCTTCTACCTCCTTGGTTAATGTGATTCCCAGGTATTTTATAGTTTTCAACACAATTGTAAATGGGACTGTTTTTTTAATTCCTCTTTCTGAAAGATCATTGTTGATGTATAAAAATGTCACTGACTTCTGTATATTAATTTTGTAACCTGCTACATTACTAAAGTCATTGATCAGTTCTAATATATTTATATATGTAATTTTTGGTGGAATCTTTAGGGTCTTCTAATATAGTATCATGTCATCTGCAAATAACAAGAGCTTTATTTCTTCCTATACAATTCGGATACCTTTTATTTCTCTTTCTTGTCTTATTGCTGTGGTTAAGGCTTTCATTACAATATTGAAGAGGAGTTGTGAAAGTGGGTATCTTTGTCTTTTTCCCGATCTTAAGGAAAACACTTTTACCTTTCCACAGTGATTATGACATTCACTATAGATTTGTCCTACATGGCCTTTATTATGTTGAGGTACATTCCTTCTATTTCCACTTTGCCAAAAGTTTTTATCATAAATAGATGTTGAATTTGGCATCGATTTTTCTGCATTGATTGATATGATCATATGATTTTTATCTTTCGATTTGTTAATGTGGTGTATCACATTAACTGATTAACAGATATTGTACCGACCTTGCGTCCAAAGAATAAATCCAATTTGGTCATGGTGTATGATATTTTTAATTTATTGCTTTTTTTCTTTTTGTCTCTAGGTATCTTTTGATCTATCTTGATCTCATTGTTAAGCCATTCATTGTTTAGTAGCACGTTATTTAGCCTCCATGTGTTTGTGTATTTTCCAGTTTTTTCTTGTAGTTGATTTCTAGTTTCATGCCATTGTGATCAGGGAAGACAGATTGATTTCAACCTTCTTAAATTTATTGAGACTTGTTTTAGGGTCTAACATATGGTGTATCTTAGAAAACGTCGCATGTGTACTTGAGAAGAATGTATATATTTTTTGATTTGGAGTGAAATGCTCTGAAAATATCTACTAAATCCATCTGGTCTAGTGTGTCTTTTATTCCTATTGTTTCCTTCTTGATTTTCTTTCTGGAAGATCTGCCCATTGGTGTCAATGGGGTGTTAAAATCCCCTACTATGAGTGTATTACTGTTGATCTCTCTTTTTATGTCAGTCAATAATTGCTTTATGTGTGTAGGTGCTCCTATGTTGAATGTGTATATGTTTATTCGGGTTATGTCCTCTTAATGTGTTGATCCCTTTGTCTTAATGTAATTCCCTTCGTTGTCATTATAGCCTTTGATTTAAAGTCTACTTTGTGTGATATAAGTATTACTATGCAGACTTTTTTTTTCATTTCCATTTGATGAAATAAGTTTTTCCATCCTTATGCTTTCAGTCTGTGAATGTTATTTGATCTGAAGTGCAGCTCTTTGAGGACAGTATATGCATGTGTCTTGTTTTCTTATCTATTTGGTTACCCGATGCTTTTTGATTGGAGCATTTAATTAATTTACATTTAAAGCGATTATTAATAGGTACATAGTTATTGCCATTTTATTATTTGTATTGAGTTTGTTTTTTCTTCTCTTCTTTTCTTCTTCTTCTTCTTCCGCTTTGTTTTTCTTTATTTTTTTTGTTTGTTTTCTTTTGTTTTTTTACTGATGTTTCTTTAACATTCCTTGTAATACTGCCTTGTTAGTGATGAATTCCTTCAGATTTTCCCTGTCTGGGGAGCTCTTTGCTCTTTACCTCACCTTCCATTTTAAATGAAAGCATTTCTGGTTAGAGTATTCATGACTGTAGATTCTTGTTTTTCATAACATGGAATATTTCTCACCAGTCCCTTCTGGCCTACAAAGTTTCTGTTGAAAATTAAGAAGACATTCATATGAAAGTATGCTTGTAAGTAACTAGTTGCCTTTCTCTTGCCACTTTTAAGAGTCTCTCTTTGTCTTTGACCTTTGGAATTTTAATTGTGATGTGTTTTGGTGTGGGTCTGTTTGAATCCCTCTTATTTGAAACTCTTTGTGCTTCCTGGAATTGTATGTCTAATTCCTTTGCCAGATTAGGGAAGTTTTCTTTCATTATTTCTTCAAATAAATTCTCAATTCTTTTATCTTTCTCTTCTCCTTCTGGTACTCTTATCATGCAGATATTATTACACTTCATGTTGTCCCAGAGATCTCTTAAACTATCCTTATTTTTTAATTTTCTTTTTCTTTTTTCCGTTCTGATTGGGTGTTTTTTGCTACTTTATCTTCAAGTTTGCTGATTCAGTATTCTGTTTTGTCCAATCTATTGTTGAATCTTTCTAATGTATTCCTCATTTCAGTTATTGTATCCTTCATTTCTGTCTCTTCTTTATGGTTTCTATGTCTTTATTTTTATCTTACTAACTCTCTGTTGAGGTTCTCATTGAGCTCATTCATTCTCCCCTGAATTTCATTGAGCATCCTTTTAACTAATATTTTGAACTCTGTTTCTGGTAGATTGTTTGCCTCCATTGCATTTAGCATATTTTCTGGAATTTTCTCCTGTTGTTTCATCTGTGGCATGTTTCTTTGTTTCCTCATTTTATTAGCCTCTCTAAGTTTGTTTCTATAGGAAGATTTGTTTTGTCTCTCAAGCTTGGTCAGATGCTCTTATGTGGAAAGTGTCCTATGTGGTCCAGTGGCACATTCACCCTAATCTCCTGTGGTGGGGGCCCTGGATGTATTCTTTGTGTGGGTTGTAATTGATCTTCCATTGTATCTAATCCTTTATTGGTGTTAGTACCTCAGTGGATGGCATTAACACTTGTCCTGAGTAACTGTGGGAACTGGTTATGCTCATGGGTATGAGTTGCTTTGTGGGACTGACCTTCTGAGTGGGATTTGTCCTAGCAGACTTGTGTACTTGTGGAGACCATCCTTTGTGTGTATCACTTATGAAGCAAATCAGGAGTTGCTCTGTTGGTTTCTAGTGCCGGACTTTGGGTGCATTGTTTTTTTTTTTTTGGCCCCTTGAGAGGGCCTCTCCATAGTCAGTCACTGTCTTTGATTGCTTGGGGCAATCTGGTGAGAGCTACAAAGCAATTTGCAGATGGTTGCTGCCTATGCTAGATCTATAGGTGAGTGGAAGAGACAATGCTGTATGCTGCAGTTCCATTACCCTTAGTATCAAGCCTGGGGCATTCAGCAGAAAGGCCAATGCTCCTCAGGGCCTAAGGCTGACTGCCAGTTGCCTACAGTAAGACTCTGCAACTTGAAGAGCTTCTGGGTGACATACTCAATGGGTGGTGCTGGGACCCAGGGAGTCACCCAGATAAATTGAGATTTCCCCCTACCATTGCAGTGCCAATTTACATGCCAGCACTGTCTCATGGCTCCCTGTAAAAGTCTTAGTTCACAGCAATGCTAGCCACTGTTCACCTCTGGCCTGCAAATGTCCGAGATTTGTTTAAGAATTACTGGAGCTCATAAGTATGGGTTTGTAGCCCATCACTGACAGCTTCTCCCAGATGCATGGGCTTTGTGTGTGCCACCTGAACTGAATTATGTTATTTGGTGTTGAATTCATGTCCCAAGGAAAGTACAGGATAGGACCAGGTTGCATGGGAACAGGCTTGCCACAGGTAATTTGTTGGTTAGGTGAGGTGGCGTCTCAGTGAGTCACGGGGCCATCAACCCTATGTAGCACCAGCTTTACTGCCAGTTCTGTGACCACAGGCTTCCACAAAAGTCACATATCACTGCAAGACCTAATGCCTTCATGGATGGACCCACCAAACCTTGCGATCTGCCCAAGTGGTCTTGTATCTCATGCTGGCAGCAGTGATCTGACTGTCACTGTTTTCCCTGAAATTTGCCAACTGTACTAGCTGACATCTGTTGCCTGCCCTGCACAAACCCAGATAGGAATAGGGCAGGGGTAGCTGCCTATCACTGTGCTGTAGGCACTTTGTGGATTGAGTGACACAGGATCTCAAGGAAACAAGGGCCCTCAGGCCAATAAAGCCTCAGTTTTCCTGTTACTTTTGTTCCCATGCTTTCCTGATTTAGTCACAGATCACAGTGAGACCAGCTGCCTTCCTGGAATGTTGTGCCCTGGGGAGGGGCAAGGCAGAGCAGCCACCTGGTAATAAGCAGCCCAGAGCAATGTGTGGATTGGGTGGGGTAGGCAGATCTCCTTAGGTCAGTGCAGCTTCATAACTGGCTGTGTTTGGGGAAGGATCTGCATAGGCAAGCTGACTCCACTTATCTGAAGACTGCTCCATAGGGGGGCCCTGATTAAGGCATAATGGCAGCTGCCTGTCCAGCCCCCCTTCAGGTGCCAGGTAATACAGTCTTTTCTCATATCTTGCTAGAGCCTCTGTCCCACCACCGGTACCCCAGGAGAGTTTTCACAGGTGAGAGAGCCTGTGTGTGGGCCCTTTAATGGGGCATCTGGGATTTCAGTTGCCTTCCATCTCACCCCAACAGCCAGAATCCCCTCTGATTGATATAGTCATATATTTGGGGATTTATCTTTTCTGGGCTGGGGAGCTCCTTTATGTGTCTAGTACCCCTCTCTCCCTTGGGGCAGCCTCACTCTCTCTCCTGGTGTTTATCTGCCACTCACCAGTGAGGGTCCAGCCCAATTTATGACTTTGCCCCTCCTACTGACTTTAATGTGGCTCCTTCTTTATATGATCAGACATGCACGTTATGATCTGCTGGACTTCAGGTGATTCTCCACGTCGATTATTTTTTTTTTTTATAATTTGGTTGTAATTTTAATGCAGACCTGAGAGAAAGCGAACCCTACTTTAACCTAATCTACCATTTTGACCTCCTATGAATTTTAACTTTTAAAGCAGAAAGAGAAACTGGCTTTCATGTACAATAGAACCTCAATATAATTAACACCATATGATAAAGCTGAATTCTCATCGGAAACAAAACAGAACACAAGGTACTAAGATGATATATTCATAGTGCAGAAAGAAAAAAAAATGTCATCCAAGATTTTATATCCAGCAAACTTTCTTTCATAAATATAGGCAAAGTAAGAAGTTTCCCAGATAAAAAGAAAATAGAGAATTTGTTGCCAGTAAACCTGCCTTATAAATCATACTGAAGGAAATTCTTCAGATTAAAAGTACACTATACTAGATGGTAATGCAAACTCACAGCAACTAGGGGAGGGGGATACTTGTAAAATAAATTATACAGCTAATTATAAAATTAAGTATAATTTCATATTTTATCCTTCCTTTTCTTAACTGATTTAAAAATCAATTTCATAAAAATATGTATAGAATTCCACCATGGAGGTTATAACATATTGAATGCAATACATTGGCAATAATAGCACAATAGAGATGGATGGGAGCAAGGCTATAGTAAATTAAGAAAATCACATCAGATGGTAATTTAAATTCAAATGAAGAGAAACGGTAACTAAGAAAGTTAACATAACGAATTCTATAAATATATACTTGCTCTAATTTTATTTCTCAGCTTTTCTAAAATAAAAGTTGTATAAAGTAATAATTATAACAAAATGTTATTGAGTGTGTGGTATTTATTGATGTAATATGTATAACAATAAAAACACAAAACATAGAGGATGGAATCAAGATATATAAGAGTAATCTCTGTCTCACTAGAATTACGTAAGTATATATCTGTATAGGCTATTATATATTAAGATGAATATTGTAATCCCCAGAGCAACCACTAAGAACATAGCACCAAAAACTTAATAAAAAAAATGTTATTAAAGTAATTAAAATACTATACTAAAAATATTCAATTAATGAAAAAAAGGGCGAATAGGTAAAAAAAAAAGTTGTGATATATAAGGAGAGTAAAAAGTAAGCATGCAGATATATACCCAGTCATATTACTAATAACATTAAATGCGAATAAGTTAAACAATCCAATCCATAAGCAACAATTTTATGACTAGATTAAAAACAAGATTCAATTATGTGCTGTCTAATGGAGACAGGCTTTATATTAAAAAATACAAATAGATTAAATATTAAAATAAATTTTAAAATATATAAAATGAACAGCAGCTATAAGCAAGTTCGAGTGGATATACTAATATTCAGTAAATTGACACTAAAACAACGTATAATAGAGATAAAGAGGGACACTTTATAATTACAAAGGGGCCAATCCTTCAGAAATATACAACAATTATAAACATATGTGCATTAAAGAAAAGAACTCTAAAATATGTGAAGAAAAATATGACAAAATTGAGGAAAGTAACAGATATTTAAAAAACGTAACTTGCAAACTTCAATACCCCACTTTCAATGATATATAAAACAACCAGGCAGAAAATATACAAAGAAATAAAATATTTCAACAGCACTATAAGCCAACTTGTTTTAACAAATATCTATAGAAAACTCCCAACAATAGTAGTAGAAAACATTTCACAAGTGTGCACAGACTATTCCCCAGGATAGACAAGATACTAGAACACAAAACAAGCTTAAAAAATAATTTAAAAAATACAAAGTATTCTTTCAGACCACAGTGGAAAAAAATAGAAATAATAACAAATAAATTTGATGATTTCACAAGTTTGTGGAAATTAAAGAACATCTTCTTCAATAACAATTGGGTTAATGGAGAAATAACAAGAATATTATAAAATAATTTGAGATGAATTAAAATGAATAGCACAAAAAAGCTTTTGAGATGTAGCTAAAGGAATACTTTCAGAGAAGTGTATAGCCGTAAATGTTTACATTTAAAAGTGAACAAAGCT
Organism: Pteropus vampyrus; assembly: GCF_000151845.1. Lineage (NCBI taxonomy): Eukaryota > Metazoa > Chordata > Mammalia > Chiroptera > Pteropodidae > Pteropus > Pteropus vampyrus. The sequence continues at coordinate 4,461,852 of NW_011888844.1, read as the reverse complement.
TTCAAATATATAACCAACCTGTAATATTGAGACACTTTTGAAAAATAAAAGCAAACTAAAACTATAGCAGTAGGGGTAAAAACATACCAAAGGTTAGAGTAGAAAAAGATAGAACAGAGAATAACAATAAATATAAATTAAATCAAAAGTCGGTTCTTTAAAAAGGTCAACAACTTGACAAACTTTTCACCAAAACTGACCAAAAAAAAAAAAAATTGAGAAAAGATTCAAATTTACTAAATCAGGAAACAAAGATGAGACATTGTTAATGACATTACAAAAATAATAAAAGATTATAGCATTACATCAGAAGCATGGCAGCATGAGGGGGCCCTTTGACCTCTCCCCTTGAAACTATAAAAAAAATTGAACAGGTACGATCTAACAGAAGAGTCCTAGGCTAGGACACAAACACTTCTGAAAAATCTGCATATAAAAACATCTGAAAGTGGTTAAATCAGGTGAGCAGGTGAGGAGGAAAAGGAGAGAAGTGGAGACAGGTGCTGCGGACGCAGCCTGGATTTCCCTGCGGGACTTGGAGACAGGGGAACAATCAGCTTGTGGCATTCACTCTCTGTAGCCCTGAGCATTCCTGCCTGCGTGATTAGAATATATTAAGGCAAAACCATGATCAGGGCAGAGACCAGGGAAGAGACAAAATAGAGAGGTGTCAAGGCTCTGTTCTAGCAGCTGCCATTACCAGGCAGAAAGCTGAGTTACAGAGCCTGGCTGCCTCCCTCCACCCTCCCAGAGCTTGCCTCCTCAAATCCTCCCAGAGCAAGCAGTGGGCCCCGGGGAAATCTGCATGAACAAATGTCAAGCTACAGAGCACGGAGTCCATAGCCCCAAGTATTGAGATGTACACTGCGGCTGATCCCCCGGTGACAGGGGTGGAGATAAAGAGGTGAAGCTGCTGAAACCTGGTTGTTGACAAATTGGGAGGAAACCAGCCACAGGCAAGCCAGCTGCCTTCTCAACCCAGCCCACTGCACCCATCTAGGCTGATACTGGCAGAGGCACTGTGACACCACAGGCAGCACAACACTGCATCTGGCTTCTGGGGCAGCACTGGGACTTTAAGGACTCTCCAGAGTCTCAGAACCCCATAGCCCACCACATTCTTCCATGGGGGTGGACCTGGTCACTGAAGAGACAAACACTTCTCCAGGGAATAAATGGAATGTTGTTTTTTTTTGTTTGTTTTTTTGGTGTTTTTATTGTTCGTTTGTTTTTTGTGTGTGTGTGTTTTTTTGTTTTGTTTTGTTTTGTTTTGTTTTTTTGCCACACAGCAGATATCCAGAAGGCCAGGGTAGCGCAGTAGGCTAGTGTACCACCTACTGTCAAATAAAATAAAATAAATATTTTTTATCAACCTG
>NW_011888844.1:4453694-4460426 GCF_000151845.1 Pteropus vampyrus | reverse complement strand
AACCTCTTCTTATCAACCTGCTAAAGAGTTATCACTCTTAATAATAACAAAATTTTTTAAAAGCAGAGTTCATTCCCATAAATGCCTAGGAGGAGAAATAATCCATCAAGTACCATGAACAACCAAGGTGACAAGGCAGCAGAGAAAAAGAATTAGAAATCTCCACAAAATAAACTTTAAAATACTCAAATATGTGATTTAAATGACAGAGATTTCAAGACTGCAGTTTTGGGGGAAAAAAAATCTCAACAAGATGCAAGATAGGCAGATAGGCAGTATAATGAACTCAGAAATAAAATAAATAAAAAGAATATGCTACTAAAGATATTGAAACATTTAAAAAGAACCAAATAAAACTTCTGGAGCTAAATAACTCAATAAAAAAGATGAAGAATGAAATAGCGAGCTTAAGAAATAGAGCTAGCAAGAAAAAGGAACAATTAGTGATATCAAAGATAGAAATATAGAAATGATATAGATGGAAGAAGAAAGTTGAGAGTAAAAAAAAATATAAGGACTCTACAAAAATATCTGGTGCCATCAAAAAGAGCAATATAAGATTTATGAGTATATCAGAAGGAGAAGAGAGAGAGGGGGGAACAGAGATCTTAGTCAAAGAAATAGTCAATGAGAACTTCCCAGACCTATGAAAAATACTGGATCCTCAAATCCAAAAACTAAACAGAACACAAAATTATCTCTATCCAAAAAGGCCTTCTCCCAAGCACATTATATTAAAATTTTCAAAAACTAATGACAAAGAAAGGATTTTCAAGGCAGCAAGGGAAAAGAAGATGATAACTTATAAAGGAAAACCCATTAGATTATCATGGGATTTTTTTAAACAGAAATACTACAAGGTAGGAGGGATTGGAATCAAATATTTAAACTATTGAAAGACAGTAATTATCAGCCAAGAATAATATAACCAGCAAAGTTCTATGTTATATGTGAAGGAGAAATAAAGACCTTTTTTGGCAAACAGAAGCTGAGAGAATTTTCCACCACAAGTCAAGAACTACAGGAAGTATTGAAAGAGATTATTCTACCTGAAATTATATATATATGAGGAAGATGACCAAAATACAGACAGAAACAGGAAATTGCAACTCTTATTCAGAATAGTATATTATAAACTTAAATAATACATAATGGATAAAGGATGTGAAAATATTTTTAAAAGGAAGAAAACAACAGCTACTGTAACTCAGAAATGAACAGCATAAATAAGAATAATTTGAGACAATAAAAACAGAAAAGAGAAGGGAGTAAAGGTCTGAATTTGGAAAGGAGAATAAGGATAAGAAACACGCAGAAGGAAAGGACTACTGAATATTTAAAACTTACACTTACACAAACTTAATGGTAAACACACACACAAACACACACACAAAACTCCAGAACTAAAACACATAACATACAAAAGAGGGAATAGAGGGAAAAATCATAGAATACTACTAAACTAAAATAACAAACAGAAACACAAGGACAAAGAAACAATGGAGACACTGAGCTACCAGAAAACAGAAGATAAAATACCTATAAGAAAACTTCATATATCAATAATCACCGTAAATGTAAATGAACTAAACTCACCAATAAAAAGGCAGAGTAGCAGATTCGAATATAAAAACAAGACCTAACTATATGCTGCCTTCAAGAGACACATCTCAGCTGCAAGAACAAATATAGACTGGAAGGGAAACGTGAAAAATGATATTCCAAGCAAATGTAATCCAGAGAAAAGCATGTATAACATTCCTATATCTGACAAAATAATCTTCAAATAAAAAAGTTAAGGAGAGACAATGATGGACACTGCATAATTATAAAAGAGACGATACATCAAGAGGACATAACACATCAATATATATGCTCCCAATCAGGCAACACCAAAATATATAAAGCGACTACTAACAAAATAAAAAAGCAAAACTGAAAAAAAATATAATTATAGCAGAGAACCTAAATATCCCACTGACATCTATGGATAGCTCATCCAAACAGGAAATCGAGGAAATATTAACCTTAAATGACATGTTAGACCAATTAAACATAATCGATACATACAGAAACTTTCATTCCAAAATACCAGATTATATATTCTTCTCTAGTACATATAAACCCTCTCAAGGAGAGACCATATGTTTTGACACAAAACTAGCCTCAACAAATTTAAGAATATTGAAATCATATCAACCATATTCTTTGACCATAATGTTTTGAAATAGAGATCAATTGCAAAAAGAAAGCATAAAAAACACAAATATGTGGGAATTAAACAACATACTATTAAAGATTGACTGGGTCAAAGAAGAAATAAAGGAGAAATCAAGAGAAACAGAAACAAATGAGAATGAAGTACAACATATCAAAACTTTTTGGACACAGCAAAAACGATAATAGAAGAAATTTCATATCACTACAGGCTTATCTCAAGAAACAAGAAAGATCCCAAATAAACAACCTAAGTTTGCATCTTAAAATACTAGAAAAGGAACAAATGAAGCCCAAAGTCAGCAGAAGGAAGGAAATAATCAAAATTAAAGCAGAATTAAATGAAATTGAGAACATAAAGACAATAGAAAAAACAATGCAACAAAGAGATGGTTCTTTGAGAAGTTTAATAAAATTGACAAGCCCCTGGCTAGACTCATTAAAGAAAAAAGAGAAAGGACACAGATAAACAAAATCAGGAATGAAAGAAGAGTTGTGACAAATACCACCAAAATATAAAGAATCATACAACATTATGTGCCACCAAATTCAATAACCTAGAAGAAATGGACAAGATCTTAGAAATACACAAACTTCCCAGGCTGAATCATGAGAAAGTGAAAAATCTAAATAGACCAATCAACAATAAGGAAATTGAAACGATCGTGAAAAACCTCCCAAAATATAAACTCCAGGATCAGATGGCTTCACTAGTGATTTCTACCAAACATGCAAAGTATATTTAATACCTGTTCTTCTCAAATTCTTCCAAAAATTGTAGAAGAGGCAATACTTCTTAAGTCATTTTATGAGACCAACATTATTTTGCTACATAAAGCTGGTAAAGATAACACACACACATACACAAACTACAGACTAATACTTCCAATGATATTGATGTAAAAATCCTAAACAAAATGCTAGAAAATTAAATAAAACAATACATTAAAAAGATCATTCATCACCATCAAGTGAAGTTCATTCTAGGGCCACTAGGATGGTTCAGCATATGCAAAAAGATGAATGTGATAAACCATATTAACAAAATAAAGGATAAATAGTATACAAATGTAAAAGTTCAAATCAAAATACTAGCAAATCGAATACAACAATACATTAAAAAGTTTATACATCACGGTTAAGTGGAATTCATTCCAGGGGCACAAGGATGGTTCAACATATACAAATCGATTAATATGATACATCATGTAAACAAAATAAATGATAAAAACCATATGAACATATTAATAGATGCAGAAAAAGCATTTGACAAGATACGGAATATGTTTATGATTAAAACACTTATTAAATAGGCATAGAAGGAAAGTATCTCAACATAATAAAGGCCATATAAGACAAACCCTCAGCTAACATTATACTTAATGGTGAAAAACTAAAAGATTTTCCTTTAAGATCAGGAACATGACAAGGTGGTCCACTATCACCACTCTTATTAAATATAGTGCTGAAATTCCTAGCTATCAATCAGGCAAGAGGAATAAATAAAAGATATCTAAATTGGAAATAAAGTCAAATTGTCACTTTCTGCAGATGACATGATTCTCTGTATAGAAAACTCTAAAGACTCCACCAAAACATTGTTATAAACAATAAACAAATAAATTAAAGTTTCAGAATAAAAATTCAATGTACAAAAATCCATAGCATTCCTATACTCTAACAATAAGTTTTCAGGAAAAAAAAAAAAAAAGAAAAAGAAAAAACAAATTATTTCGCAGTTGCAAAAAAAAAAAGAAGAGTAAAATACCTAGAAATAAACCTAAGAATGCATGTGGAGGACCTATACACTCAAAAATGTAAGACATTATTTTAAAAAATTGAAGAAAACACAAAGTAATGGAAAGATATTTAGTATTTATGGATTGGAAGAATCAACATAGTTAAAATGACCTTATTACCCAAAGCAATATACAGATTTCATGCAATTCCCATCAAAATCCCAATGCCTTTTAAAATTTAGAATAAAAAAAAATCAAGTTTGTATGGGAGCACAAAAAATCCAGAATAGCTAAAGCAATCTTGAGAAAAAAAGAACAAGGCCTGAGTTATCACACTTCATAACTTCAAATTATACTACAAAGTGACAATTATCAAAATAGCATGATAATGGCAGAAAACACATGGACCAGTGGAACAGAATTGAGAGCTCAGAAATAGACCCGCATATGTATGAGCAAATAATTTTTTAAAAAGGAGCCAAAAACATACAGTGAAGAAAGGAAAGCCTCTCCGATAAATGGTGCTGGGAAAACTGGAAAGCCACATGCAAAATAATGGAACTACACTGTCACCATACACCAAAATTTAATCAAAATGGATCAAAGGCTTGAATATAAGACCTGAAAAAATAAGTTGCTTAGAAGAGGCATAGGTACTAAACTCATGGATCTTGGATTTAGAGAGGATTTTATGAATTTGAACTCAAAGCCATGGGAAGTAAAAGCAAAAATAAACGAATGGGCCTGTGTCAAATGAAAAAGCTTCTTCACAGAAAAGAATCCATCAACAAAACAAAGAGGCAACTAACTGAATGGGAGAAGATATCTGAAACAACACCTTCAATAAGAAGCTAATATCCAAAATATTTAAGGAAATCTTACAATTTAATAACAACAACAAAAAAATCCAACAAAAAATGGGCAGAAGACTCGAACAGATGCTTCTCAAAAGAAGACATACAAATGGCCAACAAACTTATGAAAAGATGCTCAACATCGCTAGCTATTAGGGAAATACAAACCAAAACCACAATGAGATACCATCTCACACCTGTTAAAATAGCTGTTATGAACAGGACAAGTAATAATAAGTGTTGGAGAGGATGTGGAGAAAAAGAAACCCTCATACACTGCTGGTGGGACTGCAAATTGGTACAGCCACTATGGAAAACAGTATGGAGGTTCTTCAAAAAAATTAAGAATCGATCTACCGTGTGATCCAGGAACCAATCTACTGGGTATTTACTCCAAAGACTTGAAAACTCATATCTAAAAAGATATTTGTACACCAATGTTCACAGAAGCATTATTCACAGTGGCCACGACAGGGAAGAAACTGACGTGTCCTATGATAGATGATTGGATAAAGAAGCGGTGGTTCCTGTATACAATGGGATATTACTCAGTCATAAGGAGAGATGAAATACTACCACTTGTGATAACGTGGATGGATCTTGTGAATATCATGCTAAGTGAAATAAGTCAAACAGAAGTCGAGGACCATATAATTTCACTCATATTTGGGATATAAAACTGAAAGCAAGAAACAAACGAGAGACAAACAAAAACTCATAGATACAGACAACAGTTTAGTGGTTACCAGAGCAAATGCAGAATGGCAGAAGTAAATAAGGATAAAGGGGGTCAAATATATAGTGACAGAGGAGATTTAACTTTGGATGGTGAACACACAATACAATGTACAGATGACGTATTATTGAATTATACACTTGAAACTTACATAATTTTAATAACCAATATAACCCAAATAAATTGAATTTTAAAAGAAGAATGGGTTTGGAAATGACAGGCAATTTAAAAACACAGCATATTTTTGTCACTTATGCCTCAATAATGCTTAAAAATATAAGGGAATATTATGAACAACTATATGTCAACTGATGAGATAACTCAGGAGAAATAGAAAAATTTCTAGAAAGACACAAAGTTCCAAATCTGACTATGAAAAAATAGAGAATCTGAATAGAACAATAACAAAGAGTTTAATTAGTATTTTTTTTAAATTTCTGACAAAGAAAGCTCAGGCCCAGATGGCTTCACTGGTAAATTCTAACATTTAAAGGAGCATTTTTACCAATTATTTTGCTTGGTATCAGTCTTAGTAACTATGTGGGGTGGAGGTGTGGGGGGGGTATTTGACACCAAGGTCAAGGCATCAGAAACAAAAATGAACAAGTTGGACTAAATTAAACTAAAAAGCTTCTGCCCAACAAAGGAAACCATCAACAAATGAAAGGCAGCATATGAAATGGGAGAAAATATTTGCAAATTATATATCTGATAAGGGGTTAATATCCAAAATATATAAGTACTTATACCCAATTCTATAGCAAGAAGAAAACCCTTTGATTAAAAATGGATAGTAAGTCTGAATAGACAATTTTCCAAAGAAGATGTACAGATGGCCAACAGATACATAAAAATGTGCTCAATATAACTAATCATTAGGGAAATTCAAATCAAAGCCATAAAATATCACCTCACAACTCTTAGAATAGTTATTATCAAAAAGACAGAAAAATAAGTGTGAGGATGTGGAAAAAATGGAATGCTTGCACACTATTAGTGGTAATGTAATTTGGTATAGCCATTATGTTAAACAGTATGAAGGTTCTTCAAAAAGTTAAAAATAGAACTTACTATATGATCCAGTAATACTATTTCTGAGTATTTATATTTTAAAAATGAAAACACTAACTCAAAAACATACATGCACCCTCATGTTCATTGCAGCAATATTTGTAATGGCCAAGAC
>NW_011888844.1:4440640-4453644 GCF_000151845.1 Pteropus vampyrus | reverse complement strand
ACACACACACACACACACACACACACACACACACACACACACACACACACAAGTATGTGTGATGAAATATTATTCAACCATAAAAAAGAATGAAAAATATCATTGAGCCATTAAAAGGAATGAAATCTTGACATATGTGACAACATAGATGGACTTCAAGGTACTATGCTAAGTAAATTAAGTCAGAGAAATTAAGTAAATTAAGGCAGAGAAAGATAAATAGAGTATGATCTCACTTATATGTGGAATCTAAAAAATAGCTGGCTTATAGGTACAGAAAACAGTTTGATGGTTGTTGGGAGTGGAGGATGAAATGGGTAAAGATGGTCAAAAGGTACAAACTTTCAGTTATACAATACATCCCAGGGATGTAATGTACAGTATGGTGATTATAGTCACCATAATAATAATATATAGTTGAAAATTGCTAAGAGGATAGATCTTAAAATTTCTCATGACAAGGAGAAAATTGTAAGTAAGTGTGATAATGGATACTAACTAAACTTTTTGGTGATCATTTCATAACATGTACAAATATTGAATCATTATATTGTATACCTAAACTAAAATAATGTTTATGCCAATTATATCTAAAAAAAAATATTCTTCATAAACAAGTCTAAAAAATAATTAGAAAAGGACACTTTGCATTTTATTCTATGAAGCCAGTATTTTCACAGTATAAAAGCCAAAGACATCACAAAAAAAATAAACTAAAGAAAAATACTTTTTATAAGTCAAATGCAAATATCCTCAATAAAACATGAACAAAACAAACAATATGTAGAAAGTATTATACACCATGATCAAGTGGGAGTTATCACAGTGATGCAAGTTTGGTTCAACTTATGAAAAGCCATCAATATATCATTTCAGTAGAATTAAGGAAAAAAAAACATACAATCCTCACACACACACACAAAAACACAGTTGACAAAACCTATACCCTTTTATAATAAAAACACTCACATGAAGTAGGAAGTGAACTAACTTCCTTAACCTAAAGGGCACCTTACATAAAAAACAGCAAATCTACAGCTAACATTATGCTTAAATGGTAAAAGATGGAATGCTTTTACCCTAAGACCAGTAACAATAAAAATATGGCCATGTTTTCTACTTCTATTCAACATTATTCCCAATTAAGATAAGATCAATCTTTAAAAAAAAAATTTATGAACTTAATTAAAATGTCTCACATATGAATCATTTTAAACCAGATATAGACACGGTCATATTTCTGTTTTGACGTTAACTCTTAACTTTGTCACTCAAATGTTTTTTGTTTGTTTGTTTGATTGTTTATTTAAACTTGTCATGTAGATGAAAAGATTGCTTTGGAAACTTGTCAGCCAAGCTCTTTTCCAAGGCAAAATACTGATTTCTCTCAATACACTCTGATAGGTGAAAAGAACTTTGTTGAGGATCCACCTTCTTGATCCTGCAACTTGAGATCACATTATAATAATAGCTAACAGGAAAATAATAACTACATTTTTGTTTCTGCAGGAAAACTTCCCTTCATGAAATTCTGCTGGGGCAGTTATTATTAGCCCCACTTGCTTTTGGTCTAATTAACCAGCTATGATGGGGTTAATAATGATTTCAGAGGAGGCTCATTAATTCATTTGAACAAGATAGCTGAGAGTACTCTATTTTTTTTTATTTATGTGTTTGATGTTTAGCAAACCTCTGAACACAGAGGTTTAATATGTTTATTATTTTTATTTTACATTTTATTTTCTCTTTTATACTATAGGATCTATTTTGAAAGTTTGCAGCCAAAACCAACTACAGGACTAAGAAATGCCATATGTTGTTTCTGTACGAGTTTCATGGGGAAAAAAAAAAAAAAACCTTTCTGAGATAAAAGCTATTTATTACAATTTTTGTATTTGAATATGGTGTTTTCCAAAGAAAATCCTTAATGTGATTTATAAAGAAATTGTCCATGAAGATTTTGAGAAATGTCAGTAATAATATTCCAGAGATTTTCGTATTTCAATCTTTTAAAGATTACATTAGAAATAAATGAATAGCTGCTCAGAGTGCCCAACCTACTACTTATCAATTACATTAAATGCCAATGGGCAGGGGAACCTAGTATCTGCTTCATTTTTGAAGGTGAATCAAAACGACAACCCCAACTGAGCCTAGGATAGGATAAATACGTTAAGGTAGGTTTTATTGTCGTGGGATTTGTTAAGTTGTAAGTTTGTTTCACATAGGTCTTTATAGGTGATCTCACCTACTCATGCAAGGGAGAGGGAATATCCTCTCATAAAAACCAGGCAATAGTTCTGGGTCAAGTTATCAGGTGTGAGGGATATTGCTTATGGATCAGACACTTCACTTGTTGGTTACAATGGCTTGTGAGATGATCTGATTGGCTTGGATGAACGTGATCTATTGAGTCACTTTCTAAATGGTCCTGCCTAAGAGTTGTTCTGTCAAAAGTGTAAAACCATCATGTTAATGGTGTGGTATCTACTTGATTAACTTTTATTCAAAATTGTTTTTAAGACATTAATATCTTATTATTCTACCAAATTTTCCTTTTATTTCCTTTCAATTTTAAGCACCAATAATTATAAAAATTGCTAACATCAATTGAATACTTGTACCAGACACTGTTCTAATTATCTTGCATTACTATTTACCTAAACTTCATAATTTATTATTATTCGAAAACACACATTGTTTTACCCAAGTTCACTTATCCAAAATCCTACACATAATATTACTCAAGGTCAGTTACCAAAAGTCACAAATAGTTTTATAAATTTATATACATGTTTTGAGCCGAGGTCCTTAATCATTGTGTTCAGCTGCTATCTAGTATAGTCAAGTAATACAAAAGCAGAAAAGCCTGAGAAAACAGTGTTTTTTTGTTTATTTGCTAGTTTGTTTACTTTTGCATGTTGCTAAAAGTTGTTAAATGACAGAGATTAAAATGCAGAGAGATATCAGATTCCAAGAGACACTGCATTGAGTCTGTCATCAGCAACTATTATGGGTTAGAAATTAAATGTCCTTCCCCCTCTTTTCTACACATAATGTGAGCTTCTGTATTCAACTGCCCTAAGGGGATGGAGACAGTAAAGTGGCCCCAGTAATGGATTAGAAGGGAAATTCTGTCAACCTGGTGGAATTAATACTTAGAATCAGATTATTTTTAAGTAACTAAAAATAAGTATATTTATTGCATATCTGATTGTATAGAGTAAGATTCATATTTGCTGCACATTTAAATGGCATTCATCATCATTGTAACTTGACATCCTGTCAAAGGCTAATCTCTAATTACCACAAATGTTTTAAAGGGAGTGAGTTTAGCTATAATCCAGAAATGATAACATTACTTTTGACCAAAGAATAGAGGCCTGAAGGAGTGATATTTGAAAATTGTACAGAGAACTATTTGTATTTTATGGTGAAGAATTTTATTCCAAAGTTTCTGATGAAGAATATTTATAAGAATCATGTTCATGATGTTTATTAATATGTGCTATTAGTAAATGTTTTCAAAGACACAAAGGTTCGACAACACTCATTTGGTTCCTAAAACTTCCATAGTTTCAATTTTGTGTTGGTGGAATAAATAAATAAATAAGAATGTTCTTTGAAATTACTCCCAAAAGAACTGGAGTAAATAAAAGAATTGACTGTCATTATATGAAGTTTATAATGTTTTAACAGCAAGAACTGTATATGAATGGTAACATTCTTTAAGTCAAGTGGTTTCTCACTTAGTATTGCGATTTAAAATAGACTTGGTAGATTATGTATTGAGCTATTTTCTATTCCTTTCTACATATGCACATTTCTTTTAATGACATACTTAAAACTAGCACAAAACTGTACTTTTCTATATTTTATAGCTCTTACAAAATTTAGAGGTAAAAGGAAAACAAAGCAGTAAATTTTTCAGTGGTCTGGGGTTCTGACAGACTCATCAAAATTATCTTACAATCAAAGTTTTGGCACTGAGAATGAAAGATGCCAAAGGTGTCTTGTAGAGACATCTGCTAAGGTCCCTGACTCTGCAGCAATGATTTTGAATTAGAGACTCAATATGAGCAGCTTCAGGAAAAATTGTTAAACATGAAGGTTAGATGGAAGCTGAGCAGAAATTATAGGAAAAATAAGCCCAAAAGTTATCATGTACCCTCATAAGTTTGATATGTTCAGAATGGCTAAGTTTAAACTGGTTTTGCAAAGCTACCTAAACTTGACTTTGTGAATGAAAAAATGAATGCTGAAGATTTTGTGTATATAGAACAGAGAGACATATATGGCCACAGCAGGACATAGAAATTAGGAATTTAGATCCGGAGTCAGGCTTTTTATTGAATCCCCAGTTCCTCATCCTTGTGCAAGTACCTAATGACTCTGTGTCCCCAACTGTAAACTGGAGAAAAATATTTCCTCTAGGAATGCTCTGAAGATTAACATATGTAATATTTGTAAAATATTCAGCACAGTGCTGCTATGTTGTGTTTTCAATAAATATTAGCTTATTAATTTAAAATATGTAGTTATCCATATGGAAAGTGCTCATTAAAGACTTGTGAAAGTAGTAATATAGACAACAGTAAGTAAAATAATGTTATAATTAGCATTAAAGAAAATAATATTGTACAGACTTTGTAGACAAAAATAGTGAGAAAATTGCTAGATTATAAAGCAATAAACTTGCTTTCTTTTCTAGACTTAAAGAAAATTAATTTAAAAATACTTCAGTTCATCTCTGTACATGACTGAGTAGCTCATATCTGTTATCCTCTAGCCAAGACCAATTAGAAACCATGAGCTAAAAGCATACTAAAACAATAATTTGAGTGATCTGGAAAAAAACGAAAGCAGACAAAAATTGGGGAGAACCTATTACTGAAAGAAGAAAAGCAGTCCAGATAAGCACCATGTTTATAACACTTTCTCACTGAATACACTTCTCAGGTCAAGTGATGCATGGAAAAGGAGAGCCAAAAATAAAAGTGACGGTATCACTGAACAGAAGAAACAAAATCCAGAGTCTATTAGGTGAATTACAGGACATCTGAAAATCAAAAAATCCTGGAAAGAAGGTGGCACAGAGAAAGAAAACCCAAAATATATGTAACAAATTCTGCTCAAATCTGTGGCTGACTCCTAAACATGGCATGACAATTATAAGACTTAAAGAGCTCTGAAGAAAGTAGCAGTTGAAAAACATTGATTATGGCAACTTGCTTGTTTCTGAGATACAAAATTTGGAGTTCAAGTCTTGTCAATTACAGGACTTTGAAAAATATTTAGGCCTCTTCTTTGAATATCTAGAAGGTTTCCATGTGATGAATAACAAGACATTACAAAACGACTGGCGAAAATTCAATAATAGAATTAAATACTAAGAAAAAAAACAGCAGAAATGACAATATATTTGCAACTGGAGTCTCAGAAAGTGAGATAAGATAGTATTGGGCAGGAAAGTACTTGAAGAAATAATGGTCAAGATGTTTGGTAGGAAAATATTAATAAAAATTCAAAAAAAAATCAATCAATGATAAGCAAGACTATTACAGATTAAACTACACCTAGGTGAGGAATAATGTCAGCATCATAGACGTATAAAACATTCCATGTTTTGTCTTTCTCCTCACTCAACTACTAAAATTCAGCATCCATCTATAGACAAAATGCCTTTGAGAAGCTATGGGAACTAGCACCATTCACCTAAGAATCCAGGAAGAGTCTCATCTACTTGTTTGTCAGTTAATAGGCAAATAGACCTCAGTACTGGCTGCAAACCCTGCAGAGCCTCATGGACCAGCTCCAGTCCCTCTCAGTTACTGTCAGGGAAATCCTGGAGAACACTAAATTATATAATCACTAAATTACATAATTGATTATATAATTATATAAATTATATAATCAATTATGGACAAGAAAGCTGTTGTGGAAGCACATGTTTCCAGAGGAAAATTTCCAGCACTCTGTTGGGAAAAAAATGTAAATTTGGACTCACTGGAGTGGGTAAGAGGAAGAGTTCTACTGTATCCGTGTCATCCAACCACCAAAGTGACATAGGTAAGAGTCAAAAAGATCTTTGAATTCTGATTTATCCCATGTGGCAAAGAAAGTGTGTGTGAGTCAGCACCTGGCTTCTTCCATTGTGTGGGACACTGCCAAAGAGGATTACTTCTCTCTTACCATATCCAGAGTACTAAATTGAGAGCATCATGACTGGGAGGGAGGGTGAGTCAGAAAATTTCTGGAAGAGTGGAAGTTATGACTCTTTAAGGGGATTAAAGAAATGCATATCCTAACTACATCAAGGATTCTATCAGAAGCCCACCCATACGACTCTGAAAATACTTCATCCACAGATTCCCCCCAACTGGCCCATGGGTACCCACAATGCTTCATGTTCCTCATTCACACACATTTCTAACCTGTGGCCAGCTCACTGTTGCACACTCCCTACAATGGCTCAAGAGAGCATTTGTAGACATTCAGTGAGGACACACAGAAAGTTGGCTGAATCTGCAGGTCAGAAAGAGACCACAAACTTGAGCTGTAGCACCACCTTTGGAAAAATAAGAGACTATGTTTACATTTGGTCTAGTATATTCTAGGATCCAGAGAAGGCATACAAGCTTAAGAATGTTGCCACATGAGGGAGCAAGAAGCAGGAGGCAGGTATGGCCATAAAAGGCCTAAGAAAATCTCAGAATCTCTAGCAGAGTTGATGAAAAGTATTTTTCCCTTAAAGATATTAAGACCGGAGGAAGAAGCCATTTTTTCAAAGAAGCAGACAGCAGTACAAATGCCAAGGAAGAGGAAAAATTAAGAAATCATGACACCAACCAAAAGATCACAATTATCTTCCAGTAGCTGAATCCAATTTACCAAAGAATTCAAAATAGATTTTTTTAAAGGAAACTCAATGAGCAACAAGAAAAGGCAGGAAGACAATTCAACAAAATAAGAAAATCAATACAAAAACAAAATGAGATGTTTAGTGGGGAGAAAGACATCATAAAAAAATACGAAATTCTGGAGTGGAAGAATACAATGAATGAAATGAAAAAAATAATGCAATAGAGATTATTGATAGCAAACTTGATTAAGCAGAAGAAATAATCAAAGTTTCAAGACAGGAACCTTAACATTATCTAGCCAGGAAAACAAGGGAAAGAAAATAAAAAATAGTGAGGAAAGTCTACAATCGATAGGATACCATCAAAAAGACTAATTTGCAAATCATTGGAGTTCCTCACTGAAAAAAGAGAAATGGATCAAAGGCTATAAAAGAAATAATGGTTGGGAACTTCTCAAAACTAGAGACAAATTTGAAAGACCAAGTTCATGAAGAACATAGGTCACCACACAAAATCAACATAAAGAGATCCTCCCCAAGACATAATCTAAGAAAACTGACAAAATTCAAATATGGATAATTTTACAAAAACCAAGAAAGTAAGATTGTAACATACAAGGTAACCACAATAAAGGTATGAGTAGATTTCTCAGCAGAAATCTTACAAGCCAGGAAAGAATGGGATGATGTACTTAAAGTGCTGAATTAAAAAAAAAAAAAAAAAAAAAAAAAACTACCAACCAACATTACCCCAGCAAAGCTATACTAATACAAAAACAGAAAGATACAACACCCTCCACCAAAAAAAAAAAAAAAAAAAAAAAGATGAGGGAATCCACTGCCACTAGACCTGCCTTACAAGAAATACTGCCAGAGTTTTTCAAGCTAAAATGGAAAGGCTCTAACTAGTAACATGGAAACATAAAAATATATAATATAATGTAAAAGTATATAGTTAAATTCAGAACACTCTAATACAGTAATATGATAGAGGGTTAACCTCTTAACTCCAGTATAAAATTTAAAAAAATAGTTTAAAAATAACTATAACAACAATTTGTTCATAAAAAATGCAATATGTAAAAAGCTAACCGTTATCATTGAAAACAAAAGGTGGAGTAAAAGTGTAGAGATTTTGTATGCAATTGAAGTTAAATTGTTAAGAGTTTAAAATACATGAACACCTATTCTTCTCAAACTACTACAAAAAATTCAAGAAAGAGGAAAGGTTTTCTAACTCATTTTATGAATCCATCATTACCTTGATTCCAAAATCAGAAAAAGACATTACAGAAAAGAAAACTATAGGCCAATATCTCTTATGAACATTGATGCAAAAATCCTCAACAAAATATTAGCAAACTGAATTTAACAATACATTAACAATATCACATATCATGACGAAGTTGGATTTATTTCTGGGATGCAAAATTGGTACAATATCTGCAAAACAATTAATGTGAAATGCCACATTAACAAATTGAAAGATAAAAATCATATTATCATATCAATAGATGCGGAAAAAGCAATCAACATAATCCAGCATCCATGTATGACAAAAACTCTTGGCAAAGTGGGAATAGAGGGAACATATATTAACATAATAAAGACCATATAGGACAAACTCACAGGTAACATCATACGCAATAGGGAAAGGCTAAAAGCATTTTCCTTAAGATCAGAAACAAAACAGGATGCTCTCTTTCACCACACTTCTTCAATATTGTACTGGAAGTCTTAGCCACAGTAATAAGAAAAGAAAGAGAAAGAACAGGTATCCAAATTGAATAGGAAGAATTAAAACTCTTTTAATTTCAGATAACATGATACTATATCTAGAGAAGCCTAAAGATTCCACCAAAAAAAAACTGTTAGAACTGATCAATTAATTCAATAACGTAGCAGGTTACAAAATTAATTTTCAGAAGTCAGTGGCATTTCTATACATCAATAATTAACTTTCAGAAAGGGAAATTAAGAAAACAATCCTATTCATAATAGCATCAAGAATATAAAATACCTGGGAATCAAATTAACCAAGGTGGTAAAAGAACTTCTCAGAAAATTATAAGTGATTGAAAAAAGAAACTGTAGAAGATACAAATAAATGGAAGCATGTACCATGTTCATGGGTAGGAAGAATCAACATCATTGAAATGGCCATACTACCTAAAGTAATCTATAGATTCAATGCAATCCCTATCAAAATACCAATGGCATTTTTCAGAGAGATAGAACAAAGAACAAACAATCCTAAAATTTATATGGAACCATAAAAGGCCACGAATACCCTCAGTAATCTTGAGAAAGAAGAATAAAGTTGGAAGAATCCCACTACCTGATATCAAACTATACTACAAGGCTACAGTAATCAAAACAGCATGGTACTTATGTAAAAACAGATACATTGAACAATGGAACAGAATAGAGAGCTCAGAAATAAATCTACACCTATATGGTCATTTTTTTCTATAACGAAAGAGGCAAGAATATACAATGGGGTAAAGAAAGTCTCTTCGGTAAATGGTGTTGTGAAAAATTGGACAGATATATGCAAAAAAAGAAACTGGACCACCTTCTTACATTGTATACAAGAATAGATTCAAATGGATTAAAAACTTAAATGTAAGACCTGAAACCAGAAAACTTCTAAGAGAAAACATAGGCAGTAATCTTTCTGATATTCTACTAATAATTTCTTTCCAGATATATCTCCCCAGCAAAGGAAACAAATGAAAAAATAAGCAAACGAGACTATATAAAACTAAAATGTTTTTGCACGGCAAAGGAAACCATCAACAACAACAAAAAAGACAACCAACTTCACTCATGATGCATCTGATAAGAGGTTAAAATTCAAATTATATAAAGAACTCATACTACTCAACAACAACAACAACAACAAAGCAATCTTATTAAAAAATGAGCAGAGGATCTGAATAGATATTTCTCTAAAGAGAAAATGTATATGGCCAATAGACATATAAAAAGATGCTCAAGGTCACTGATCATCAGAGAAATGCATATTAAAACCTCAATGAGATATTACTTCACACCTGTTAGAATGGCTATCATTAATAAATTAAAAATCAACAAGTGTTGGTGAGGATGTGGAGAGAAGGGAACCCTCATACACTGTTGGTGGGATTACAAATCAGTACAGCCACTATGGAAAACAGTCCAGAGTTTCCACAAAAAATGTTAAAAATTGATCTACCTTTTGACCAGCAATTGCACTTCTGGATATTTATCCAAAGAAAACCAAAGCAATAATTCGTAAAGTTCTATGTACCCCTCTGTTTATAGCAGCACAATTTACAATAGTCAAGATATGGAAGCAACCTAAATGCTCATCAACAGATGATTGGAATAAGAAGTTATGGTTCATATATATGATATAATATTTCTCAGCCATTAAAAAAAATGAAATCCTACCATTTGTGACAACATGGATGGAGCTAGAGGTTATTATGCTGAGTGAAATAAGTCTGACAGAGAAAGATAAATACCATATGCTTCCACTTATATGCAGAATCTAAGGAACAAAAATTACAAATTAATCAAAAACAGCTTCACAGATATAGAGGACAATCTGGTGACAGCCAGAGGGGAGGGGAATTGGGAGACTGGGAGAAAGGGGTGAAGGGTTAAAGAAGTACAAAATAGTAGTACAAAATAGCTCCCCATGGGGATGGGGAGCATGGCATGTGGAATACAGTCAGCATTAATTTAATTGTCAGGTGTAGAGCCAGAGTAAAGAAAAAGCAATCAAAGGGATCATCTCATAAACTATATAAATGTATAGCCAATGTCTTGTATACTTGAAACTAATAATAAAATAAAATTTTAAAAAGAGCGTAAAATATCATCTTGTATGTTTCAGAAGTTTTATGTAAGCTTCATGGCAAATACTAAACAAAAACCTACAGTAGATTCACAGCAGATAAAGATAAGGGCAAGGCATATCACTATGGAAAATCATTAATTCACAAAGAAAGGCAGAAAAAGAGGAAGACTAGAATGTGGGAACTAAACATCAGCCAGACAACACTTAATAAGATGATCTTAGTAAGTCATCTATATCAATAATTACTCTAAATATAAATGGATTGAGTTCTCCAATTTAAATATATAAAGTGAATGAATTGATTAAAAATAAAACAGACCTCAATATATGCTGCCTACAGGAGACTTACTTCAGCTTTAAGGACACATGGGCTCAAAGTGAAGGGAAAGAAAAATATATCCCATGAAAGTGAAAACCAAAAGAGAACAGGGGTAGCTGTACTTATATCAGACAAAACAGACTAAGTTCAAAAATGATACCAAGAAACAAATAAGGCCATTATACAATGATAAAGTTTGCAGTTTATCAAAAAAGATATAACAAGTGTAAATTGATGTATAGCCACATTGGAGTTCTTAAATGTGTTAATCGTTTGCTAACAGATCTGAAGGGAGAAAGAGAAACTAATACATTGATGGCAGAGGGCATCAATACCTCACTTTTAAAAGGAGAGAAAATCAACAAGGAAGCATTGAACTTAATACTTTAGGTCAAAAGGACCTAACAAACATATTTAATAAAAAATTCCTATCAATAGCAGAAGAATGCACATTCTTCTCAAACACACACAGAACTTTCTCCTAGATAGATCCTATGTTAGGTTACGAAGCAAGTCTTACCAAATGACCACGAGGGCATAAAACTAGAAATGAATAAAAGGAGGAAACTTGGAAAATTCACAAACATTTGGAAATAAACAACACACATTAAAACAAAAATAACGGCAGAAAGGAGAAATTGAAAAGGAAATCAAAAAATATCTTGATACAAACGAAAATGAAAACAACATATCGAAACATATGGGATACTATGAAAGTAGTTCTAACAAGAAAGTTTATAGTGATAAACAGGTATATTAAGCAAAAACAAATATATAAACAACTCGCGTGAAGAATTCAAGGAACTAGGGAAAAAATATAAGCCCAAAGTTAGCAGAAAGAAAGAAATAATAAAGATCAAAGAGGAAATAAATGAAATAGAGATGAGAAAACCCATAGAAAAAATTAATAAACTAAGATCTGTTTTTTGAAAGATACATGGCGGAAACATGGCCAAGTGAAAGACGTCCCCAGATCTCTACCCTTGAAACAACAACATAAAACACCCAAACTGCACACCAGCACGTCTGAGTGTGGGATCGGTGCATAAGAGCTACAAGTTAGAACACCAGGTGTCAGATGGCAGACTGGGAGAAATAAAGAAGCTGCCTCTTGCAGCCTTCGGAACTCCCTCAGGAGGAGAGAGAGGGGTGAAGGTGAGGAGACATCCCTGAAAAGCCTTGCCTGGGACTGCTGTGAGCAAACTGCACTGGGAAGAAGGGCCTAGTCAGCGGGGCAGAAGACAGAGAAGTGGGATGGGACCACAGAAAAACGACATTTGATTTTTACCGGCCCCAGCTGCAAAATCAAGGTTGAGACTCACCCCCTAACTTCCAACCCAGAGGGCCTCTTTCCAAAACCCTCCGAGACCAGTCACCTCGGAGACCCAGGGGAATCTTAGCAAATGCTGCTGAGACTATCACTGACACTGATAGGGACTGAAACTGAGGGTAGCGAGCATGATTAAATATCTGCAAGAAAAATTTTAAAGAAGGCATTTTAAGGCTTTATATAAAGCAGGGATCCGAGAGGCTTAGAGGCCAACTATTGGAAACTAAAAGAAAAACACCTTCTTAGCAACAGGCTAAAGAGAGATCTTTATATAATAAATCTTATTTCTGGAAAAACAGCAGAATACACTTCTATTAATGCCAAGGTAGAGAAACAGTCCATTAAACACCATGACCAACCAAGGCGACAAGACATCTCAGAAAGAAAGAGAAAAATCTTCAGAAAATAAGCTTACTGAAATAGAAATATGCAACATAAATGACAGAGAATTCAGAATGTTACTTCTGAAAAACATTCAATGAATTCCTAAATGAATCATATCAACAATTTCAGGAATTAAAACAAACAAACAAACAAACAAACAAACAAAAAAACTAGATGGGCAGAGCAAGGAGACCGAAACCCTCAAAAAGAACAGAATAGATCTTCTGGAGATAACACACACACACACACACACACACACACA
>NW_011888844.1:4407043-4440590 GCF_000151845.1 Pteropus vampyrus | reverse complement strand
AACACACACACACACACACACACACACACACACACACACACACACACACAAACTGCAAGAGCTGAAACATGAAATAGCAAGCTTGAGAAATAGAGTCAACCAAATGGAGGAAAGGATTGGTGATATCAAAGACAGAAATCTAGAAATTATTCAGAAAGAAGAGAGAAACTGAAGAATGAAAAATAACAAAAGAGAAATTCAAGAACTAGCTGACACCATCAGGAGAGGAAATATAAGAATAATGGGGTGGTGAAGAAAAGAAGCAGGGACTAGAAAGCATTTTCAGACAAATAGTGGATGAGAATTTCCAAGTATAAAAAAAATGAGCTATAGTTTGGAAATCAAGAAGTCAAAAGAACACCCAATTATCTCAACATGAAAAGGACTTCCCCAAGACACATTGTATTAAAATTATCAAAAATCGATGACAAAGATAAAATTCTCATGGCAGCCAGGGAGAAAAAACGGTAACTTACAAGGTAAACCCATTAGATTATCCTCGAACTTCTCAGCGCAAACCTTACAAGCCAGACAAGAATGGAATCAAATATTTAAACTACTTAGTGAAAGAACTACCAGTCTAAAATAATGTATCCAGCTAAAGTTTCCTTTAGAAATGAAGGAGTTAAAAAGACCTTTCCAGACATACAATAATTGAGGAAATTCTCTACTATGAGGCCTGCACTACAGGAAATACTGAAAGTGGTCAGCTCACCTAAAACAAAACAACAACAACAACAAAAATACATAAATAGGAGTGAAGTGACTATTAGGAAAATAGAAGCAAAGCAGAGCAACCATTATTAAGAGCAGGGCATTATAGCTTAAATAATAAGAAGTGAATTGTTATAACAAGATAGAAATGAATGTTCGGCATACATAGGGACAAATTGAGACAACAATGCCTGAAAAAGGAAGGATTCAAAGATGAAATATGCAAAGGTGAATGGAGATAATGCATGTGCAGAAGAAAATAGAAGCTGTATATATATAAATATCCTTTACACATTCATAATGGTAACCACACACCAAAGATTCAGAACTGAAATATATAACATGAAACAAGAAGAATAAGACAAAAACCACAGAAGAAAATAGAAACACATGGACAAGGAAGCAAAGGAAATACTGAGCTACCAGAAAGCAAAAGATAAAATGTTTATAAGAAGACCTCATATTTCAATAATCACCATAAATGTTAATGTACTGAACTCACCAATAAAAAGGCATAGAGTTGCAGAATGGATCAAAAAACAAAACTCAACCATATGCTGCCTCCAGGAGACACATTTCATCTCCAAAGACAAATACAGACTCAAAGTGAAAGGGTGGAAAATGATATTTCAGGCAAATAGCATTCAGAGAAAAGTGAGGGTAGCACTGCAATTATCAGAAGAAATAGAATTCAAAATAAAAAAGGTAAAAGACGATACTGAGAGACACTTCATAATGATAAAGGGAATCATGCACCAAGAACTCATAACACTTATTAATATCTATGCTCCCAATCAGGGAGCCACGAATTATGTAAAGCAATTACTAACAGAACTAGAGGGAGAAACAGAGTAAAACAATATTGTAGTAGGAGACCTAAATACCCCACTGTCAGATATAGACAGATTGTCCAAACAGAAAATCAGTAAGGAAATAACATCCATAAATGACCCATTAGTCCAATTGGACTGAATTGACATTTACATAGCCTTTCATCCTAAAACAGCTGCTAATAAATTTTTCTCTAGTGCACATGGAATATTCTCAAGAATCGACCACACACTAGGACACAGGGATAGACTCAACAAATATAAGAGGGTTGAAATCATACCAACTATATTATCTGATCATAATGCTCTGAAACTGGAGATCAACTGCAAAAATAAATCAGGAAGAACCACAAATACATGGAGATTAAACAACATGCTACTGGAGAATAACTGGGTCAGGGAAGAAGTAAAAAGAGAGATCAAGAGATACATAGAAACAAATGGTGATAGTACAACATATCAAAACTTTTGGAACACAGCAAAAGCAGTCATAGGAGGAAAGTTTATATTACAGGCCTACCTCCAGAAACAAGAATGAGCCCAAATAAACAACCTAATGCTTCATCTTAAAACAAACAAACAAACAAACAAAAAACTAGAAAAGGAGGAACACATGAAGCCCAAAACAGCAGAAAGAAAGAAATAATCAAATTAGAGCAGAAATCAATGAAATTTAAAACAAAGGAACAATAGAAAAAAACAAATGCAACAAAGACCTGGTTCTTTGAGAAGGTTAATAAAATTAACAAACCCCTGGCTAGACTCACTAAAGAAAAAAGAGAAAGGACACAAATAAACACAATCAGGAATGAAATAGGGGAAATTATGAATGATATCGCAGAAATACAAAGGATCATGCAAGAATACATGAAAAGTATATAACACCAAATGTAATAACCTAGAAGAAATGGACCAGTACTTAGAAAAATACAACCGTCCTAGACTGAATCAAGAACTGAAAAATCTAAATAGACTGATCAGCAGTATGGAAATTGAAAGAAACATCAAAAGCCTATCAAAAAGTAAAAGTCCAGGACCAGATGGCTTCACCAGTGAATTCTACCAACATTTAAAAAAAGATTTAATACCGATTCTCCTCAAAGTCTTCCAAAAATTGAACAGGAGGCAATACGTCCCAAAACATTTTATGAAGTCAATATTACCCTGATACCAAAACCTGGTAAAAATAACACACAAAAAAGAAAACTACAGGACAATATCTCTCATGAACACAGAGGCAAAAGTCCTAAATAAGACACAAGAAAACTGAATACAGCAACATATTGAAAAGAGTATACACCACGATCAAGTGGGTTTCATCCCAGGGGCAAAGGGGTGGTTCAACACACGCTAATTGATTAATGTGATATACCACATAAACAAATTAAAAAATAAGAATCATATGATTATATCAATAGATGAAGAAAAAGCCTTTGACAATATTCAGCATCCATTTATGATCAAAGCACTCAACAAAACCAGTATAGAAGGAAAGTATCTTAGCATAATAAAGGCCGTATATGACAAACCTTCAGCCATCATTATACTAAGTGATGAAAAACTAAAAACCTTTCCTCTAAGATCAGGAACAAGGCAAGGCTGTCCGCTATCACCACTGATATTCAATAAAACATAGGAGGTCCTAGAGAGTGCAATCAGGAAAGAGAAAGATATAAAAAGCATCCCAATATAAAATGAAGAACTCAAAATGTCACTATTTGCGGATGACAAAATTCTTTATATAGAAAACCCTAAAGACTCCACAAGAACACTACTAGAAACAATAAGCAAATACAGTAACCTTTCTGGATACAAAGTCAGTGTTCAAATAGCATTCTAGTACTCTAATAAAGTGTCAGAAAAGGAAGTGGAAAAATTAATTCATTTTGCAATTGCAACAAAAAGAATAAAATACCTAGGAATAAATCTAAGGAAACATATGAAGGACTTATATAATGAAAACTACAAGACCCTATTAAAAGAAATCAAAAAAAGATATAAAGAAATGGAAAGGTATTCAGTGTTCTTGAATTAGAAGAATAAACATAGTTAAAATGACCTTATTCCCTAAAACATTATACAGATTTAATGCAATCC
The DNA here is from genome assembly GCF_000151845.1 of Pteropus vampyrus. NCBI lineage: Eukaryota > Metazoa > Chordata > Mammalia > Chiroptera > Pteropodidae > Pteropus > Pteropus vampyrus. Next base: position 4,436,949 of record NW_011888844.1, on the reverse strand, counting down.
CCATCAAAATCCCATTGGCATTTTTTAAAGTGGAACAAAAATGATCAGATTTGTATGAAAGTATAAAAGACCCCGAATTGCCAAAGCTGTACAGAGAAATAAGAGCAAAGCTGGAGGCATCACTCTGCCCAACTTCAAATTATAGCACAAAGTGACAATAATCAAAATGGTATGGTGTTGGCAGAAAAACAGGCACATAGACTGGTGGAACAGAACCCATGTATATATGGGCAAGTAATTTTCAACAAAAAAAGCCAAAAACATAGAGTGGAAAAAGGAAAGACTCTTAAATAAATGGTGCTGGGAAAATTGGAAAGACACTTGCAAAAGAATGAAACTAGACTATTGTCTATCACCACACACCAAAATTAACTCAAAATGAATTAAGGATCTGAATATAAGACCTGAAACAATAAAATGCATAGAAGAAAACATAGCAATTAAACTCAAGAACCTTAGATTTAAAGAGATTTTATGAATTTGACCTCAAAGACAAGGGGAGTAAAAGCAAAAATAAATAAATGGAACTACATCGAACTAACAAACCTTCTGTATAGCGAAGGACACCATTGACATAGGGAAAGAGACAACTATCTAAATGGGAAAATATATTTGCAAGTAACACCTCCAATAAGGGCCTAATATTCAAAATATACAAAGAACTCATACAACTCAATAACGACAATGAAACAAATGATCCAATCAAAAAATGGGCAGAGGACCTGAACAGACACTTCTCCCAAGAAGACATACAAATTGCCAACAAAGATATGAAAAGATGCTCAACATCATAAGCTATTAGGGAAATGCAAATCAAAACCATAATGAGATACTGTTACAATGCTATCTCACACCAGTTAGAATGGCTATCATCAACAGGACAGTAAGAACAAGCATTGGAGAAAAAAGGAATACATATACACTGCTGGTAGGAATGTAAATGGGCATAGCTACTATGGAAAATAGTATGGAGGTTCCTCAAAAAAGTGAGAACAGAATCACCATATGACCCAGCAATCCATCTTCTGGGCATCTACCCAAAAAGTTTGAAAACATTTATCAGTAAAGATATATGCACTCTGATGTTAATAGCAGCATTATTCACAGTGGCTAGGACATGTAAGCAACCAACGTGTCCTTCGATAGATAATTAAATAAAGAAGAGGTAGTACATATATACAATGGAATATTACTCAGGCATAAGAAAAAACGAAATACTGCCATTTGTGACAACATGAATGGATCTCGAAATAATCATTCTAAGCAAAATATGTCAGACAGAAAACATTGAGAACCATATAATTTTACTCATATATGGAGTATAAAACTGAAAGTGGCAAACAAACAGCACAGAGACTCATGGACTCAGACAACAGTTTAGTGGTACCAGAGGGAAAGGGGGAGGTAGATAAGGGTAAAGGGAGTTAAATATATGGTGATGGAAGGAAATGTAACTTTGGGTGATAAACACACATGCAATATATATATGACATATTATTGAATTATACACTTGAAACCTACATAATTTTGTTAACCAATGTCTCCCCAATAAATTTAATTAAAAAACGTAGCATAGCTGAATGGATAAGAAAACAAGACCCATATACATGCTGTCTATTAGAGACCAACTGTCGATCGAAAGATACACACCCACTGAAAGTTATGCTACATGATATCAAACTATACTATAAGGTTAAAGTAATAGAAACAACTGGTAATGGCATCAAAGCAGACACATAAAGCCCAGAAATAAAACTATGCTTATATTGTCAATCTACGACAAAGGAGGCAAGAATATACAATGGGGTAAAGACAGCCTCTTTGATAAATGGTGTTGGGAAAACTGGACAGATATATGTAAAAAAATGAAACTAGATCACTTTCTTACACCATATATGAGAATAAATACAAAATGGATTAAAGACTTAAATGTGAGACCTGAAACTATAAAACTTCAAGAACAAAACATAAACAGCATTTCTGACACTGCTCCTAGCAATATATATATATATATATTTGGATATGTCTCTTAAGGCAAGCTAAACAAAAGGAAAAAATAAGCAAATAAGACTACATCAAACTAAAAATTTTCTGCCCAGCAAAAGAAACCATCAACAAAACTAAAAGACAACTTACTAAATGGGAGAAGATATTTACCAATGGTACATCTAATAAGTGGCTAATAGCCACAAGCTATAAAGAATTTATATGACTAAACACCAAAACAAACAAATAAACCTATTAAAAACTGGACACAGAACCTAAATAGACATTTCTACAAAGAAGACATACGAATGGCCAATAGACATATGAAAGAAATGAATAAGATGCTCAACTTCACTATCATCAGAGAAATGTAAATCAAAACTACATTAGAGACTTTGCAGAACCATGGCGGAGTGAAAAACGTCCCCAGATCTCTTCCCTTGAAACAACAATAAGCTGAACTTCTAAAATTCAACAACAGCAACAACAACAACAAAAACACCAAAAACTGCACACCAGCATGTCTGAACGTGGGATCTGCGCATAAGAGCTACCACAGGTCAGAACCCTGGATGTCGGATGGTGGACTGGGAGAAATAAAGAAGTTGACTTTTGCAGCCTCTGGAGCTCCCCGCAGGAGGAAGGGAAGGGGTGAGGATGTGAGGACTTCCCTGAACAGCCCTGCCTGAGACTGCAGTAAGTTTCCCATGACGGGCGGTGGCAGGGCCCAGTCATCAGGACAGAAGACAGAGAAGTGGGATGGGACTACATATAAACAACATTTGATTTTTACCTGCCCCTGTTGCAAAACAGAGGCTGAGCTGCAGCCTGCAACTCCCAATCAAGAGGGCCCCATCCCATACCCTGGAGACCAATTACTGGAGAGGTCCAGAGAAATCTGAGCAAATACTGCCGAGACTGTCACCGACACTGTTAGGGACTGAAATTTAGGGTAACGAGCATGATTACATATCTACAAATTTTTTTTTTCAAGGTATATTTAAGGCTTTATATAAAGTAGAGATCCAAGAGTCTTAGATGACAACTACTGGAAACCAAAAGAAAAGCATATTCTTTGCAACAAGCTAAAAAGAGACTTTTACATAATAAACCATCTTTCTGGAAAAACAGCAGAATAAACTTCCATTAATGCCCAGATGGAGAAATAGTCCATTAAACACCATGAAAAACCAAGGTGACAAGGCAACTCAGAAAGAAAGAGAAAAATCTCCAAAAATAAGCTTACAGATATAGAAATATGCGACTTAAATGACAGAGAATTCATGATGGTAATTCTGTAAAACTTCAGTGAGTTTTAAAACTAGTCATAACAATTTCAGGAATTGAAAAAACAACTAGATGAGCAGAGCAAGGAAATTGAAACCCTCAAAAAGAACAGAATAGATCTTCTGGAGATAAAAAAAAAAACACACTGCAAGAGATGAAAAATGAAATGGCAAGCTTGGGAAATAGAATCAACCAAATGGAGGAAAGGATTAATGATATCGAAAACACAAATCTAGAAATAAATCAGAAGGAAGAAGATGGAAAACAAAAAATGAAAAATAATGAAAGAGAATTACAAGAACTAGCTGATACCATCAGGAAAGGAAACATAAGAATAATGGGAATTATCAAAGGCGAGAAAAAGGAGCAGGGGCTAGAAAGCATTTTCAGACAAATTGTTGAAGAGAATTTCCAAATCTAAGGAAGGAGTTGGAGCTTGGAATAAAAAAAGTCAACAGAACACCCAATTATCTCAACACAAAGAGGCCTTCACCAAGACACATTGTATTAAAATTATCAAAAATCAACAACAGAGATAGAAGTCTCAAGGCAGCCAGGAAGAAGAAAACGGTGACTTATAAAGGAAAACCCATTAGACTATCATCGGATATCTCAGCAAAAACCTTACAAATCAGAAAAGAATGGAATCAAATATTTAAATTATTAAATGAAAGGAACTACCAGCATAGAATAATGTATCCAGCTAAGCTTTCCTTTAGATATGAAGGAAAAATTAAGACCTTTCCAGGCAAACAAAAATTGAGAGAATTTACCACTACAAGGCCTGCACTACAGAAAATACTGAAAGGAGTTAGTACATTTAAATCAAACTAACAACACAATATACATGATTAGAAGTAAATTGACTATCAGGCAAATCAAGGCACAGGAGTGCAACCCTTACTAAGAACAGGGCATTATAGCTTAACTAATAAGAAGTGAATTGTTATAACAAGAGAGTAATTAACGTTCAGCATATATACGGACAAATTGAGACAACAATGACTGAAAAGGGGAGGATTCAAAGATATAAATTCATAAAGGAGAATGGAGATAAGGCACGTGCAGAAGAGAATGGACTACTGTATATACATAACTAATCCTAACATATTCATAATGGTAACTACACACGAAAGATTCAGAACTGAAGTATATAACATAAAACATGAAGAACCAGAGGCAAAACCCACAAAAGCCAACCAAAATAAAGAAAATAGAAACACAAGGAAAAGGATACAATAGATACAATGAACTACCAGAAAGCAAAAGATAAACTGGCTGTAAGAAGACCTCGTATTTCAATAATCATCCTAAATGTAAATGGACTGAACTCACCAATAAAAAGGCACAGAGTTGCAGAATAGATCAAAAGAGAAAACCCAACCACATACTGCTGAGTCATATCTCAGCTACAAAGACAAATATCGACCCAAAGTGAAAGGGTGGAAAATGATATTTCTAGCGAATGGCATTCAGAGAAAAACAGGAGTAGCGATACTAATATCAAATGAAATAGACTTCAAAATAAAAAAAAAATAAGAAAGATATTGAGGGACACTTCATAATGATAAAGGAATCATGCACCAAGAAGACATAACACTTATTAATATCTAAGCTCCCAATCATAGAGCTCCAGTATATGTAAAGCAATTACTAACAGAACTAATGAGAGAAACAGACCAAAACACTAGTGTAGCAGGGGACCTAAGTACCCCAATGTTGGATATGGACAGATCCTCCAAACAGAAAATCAATAAGGAAATAACATCCATAAATGACACATTAGTCCAACTGGACGTAATTGATATTTACATAGCCTTTCATTCCAAAACAGTACACATGGGACATTATCAAGAATCAACCACACACGGGGACACAGAGATAGCCTCAAAAAATATAAGAGGATTGAAATCATATAAACCATATTCTCTGATCATAATGCTCTGAAACTAGAGATCAACTGCAGAAATAAATCAGGAAGAACCACAAATACATGGAAATTAAACAACATGCTACCGACGAATAACTGGGTCAGGGAAGAAATAAAAAGAGAGATCAAGAGACACATAGAAACGAATGATAATGATAGTACAACATATTAAAAATTTGGGGACATGACAAAAGTGGTCGTAGGAGGAAAGTTCATATCATTACAGGCCTACCTACAGAAACAAGAACGAGCCCAAATAAACAACCTAAAGCTTCATCTTAGAAAACTAGAAAAGGAGGAATACATGAAGCCCAAAACAGCAGAAGGAAAGAAATAATCAAATTAGAGCAGAAATAAATGAAATTTATAACAAAACAAAACAAAAAAATGAAAAAAAAAAACATAAATGCAACTAAGTGCTGGTTCTTTGAGAAGGTTAATAAAATTGATAAAACTCTGGCTAAACTCACTAAAGAAAAAAGAGAAAGGACACAAATAAAATCAGAAATGAAAGAGGGAAAATTATGACTGATATCATAGAAATACAAAGGATTATCCAAGAATAGCATGAAAAAGTATATAACACCAAATTTAATAATGTAGAAGAAATGAACTATTACTTAGAAAAATAAAATCTTCCTAGACTGAATCAAAAATAACTGGAAAATCTAAATAGACTGATCAGCAGTTTGGAAATTGAAACAAGCATCAAAAACCTACCAAAAAGTAAAAGTCCAGGGAACAGATGGCTTCACCAGTGAATTCCATCAAATATTCAAAGAAGATTTAATACGCATTCTCCTCAAACTCTTCCAAAAAATTGAACAGGAGGCAATATTTCCCAACTCATTTTATGAGGCCAATATTCCTCTGATACAAAAACCTGGTAAGGATAACACAAAAAAAGAAAACTACAGACCAATATGTCTCATGAACACAGAGGCAAAAATCCTAAATAAGATACTAGCCAACCAAATACAGAAACATATTAAAAAGATTATACACCACAATCAAGTGCACTTCATCCCAGGGGCACAAAGATGGTTCAACATATGCAAATCAATTAATGTGATACACCACATAAACAAATTAAAGAATAAGAATAATATAATCATATCAATAGATGCAGAAAATGCTTTCAGAAGATATAGCATCCATTTATGATCAAAGCACTTAACGAATCGGCATAGAAGGAAAGTATCTTAACATAATAAAGCCCATCTGTGACAATCTCTCCGCCCAAATTATACTTAATGGTAAAAAATGAAAAACCTTCCCTCTAAGATCAGGAACAAGGCAAGGCTGTCTACTATCACCACTCTCATTTAATATAACATCGGAGGTCTTAGCAAGTGCAATCAAACAAGAGAAAGACATAAAAGGCATCCAAATAGGAAACAAAGAAGTCATACTGTCACTATTTGTGGATGACATGATTCTCTGTATAGAAACTCTAAAGACTCCACAAAAAAAAAAAAAAAACTACTAGAAATAATAAACATATACCGTACACTATCTGGATACAAAAATCAACATTCAAAAATCCATAGCGTTGCTATACTCTAACAACAGAATGTTAGGAAAAAAAGTTGAAAAAATAATTACTTTTGCAATTGCAACAAAAAGAATAAAATACTTAGGAATAAATTTAAAGAAACATGTGAAGGACCTATATAATGAAAATTATAAGACCCTATTAAAAGAATTTGAAGAAAATACAAAGAACAGGAAAGATATACCATGTTTTTGAATTGGAAGAATCAACATAGTTAAAATGACCATATTACCTAAAGCATTACACAGATCTACTGCAATCCCCATCAAAATTTCATCGGCATTTTTTAATTAAATAAGACAAAAAATAATCAGATTTGTATGCAAGCACAAAAGACCTTGAATTGCAAAAGCCATCCTGAGAAAAAAGAACAAGCCTGGAGGCATCACTCTGCCCATCTTTAAATTATACTACAGTGTGACAGTAATCAAAACGGCATGGTATTGGCAACAAAACAGACACACAGACCACTGGAACAGAATTGAGAGTCCAGAAGTAAATCGATATTTATATGGGCAAATAATTTCCAACAAAAATGCCAAAAACGTACAGTGGAGAAAGGAAAGCCTCTTCAATAAATGGTAGAGGGAAAACCGGAAAGCCACCTGCAAAAGAATGAACCTAGACAGTTGTCTATCACCACACACCAAAATTAACTCAAAATGGATTAAGAATCTGAATATAAGACCTGCAACAATAAAATGCATAGTAGAAAATATTGATTGTAAACTCAAGAACCTTGGATTTAAAGAGGATTTTATGAATTTGACCTCACAGGCAAGGGAAGTAAAAGCAAAATTAAATGAATGAGACTACATCCAACTAAAAAGCTTCTGCTCAGCAAAAGAAACCGTCAACAAGATAAAGAGACAACCATTCAAATGGGAAAATATATTTGCAAGCAACACCTCTGATAAAGGCCTAAGATACAAAATGTACAAAGAAATCACAGGACTCAATAACTACAAAAAATCAAATGATCCAATCAAAAAGTAGGCAGAAGAACTGAACAAATTCTTCTCCCTAGAGGACATACAAATGGCTAACAAATATATGAAAAGATGCTCAATATCACTAGCTATTAGGGAAATGCAAACCAAAACCACAATGAGATACCATCTTACACCTTTTAGAATGGCTATAATCAACAGGACAAGTAATAACAAATGTTCAAGAAGATTTGGAGAAATAGGAACTCTCATACACTGCTGGTGAGACTGTAAATTGGTACAGCCACTATGGAAATCAGTATGGAGTTTCCTCAAAAAACTAAAAATTGATCTACCATATGATCTAGCATTCCCTTTATTGGGTATTTACCGCAAAGACTTGAAAACTCATATCTGAAAAGATATTTGCACACCGATGTTCATATCAGTATTATTCACAGTGGCCAGAATATGGAACAAACCAAAGTGCCCTATGATAGATGATTGGCTAAATAAGCTGTGACACATATATGCAATGAAATTTTACTCAGCCATAAGGAGAGATGAAATACTGCCAGTTGCGACAACATGGATGGAACTTGAGATAATCATGCTAAGCGAAATAAGCCAGACAGAAAAGGTTGAAAATCACATGATATCACTTATATGTGGGATACAAACTAAAAGCAACAAATGAGCAGGACGAACAAACAGAGACATATGGACAAGGACTATAGACTAGTGGTTACCAGAAGACTATAGAGTAGTGGCTACTAGTGGGGTTGGGGAGGAAGGGGGGAGGTAGATGGGGTAAAAGGGGACAGATATAGGTAGATAGGGGGAGGGTGAAGTGGATAAAGGGGATGAAACTGGTAGCTGAAGGAAACTGGACTTTGGGTGATGAACACACAGTAGAAAATACAGATGTCAAATGATAATGTACACCTGAAAATTATAATATTAACCAATGTTAATCATATAATGTAATCATCTAATGTATTAACCAATGTTACCCCAATGAACTTAATTTAAAAAAATAAAGTAAAATAAAATAAATAATAAAAATTTAAAAAAGGAAGGAAAAGGCATTATTAAGACATTATATAAAGCAGCGATCCAAGAGGATTTGTCACCACCTACTGGAAACCAAAAGAAAAACACCTTCTTTGTAACAAGCTAGGGACCATTATATAACAAATGTTCTTTCTGGGGAAAAAAAAAGAAAAGAAAAGAAAAGCAGAATACACTTCCATTAACGCCCAAGCAGAGAAATAGTCCATGAAACACCATAGCACCATGAACAACTAAGGTGACAAGGCATCTCAAAACGAAAGAGAAAATCTCCAGAAAATAAACTTACAGACATACAAATATGCGACTTAAATGACAGAGAATCCAGGATGGAAATTCTGAGAAAACTAAATGACATACAAAACAAATCACATCAACAATTTCAGGAATTGAAAAAACAACTAGATGAGCAGAATGAGTTCTTTACAAAGTATATTAAAAATTGCAAAAAGAACTCAATAGACTTACTAGAGACAAAGATCACACTGCAAGAGTTGAAAAATGAAACAGCAATTTGGGAAATAGAATCGACCAAATGGAGGAAAGGATCAGTGATATTGAAGACAGAAATCTAGAAATAAATCAGAAGGAAGAAGAGAGAAACTGAAGAATGAAAAAGAATGAAAGAGAAATACAAGAACTAGCTGATACCATCAGAAAAGGAAACATAAGAATAATGGACACTATCGAAGGAAAGGAAAAGGAGCAGGGATTAGAAAGCATTTTCAGGCAAATAGTTGACAAGAATTTCCCCAATCTAAGGAATGAGCTGGAATTCAAGATGTCAATAGAATATCCAATTATCTCAACCTAAAAAGGTCTTCACCAAGACACATCATATTAAAGTTATCAAAAATCAGTGACAAAGACAGAATTCTCACAGCAGCCAGGGAAAAGAAGATGGTAACCTACAAAGGAAAACCCATTAGGTTATTGTCGAACTTCTCAGCACAAACAATACAAGCCAGAAAGGAGTGGAATCAAATATCAAAATATTAAATAAAAAAGAACTACCAGGAAAGACTAATATATCCAGCTAAGGTTTTCTTTAGATATGAAGGAGAAATAAAGACCTTTCCAAACATACAGAAATTGAAGGCATTCTTCACTATGAGGCCCACCCTACAGGAAATACTAAAAAGGATCAGCTCACCTAAAACGAAGTGGCAAAAAAAAAAAAAAAATTACATAATGAGGAGTAAGGTATCTTAGCAGGCTGATAGAAGCAGAGGATTGCAATCCTTGCTAGAAACAGGGCATTATAAGCTTTAAAATAATAAGAGATTTGCTATAGCAAGATAGTAATGAACATTCAGCATACACAGGGACAAACTGAGACGACAACGCCTGAAAAGGGGAAGATTCAAAGATCAAAATTCACAAAGGGGAATGGAGATAAGGCACTAACAGAAGAAAAGAGAGGACTTTATATATATCATTATTCTTTAAATATTCGTAATGGTAATACACCAAAGATTCAGAACTGAAGTATATAGCATAAAACAAGGACAACAAGGAATACCCACAAAAGCCAACCAAAATAAAGAAAACAGAAACACGAGGACAAGAAAACAATGGAAACACCGAGTTACCAAAAAGCAAAAGACAAAATGGCTATGAGAAGACCTCATATTTCAATAATCGCCATAAATGCACATGGACTGAACTCACCAATAAAAAAATACAGAGTGGCAGATTGGATCAAAAAACAAAACCCAACCTTATTCTACCTCCAAGAGGCATAGCTCAGCTCCAAAGACAAATATAGACTCAATGTGAAAGGGTGAAAAATGATATTTCAAGCAAGTGGCATTCATAGAAAAGCGGGAGTAGCGGTACTAATATCATATAAAATAGACTTCAAAATAAAAAATGTAAAGAAAGATACTGAGGGATACTTCATAATGATAAAGGGAATCATGCACCAAGAAGACATAACATTAGTATCTAAGCTCTCAATTATAGAGCTCCAGAATATGTAAAGCAATTACTAACAGAACTAAAGGGAGAAACAGACCAAAACACTATTGTAGTAGAGGACCTAAATACCATACTGTCGAATATTGACGGATGATCCAAACAGAAAATCAGTAAGGAAATAACATCCTTAAATGATACATTAGATCAACTGAGAATAATTGACATTTACAGAGCCTTTCATTCCAAAACAGCTGCTTACATATTATTTTCTAGTGCACACAGATCATTCTCAAGGATTGACCATATATTGGGATATAGAGATAGCCTCAATAAATATAAGAGGGTTGAGATTATACCAACAATATTCTCTGATCATAATGCTTTGAAATAAAGATCAATTGTAAAAGAAAGTGGGAAGAACAACAAATACATAGAGATTAAACAATATGCTGCTGAAGAGTAACTGAGTCAGAGAAGAAATAAAAAATGAGATTAAGAGATACATAGAAATGAATGACAATGATAGTACAACATATCAAAATTTTGGGGACACAGAAAAAGCAGTTCAAACAGGAAAGTACATATCATTACAGGCCTATCTCCAAAACAAGAATGAGCCCAAATAAACAACCTAACGCTTCATCTTAAAAAAAATACTAGAAAGAAAAGAAAAAATGAAGCCTAAAGTCAGCAGGAAAAAAAATAAATAAAAATTAGAACAGATATAAATGAAATTGAAAACAACAACAACAAAATAATAGAAAAAATGAAGGCAACAAAGAGCTGGTTCTTTGAAAAGGTTAATATAGTTGACAAACCACTGGCTAGACTCACTAAAGGAAAAGAGAGAAACATCACAAACGAACAAAATTAGGGTGAAAGAGGGGAAATTAAAACTGACATGGCAGAAATGTAAAGGATCATACAAGAAAACTATATAATAACTTAGAAAAAATTTTCCAGTACCTAGAAAAATACAACCTTCCTAGACTGAATCAAGAAGAACTGGAAACTCTAAATTGACCGATCAGCATTATGGAAATTGAAATGAGTATCAAAAACCTACCAAAAAGTAAAAGTCCAGGACCAGATGGCTTCCCCAGTAAATTCTACAAAACATTCAAAGATTTAATACGCATTCTCCTCAAACTATTCCAAAAAAATGAAGAAGAAGCAATACTTCCCATCTCATTCTATGAGGCCAATATCACCCTGATACCAACACTTGGTAAAGATAACACAAAAACAGAAAACTGTAGAGTAATATTTCTCATGAACACAAATGTAAAAATCTTAAATAAGATACTAGTGATTCGAATACAGCAACATATTAAGAAGATTATAGAACACAATCAAGTGGGTTTCATCTCAGAGGCACAGGGATGGTTCAACATATGCAAATCATTTATTGTGATACTCCACATAAACAAATTAAAAAATAAGAATCATATGATCATATCAATAGATGCAGAAAAAGCCTTAGACAAGATACAGCATTCATTTATAATCAAAACCCTTAACAAAATCTGTATAGAAGAAAAATATCTTAATATAATAAATGCCATATATGACATACCCTCAGCCAACATTATACCTAATGGTGAAAAACTAAAAAAAACGTCCCACTAAGATCAGGAAAAAGGAAAGGCTGTTCACTATCGCCACTCTTATTCAATATAACATTGGAGGACCTAGCAAGTGCAATCAGGCAAGAGGAAGATACAAAATGCATCCAAATAGGGAACAAATAAGTCAAACTGTCACTATTTGTAGATAACATGATTGTCTATATAGAAAATGCTATGTACAACAACACTAGTAGAATCAATAAGCAAATACAGTAGAGTATCTGGATACGACATCAACGATGAAAAATCCATAGTGTTCCTATACTCTAACAACAAAGTGTCAGAAAAAGAAATGAAAAAAAAATATTTTGTAATTGCAACAAAAAGAATAAAATACCTAGGAATAAATCTAACGTAACATGGGAAGGGCCTAAAAAATGAAAACTATAAGACCCTGTTAAAAGAAATGAAAGAAGATACAAAGAAAAGGAAAGATATTTCTTGTTCTTGGATTGGAAGAATCAGCATAGTTAAAATGACCATATTACCTAAAGCATTATACAGATTTAATGCAATCTCCATCAAAATCTGATAGGCTTTTTTTTAAAGTAATGAAACAAAAATCATCAGATTTGTATGGAATCACAGAAGACTCCAAATTGTCAAAGCCATCCAGTAATCAAAACGGCATGGTATTGGCAACAGAACAGATGTGTGGACCAGTGGAACAGAATTCAGAGTCCAGAAGTAAACCTATATTTATATGGACAAATAATTTTCGACAAAAAAAGCCAAAAACATACCGTGGAGAAAGGAAAGCCTCTTTAATAAATTGTACTGGGAAAACAGGAAAGCCACATGCAAGAGAATGAAACTAGACTGTTCTCTATAACCACACACCAAAATTAACTCAAAGTGGAATAAGGACCTGAATGTACGACCTCAAGCAATAAAATGCATAGAAGAAAACATAGGAATTAAACTCAAGGACCTTGGACTTAAAGAGGATTTTATGAATTTGTCCTCAAAGGTAAGGGCAATAAAAGCTAAAATAAATGAATGGGACTACATCAAACTAAAAAGTTTCTGCTCAGCAAAGAAACCATCAACAAGGTAATTAGACAACCATCTGAATAAGAAAATATATTTGTAAGCAACACCTCCAATAAGTGCCTAAAATGCAAAATATACAAAGAAATCATACAACTTGATAACAACAAAAACCCCCAAAAGATCCAATCAAAAAATGCGCAGAGGACCTGAACAGACACTTTTCCCAAGAAGACATACAAATTGCCGACAAATTTTGAAAAGATGCTCAACATCTCTAGCTATTAGGGAAATGAACATCAAAACCACAATGAGATACCATCTCACACTTGTTATAATAGCTATAATCAACAGGACATGTAAAAACAAATAAATGCTGGAGAGGATGTGGAGAAATAGGAACCTTTATACATTGCTAGTGGGACTGCAAATTGGTACAGCCACTATGGAAAACAGTGTGGAGGTTCCTCAAAAAACTAAGGATTGATCTACCATATGATCCAGCAATTCGTCTACTGGGTATTTACCCCAAACACTTGAAATCTCATATTCGAAAAGATATTTGCACACTGATGTTCATAGCAGCATTATTCACAGTGACCAAAACATGGAAGCAACCGAAGTGTCCTACGACACATGATTGGATAAAGAAGCTGCGATACATATATACAATGGAATGTCACTCAGCCATAAGAAGAGATGAAATACTGCCATTTGCAACGACATGGACGGACCTTGAAATAATCATACTAAGTGAAATAAGCCATACAGAAAAAGTTGAAAATCACATGATATCACTTGTATGTGAGATATAAACCTGAAAGCAACAAAGGAACAGGACGAACAAACAGAGACTCATGGACATGGAAAATGGACTAGTGGTTACCAGAGGGTAGGGTGGAGGGGGGAGGTAGATGGGGGAAGAAAAAATTTAAATCATTTCTTCAAATAAATAAATAAATAAATAAAATGAAAACAAACAAAAATAAAACTATAGAACAAAATCGTCATACAGATAGTTGTTAAAATTCTTAACAAAATATTAGCAAATGAAATTTATATCACACTTGAAGGATACACTGGAGATGGGGAAAAAGTGGCATTGATAATAGAGTTTGTTCATCCCTCTTGCAACCATATCACAGTGTGACAGGAACATGGAGAAAACAGCAAGGAAATTTGCCTGGGCTCTAGATAATCAGAAGCACTAAACTATGAAGAGAAAAAAAATCAACCTGCAAAGGTAGAAAGTAGGAGTGGGTGAAGATACAAGGCTTCCTGGTACCCAGCGGCTGAATGAGACAGAGGCTATAGCAGCAGCCAACAGCTACAGATGCCTCTCAAAAGGGTCATGTCTGTGAGTGGGCTTTTGCAGTGACAAATTTGCTTGCTCTGAACACCAGCACTTTGTCAGCTGCGTGGGGCAACAGGGACTTACAGGAGGACATTGACTTGTCAGAGTAAGGGCTGTAAGTGAGGCTATCCCCTGGGCAGAAGTGTTGGCGGTATCTTTTGTTCCTCTGGTGAGCCCTCCTCTCTCCCAGTGTGCGGACTCAGCACCACCATGCCTGAGACATCATCCAACTGGATAACAGAGGTCGCTCTGCCCAGAGGATTCTCTGAAACTCTACCTCCCCCAACTCGCAGGCCTACCCAAGCCACATCCCAGTGCGTCCTCAGTGAGTCTGGTGTTCCTTGCTGAGCAGTGCCAAGACTCACATTGGTGGCAGCTGGTATCAGTTTCTAGTGTGGTTTCTTGAGGCAGCTATAAGCAGAGCATCTGTAGATTGCTTGCTGAATCTTAACAGGTAGTCCCAGGAGTGCACAGGCTGGTGCTAAACTTGGCCTGCAGATGAACCCCTCTCAGGACTGTGTCACTAGACACCTATAACACAAAGCTGCACTAATAAGACCAGGAAACTTAGGAACTTTATTTAGTATATCAAAAAGGACACATAAAGGCAGCCAAAATAAGAAGACAAAGAAGCAGAAACCATAAGAAAGACCAGAACAGAGATCCCGGAATAACGGAGTCAAGCAATCTAACAGATGCAGAGTCAAAACACTAGTTCAAAACACGGAGTTCAAAACATTGAGCATAAAGATGTTCAATGTACTTATGAGAAGTGTAGATGAATTCAGTGAGAACTTTAACAAAAAGATTTTTAAAAAACCATAAAAATGGAGATGGAAATTATAAAAGGGAACCAGTCAAAAATGAAGAACACATTATCTGAGATGAAGAGATATTAGAGAGAATCAATAAAGTGGATAAAGAGAAGGATTGAACCACTGATATAGAGGATGGGGAAGCCAAGAACACGCAATCAGAATGGCAAGTAAAAAGAAGTCAAGACTATAATAATAATTTAAGGAGCCTATAGGACACAATTAAATGTAAAGATATCCATGTCATGGGGTACCTAAAAGAAAACAAGAAGTTGAAGAACTATTTGAAAAAATAATGGTGGAAAACTTTTCTAACCTGATGAAGGAAATAGACATATAACCCAAGGAAACTCAGAGAGTCCCCAAAACCAGGAACCCAAAGAGACCCACACCAAGACACATTATAATTAAAATGTCAAAGGTTAAAGACAAAGAGAGAATCTTAAAAGCAGCAAGAGAAAAAAGCAGTGAGTTCCTTACAAGTGAGCACACATAAGACTGGCAGTTGATTTCTTAAAAGAAACCATGCAAGACAGAAAGGGCTTGGCACAGAATATTCCACGTGATGGAAACCAAGGATCTACAACCAAGAATCTACAACTAAAAATACTGTATCCAGCAAAGCTATTATTTAGGGTCAAAGGACAGATAAAGACGTTCCCAGACAAAAATAAGCTAAAAGAATTTATCAACACCAAGCCAGTATTACAAGAAATGTTGGAGGGACTCCTTTAAAAAGAAAAGACATCTATCAAAAACATTAATAAAGAATGAAACTACATTCTTATCAACAAGTACCTCAAATGGAAAAGAATTAAGTGTTCCAACAAAAAGAAAATGGATGAATAGATAAGAAAACAAGCCCACTACTTTAATCACTTCAGATTAAAAGACACACACAGTCTAAAAGGAACAGGATAGAAAAGATATTGCCTTGATTGACCTAGATGGCATTGCACTGATTGAAATAAGTTAGATAGAGAAAGATGAATATCACATGATTTTATGTGGAATCTAAAGATTAAAATAAACAACAAAAACAGTGGAAATAAATCTACAGATACAGAGAATATTTTGAGGGCTACTAGATGGGAGGGGGTTTTGGGAGGACGGTGAAAAAGGGCAAAGGGATTAAGAAGTTACAAAATAGACATGGAGATATAAAGTGTAGCATAAGGAAAATAGTTAATACTGATGTAATAAATATGTAAGGGAGAAGATATAGTTGGGTGATCACTTTGTGAGTTATACAGATCTCTAATCGCTATGTTGTACAACTGAAATAAATATATTGTATGCCAACTATAATTAGAAAAAAACTCATTGAATTGTACAATATAAATAGAAGCAACTGTCTATTATATTTTAATAAAGCCAGAAAAATTGATATAAATGTGAGCTATACATACATTTAAGAAAGTTTAATAAAAATAATTAATTTTAAAAAAAGGATACACCATTACCAAGATTAATTTACCCTGGCATACAAGAATGGTTCAACATATGCAAATCAATAAATGGGCCACATTGATCTTGGCAACAATATTTTGGAAATAACACCAAAAGCACAAGCAGTAAAAGCTAAAATGAGTATGCATTACTAGATCAAACTAAAAAGCTTTTTCACAGTGAAAAACAACAATGAAATAAAAAGACCATTTATGAAATGGGAGAAATTATTTGCAAATCATATGTTAAGGGATTAATATCCAAAACATTTTTAAAACTCATATAATTCAATAGCAAAAAAAAAGATCATTTCAATAGATAGAGAAAATCATTTGACAAAATACAACATCATCTCATGATAAAGATCAACAAATTGAGTATAAAAGGAACATATATCAACATAATAAAGCTATATATGGCAAAAATACAGCTAGTGTTATACTCAATGGTGAAAAGTTGAACCTTATCCTCTGATATCAGGAACAAGACAAGAGTGTTCCTTCTCACCATCCCCATTTAACATAATACTGGAAATCTTAGCCAGAGCAATCAGGCAAGAAAAAGAAAAAAAAAAGCATCCAAATAGGAAAGGGAGAGCTAAAATTGTTGTTTTACACATAATATGATCTTATATATAGAAAATCCCAAACACTGAACCAAAAGTTTGTTAGAACCAATCAATGAATTCAGGGAATTTGCAGAACACAAAATCAACATAGATAAAACAGTTGCATTTTTATACACTAAGAAAACAAAATAAAATATCTGAAAAAGAAATAATTTCATTCAAAAAAGCATCAGAGAAAAATATGTAGGAATAAATTTAACCAAGGTGGTAAAATATTTATATACTGAAAAGTACAAGACTGGTTAAAAAAGAAAAAAAAAAGAAAAAAATTGAAGAAGACACAGATAGCCAAAGCTATCTTGAGAAAGAACAGAGCTGGAAGCATCCTGCATTCTGATTTCAAACTATATTACAAAGCTACAGTAATCGAAACAGTATGATACTGATAAAAAAATAAAATAAATAAATTTAAAAAAAAAAAAACAGATACAGATCAATGGAACAAATTCAAGAACCCAGAAATAAACCGACACATATATGGTCAAATAATCTTTGATGAAGGAACCGAGAATTCTTATCGGAGAAAGAATAGTCTCTTCACTAAATGGTGCTGAGAAAACTGGATAACCACATGCAGAAAAATAAAATTAGACCATTATGTTATATTACTCATAAAATTAACTCAAAATAAATTAAAAATTTAAACATAAGACCTCAACCATAAAAGTCCTAGAAAAAATATAGGAGAAAAGGTCTTTGGCATTGTTCTTTGCAACAATTTTTTGAAAATGACACCAAAAGCACAAGAAGCAAAATCTAAAACGAGTGTTACTAGATTAAACTAAAAAGGTTTGTACAGTAAAAAAAAACACAAAAAACAAAAAACAAAAAACAAAACAAAACAAACAAAAAAACAGTTTATGAAATGGGAGAAAATATGGAATTAATATGTAAAACAAAATTTTAAAACTCATACAACTCAGTAGTGGAAAAAAAATGTTATCCATTAAAAAAATAGGCAGAAGGACTGAATAGACATTTTTCCAAAGAAGACAGTTAACATAAAGGAGCTTGATATTACTAAACAACAGGAAATGCAAAATCACAATGAGATATCACAGTGAGATATCACCTCACACCTATTACAATGTTTATTAACAAAAAAGCAAGAGATAATAGGTTTTGATGAGGTTTTGGAGAAAAGGGATCCCCTATGCATTGTTGGTGGGTATATCAATTGGTACAGCCACTAAAGAAAATAATATGAAGGTTCTTCAAAAATTAAAAGTAGAACTTCTGGATATATTTGTGTGTGTGTGTGTGTGTGTGTGTGTGTGTGTGTGTGTGTGTGTGTGTGTGCGCATGCGCACGCATATATATTTATAATTTTATTTATTTTTATTTTTTAAATTTTAATTAAGTTTATTGGGGTAGCATTGGTTAATACAATTATATAATTTTCAGGTGTACATTATCATTTGACATCTATATATACTATTGTGTGTTTACCTGGATATATATTTTTTTAAAAAAATAGGCTCTTGAAGAGATATCTGTACTCCCTATTTTGTGACAACCTTATTCACAATAGCCAAGATATGGAAAAATTTAAGTGTCCATCAATGGAAGAATGGACAAAGAAGATTTGGTAGGTATATATAATGGAATATAATTCAACCAATAGAAAGAATGAAATCCTGTCATTTGTGACAAAATGAATTAATCTTCAGGACATTATGATTAGTTAAATAAGCCAGAGAAAGACAAACATTATATGATATCACTTACATGTGGAATCTAAAATATTTAAATTCATACAAAAAGAATAGAATGATAGTTACCAGGAAGTTGCAAGAGCGAGGGGAATGGAGATATTTTGGTCAAAGGATACAGGTTTCCAGTTATATGACTAATAAGTTTTGGAAATCTATTGTACAGCATGGTTAATCATATTGTATTCTATAAAGTTGCTAAAAGAGTAAATCTTTGATGCTCTTAGCACCAATAAGCAGTGGAAATTATGTGATGTCATATAGATGTTAACAATGTGGAGATAATCATATTGCAATATGTAAGTGTAACACATCAACTTGTACACTTTAAGTTTACACAATGTTATGTGTAAATTATATCTCAATAATCATGGAAAACAATTTTAAAAAATAAATCACAATTAGTTTCATTATATTTGAACTGCTGAAAACCAAATATAAATAGAAAATTTTTAAGGCAGAAAAAAGATAATCAATTCAGGGGAACAATATCCATCGAATTATTAATTTTTCATAACAGTGGAAATTAGAATATTATAGAATGACATCTTAAAAGTACTGAAAGAAAAAAAAATACTAGAATATCCATCAAAGAATCTTTCAAAAATTATATCAAAATAATTTTCAGAGGAATAAAAGTCGAGAGAATGTTTTGCCAGCAAAACTGCATTATAAAATTTACTAAAAGAATTTGCTCCTATTAAAAGAAAATGATACTAGAATGAAATTTAAATCTACAATAAGATTCTACAAGAACACTAGAAATGTCAAATATGTAAGTAAATTATAAAAGTTAACTTTTATTTCTTAATTTTTAGAAGTGAATTTAGTGATTGAGACAAATATATACTATGAGATTTAGTATACGTAGAAGATAATTATATGACAAAAATACTCCAAATATTGAAAGGTTAAAATAATTACCAATTTTAGGTTCTTACAGACATGAATTGGTATATTAATTTTAAATTATTCTGTGATAAAGTTACATATTGTATTCCTTAGAGTAACCACTAAAAAAATAATAAAAAAGCAGATTGCTAGGGAGAATGAGGTGAAGGGTTAAAGAAGTACAAATTAGTAGTTGATAGATGGTCATGGGAATGGGGAGCAAGGCATATGGAATGCAATTAGTATTAATGTAATGGCTAAGCAGAGAGCCAGAGGAGAAAAAGGGCAATTAGGGGGATTGTTTTATAAACTATATAAAAGTATAACAAATGTACTATATACTTGAAGCTAATAAAAAATTAAAAAAAAAGAAATGTGTAGCCTTAGACACCAAAGCTAGTAATTTAGAAATAATGCTTAGCATCTAAATTTAAACAGCAGCAGCAGCAGCAGCAGCAGCAGCAGCAGCAGCAACAACAACAACAACAACAACAACAACGACAACAGACTGCTAGTCAGTTGATGGGGAAATAAAAGGGAATATGAGAGAGGGAGAGGGAGAGGGCGAGGGAGAGGGAGAGGTCGAGAGACAGAGACAGAGACTTGACTAATCCATAAAAAGAACCATATTGTAATAGATATGCATGGACAAAACAGTGCAATAAAAAGGCAAGATTGACAGATCAGATAAAAACAAGACCCAACTATATGTCATTCACAGGAGATTCACTCTAAATATGAAGGCACTAATAACTTTAAAGTATAGACCATTTGTACAGAAATAAAGTAGTATGGCAGACCTAAAATCGCTATCCTTTGAAAGACTAGCCCTATCCAATTGCAAGATTGCCCCTTGAATGGTGTCTGGGAACTTGGGTTTTTAGAGTGTTTCCACCAATGTATAACTGATAGGGTAGTTTACCATGCCTAAACTGTACAAATCATGTAGTTTATACCAAATGACTTCTTTCCTTTTGGAAATCTGGAATTTTGGTACATGCTCGGGAGAGGGTGCTTAAGCAATCTGGGCACCTAGTCTCCTGGTATGTACTTTACATATATTGTTACAATCTGATGCTGGAAGACCTGAGCACATTCTGTGTGACTCTATTTGGAAAGGAACCTTGGAAGCTTGGACCTGGTTTTCTCTAGACTTTGCCTCAATGTTTTTACTATTTGCTGATTTTTCTTTGTATCTTTCTACCTCAACAAATCATAATGGCAATTAAAACTATGCACTGCATCCTGTCAGTCCACCTAGCAAATCGTTGAAACTGGGGATAGTCTTGGGAAACTGTGACACTCCATTAAAACAGGAATCATAATAAGAAAGCTAGAGTGGCTACATTAATATCACACAGCATACAGTTCGAGTTGTATTACTAGATATAAAAAGGAGAATTTATAATGATAAAATAGGTCAATGCATAACAAAATGTGTCTGCATTGAAGAACAGAGTATCAAAACAAATGGAGCAAATATTAGAACAAAAAGGTAAAATCGACATATCCATAATACCAGTTGGACATATGAACACCCCTTCAATCAGTGATTTATAGAATATGTTGACAAAATATGAATAAAATATATAAAAAATAATCAACACTGTTTACTAACTTGACATTGATAGAACACACCATGGAATAAATTCAGAAAACCAATGATTTTTAAGTTCACATGAAAGTGTACATGGAATGGCTGTAGAAAATACTTCCTTTCAAGAAAACATGAAAGATAGACAATGTGCTGGGCCATAAAGCAAGTCACAGTGAATTTTAAAGAAATAAAATCATTCAAGTACAATCGTTATACTGATTTTACACATTCTTTTAGAAAAGTAGAGACATGACCCTAACTTATTTTGTGATATCATAATAAGTCTGAGACCAAAACCTGACAATAATATTTTAAAAAATAAAAAATGCTTAAAAGTATAAATACCTCACATGATAAAATATGTAAAAACACAACAACATATGTACTTGGAGAACACAGAACTAATTAAAAAATCAACAAAAGTATAATATGAAAAATTCTAAATATTTTAAATTTAAAAACATTTTTAAGAGTTATTTTATTTTATTTATTTTCTTTTTTATTAAGTTTATTGGGGTAACATTGGTTAATACAATTATATAATTTTCAGCTGCACATTGTAATTTGACATCTGTATATTCAATTGTGTGTTTACCATTCAAAGTCCAGTTTCCTTCAGCTACCATATATTTGATCCCCTTTACCCACTTCACCCTCACCCTACCCCCCTATATTTGACCCTCTTTACCCCATCTACCTCCCCCCTCCTCCCCTACCCCTTACCATCTGGTAACCAATAGTCCATTGTCCATGTCCATGAGTCTCTGTTTGTTTGTCCTGTTCATTTGTTGCTTTTAGGTTTATATTTCTCATATAAGTGATATGTGATCTTCGGCTTTTTCTGTCTGGCTTATTTCGCTTAGTATGATTATCTCAAGGGCTATCCATGTTGCAAATGGCAGCATTTCATCTCTTCTTATGACTGAGTAAAATTCCGTTGTATATATGTGCCACCGCTTTTTAGCCAATCATCTATCGTAGGACACTTCCTTTGCTTCCATGTCCTGGCCACTGTGAATACTGCTGCTATGAATGTCTGTGTGCAAATATCTTTTCAGATATGAGCTTTCAAATCTTTAGGGTAAATACGCAGTAGAGGGATTGCTGGATCATATGGTAGATCAATTCTTAGTTTTTTGAGGAACCTCCATACTGTTTTCCATAGTGGTTGTACCAATTTGCAGTCCCACCAGTGTATGAGGGTTCCAATTTCTCCACATCCTCTTGAACATTTGCTATTACTTGTCCTGTTGATTATAGCTATTCTAACAGGTATGAGATGGTATCTCATTGTGGTTTTGATTTGTTTTTCCCTAATAGCTAATGATTAAAAACACTTTTTTAAATATCTCACAAGTCAAGAAAAAAATCACAAAAGCTCTTTGTAATATATCAATGTTTTAGGGATTTAATTAAAGGAGAATTAAATTTTGACTGTTCATATTAGGTGAAAAGAAAGTTTTATAGACCATGATTTGAGTTTCTACAGTAAATAGAATAAAATAAATAATAAATAGTTGAAAAAATTAGAAAAATAAAAACAACACAGCCTAATGTTTACTCCTAACATGGTTAATAAAATTGGTATACATCAGTATGGAAGTTTCTCAGAAAATTAAGAATATAATTATCATATGTTCTAGAAATTCCTCTCCTTGCTATCTACCCATATATATGAAAATATGTATATGAAAAGATTTATGGATCTTGATTGTTATTGCAGCATTACTCATGGTGGCCAAGACATGGAAACAACCAAAGTATCCTTCCATAGATGATTGGATAAAGAAGATGTAGTACATATACATAATAGAATAATACTCAGCCATAAGAAGAGATGAAATATTGCCATTTGCGACAGCATAGATGTACCTTGAGATTATCATGCTAAGCAAAATAAATCAGACAGAAAAGGTTGAGAACTATATGATTTCACTCATATGTGGGATATAAAACTAAAAGCACAAATGAACAATACTAACATACAGAGACTTGTGGACATGGACAACAGTTTAGTGTTTACTAGT
The DNA here is from genome assembly GCF_000151845.1 of Pteropus vampyrus. Taxonomy (NCBI): domain Eukaryota; kingdom Metazoa; phylum Chordata; class Mammalia; order Chiroptera; family Pteropodidae; genus Pteropus; species Pteropus vampyrus. Next base: position 4,413,180 of record NW_011888844.1, on the reverse strand, counting down.
GTTTAGAGGAAAACAAGAGTGGAAGAGGGAGTTAAGGGTAAAGTGGATCAAATATATGGTGACAGAAGGAGATATCACTTTGGGTGTGAACACACAATGCAAAATACAGATGATGTATTATCGAATTGCAACCTATATAATTTTATTAACCAATGTCACTCCCAATAAATTTAATTTTAAAAAAATTGATATACATCTAGTGAGACTGATTTAATAAAAGAGCAAACAAACTATCAATATGAAGTTATGTAGAGGAGTATCTCTACAGATTTTGCAGATATTGAAAATATAAGAGCATAGTTTAGGCCAATATATTCAACAAAGTAGATATAATATTCAATCTTTAAAAACATAATTTGTTGATTTGGACACAAGTAGAAATAGAAAAACGTAAATAGTCTTATACTTCTTATAAATTCTTAGTTTATAATTTAATTCTTTCTTCCCAATAATCTTGAGGCCTAGATGGCTTTACAGATTAATTATAGTATAATTATATAATAATATAAAATATAATAATATAAAAATTATATTATGGCAGAATCGCTATCAAATTTACACATTTTTTCAGAAAAGGAGAAATATCACCTCAACTTATTTTGCGATGCCACAATAAATATGATACTAAAACCTAGCAAAGATATATATTTTAAAAATGCAAATTACTTACGAGTACAAATATCTCCCATGACTATCGATACAAAACAATATTAACAAAAATATTAGCAAATTAAATCAAATAACATATAAAAAGGATAACACATCATGAGTAAACTGGATTTATTCCAGGTAAATATAATTGATTTAACATTTGAAAATCTAAAATTAAATTTAGTAAGGAGTCTGACTCCATTTGGAGGGTAAGGAACCTCTTGCATCAGAGGTATAGATAATATAAATCAATATCACACATGTCTCTACACCTACTAAAGCCACAAAACAAGATCTTCCCCATATATTCCTTATCTCCTTTATAATTCCAAATATAATAGTGATCGAAGCACTTATTTTACTTCTGAGATACAAAATACTAACCTCTTGAACAAAGCATTTAACAGATATTTTACCTCCCTAATAGCCTCAGGCCTCAGGCCTCATAGGGCATTATAATGACTTTCTTAAGCAAGTCTAATTTAATGAGTTGTAATGTGGTACATTTAGATCATCAAACAGCAGGAGCAAATTGTCATATTCTGATTCCATTTTCTTAATGTTCAATAGCTCACAGGTTTTAGTCTTAGCCCTCTCTCTTCCCTTCATGACCGTTACCTTGGAGAGCAAACAGAAATGCCTACTGCACATTTTGTTGGTGCTAATAAGAAGTATGTATCACATAAGGAAGCCTTCATACCAGCCCCAGCCCCTAAAGACCATACAAATCTCAAACTAGTCTCTTTTCTCTTTTCTCTTAAGCCATTTTCAGACCTGATTAGGAGCCAGCTTGCTCCTCTCAGAAAACCTCATGATATGAATAATAAAACTTTATTTTCTGTTGATTTGTGTGCTATTTTCACTCTAAACAGTTAAGCTGAACGTTTTGTAGGGGTCCATACTGGTTCTGTGGAGTGACTACAATAATATAGCTAACCACATTCACAGAATAAAGCAGAACAACATGTGATTATCTTGAGAAATAGAAAAAAATGCATGAAAAATTTGATACTAACCATTTTTTTTTTTTTGGAGTAGGGGAAAATTTCATTTTAAATCGTAGATACCAACTGGTTTTGACCAAGATGGCAGAATAATTAAATGCTATGCTTGCCTCCTCCCATGACCACATCAAAATGATAGCTAAATTCTAGAACAATCAACCTGGAGAACCATTTTAATACTAGCTAAACAGAACTCCTACAACTAAGGATAAAAAAAAGAAACCACATTAAGATTGGTAGGAGGGACAGAGACACAAACAGCAAGTTCACACCTATGTTGGTGCCTGAAAATCAGGACAGATATCTCAGCTGCAGCGGTACCTCCTGAAGAACAGGGGATCCAACCCACGCAATAGGCTCTCCGGCCTAGGGCACCAATTCTGGGGAGAAGAGCCCTCAGAACATCTACCTCTGAAAATAAGCAAGGATTTCTTTACTCCAGGTGAGACAGAAGGCTGCTGGAATACCAGATGTCCTCTTAAAGGGCCCACACACAGACTCGCTCATTTTCAGGCACTCACCTTGGGCTCTGGCAGAGAGATAGCAGCTTGGGAGGTGCCAGAGACAAACAAGGAGAGGTTGAGTTGCATGGCTTCATGATAAGGCCTGGAAAAACAGCCACCAATGTCCTTGTGTTGAGCCCTTCTCCCACACAGCCAGCAGGTAAATGCCACATTGCCTATATTGAACCCTCCCCACAACACAGCTACATCTGAATCACCATTAGCTTGATGAACTCCACTCACTCCACCCTGATGACTCTCGGAGACACTGCCCTACCTACACCCACAACTCCAGAGGCTATTTAGGTGGCAGGCAGCCAGCTTTGGACCAAGTTGAAGTCTTTCTTAAAAAAAACACTCTCAAAGGCTCGCAGGCCCCAGGTGGGAGACAGCTGAACTCAGTGTGCCGTAGGCCATTTGTTGAATGGCACCAGTCTCAGCACTGGTACAAAATCTGAGTCTTCACTTAACTGATGAATATCATTAGCCCCAACTGATGACTCCTTAAGACTCCGCCTCAACCAATTCACCTACTGCCTAAAGTTCGTTCAGTGGCTGAACCTTATGAGCAGCCAGCAGAGAGCACAGCAGGCCTCTGGGTGACCCATACCTTTTGCTGAGCTTCCTGTGGCCTGGTATGGAAGGCAGCTGGCTTCAATTCACAGTGTGGCCTCTCTTATGTGCCTCCAGATACAGCAGAAGCAGCTACCAAATGAAGATCATTTTGAAGCTGATACCAGGTAGTTTCAAGCTAGTCACAGGAAGCATCTATGCTTAGCCTGCATGGGACCCCCATCCAAGAGGCCCAGGAGCCAAGATACCTGATGACCACCTTCAAGCCACAACAGAGCACAACCCTATTAGCTCCGCAAACAACACACACAAATGATTATCTCAGCAGACACCAGAACCTACTGGGGTGAATCTCACTCCATAGGGTCAGCCCACACACAGAAGCTTGTACACTGTAGTCATGGTCAATTCTCACAGAAAATGCTTGGGGGGTCTATCTCATCCACTGAGATGCCAATAGCAATCATGTCTGAACCACAACAGGAAGGCAAACACAACATGTACAAGGGATACATATGAAGCACCTGGCTAAGGTGATCAGGGAAAAATTGCTACTGGGCCCCACAGGACATCTACTACATAAGGCCACCCCATTAACTCTGGGAGAAGTAGCTGATCTACCTGACAGAAATACACATAGAGTGGCAGCCAAAATGAGGAGACAAAGTAACACATCCCGCATAAAAGAACAAGAGAAAAATCCAAAAAGAAGTAAGCGAAATGGAGGAAAGCAATATACCAGATACAGAGTACAAAACACTGGTTATAAGGATGCTCAAGGAACATGGTGAGCACATTAACAAAAGTATACCAAGCATAGAAAAGAACATAGAAAACATAAAATTATTTTCGACAAAAGGGCAAAAACATACACTGGAGAAAGGAACATGTCTTCAATAAATGGTGCTGGGAAAACTGGAAAGCCACCTGCAAAAGAATTAAGCTAGACTGTGGTCTATCATCACACACCAAGGTTAAATAAAAATGGATTAAGGACCTGAATATAAGATCTGAAACGATAAATTGCATAGAAGAAAATATAGGAACTAAACCTGTGGAACTTGGACTTAAAGTGGATTTTATGAATTTGACCTCAAAGGCAAGGGGAGTAAAAGTAAAAATAAATGAATAGGACTACATCAAACCAAAAAGCTTCTGTACAGCGAAGGAAAATATCAACAAGGTAAAGAGAAACCATTCGAACAAAAAAATATATGTGCAAGCAATGCCTTCTATAAAGGACTAATATCCAAAATATACAAAGAATTCATACAACCAAGTAACAATGACAAAAAAATCTCATTAAAAATTAGGCAGAAGATCTGAACAGACGCTTCTCCCTAGAGGACATACAAATGGCCAACAAACATTTTTTTTAGGCTGCTCGACATTGCTAGCTATTAAGGAAATGCAAATCAAAACAACAATGATGAGGTTTGGAGAAAGATGGCAGAGTGAGAGACGTCCCCAGATCTCTCCTCTTGAAACAATAAGCTGGACATCTAAAACTGAACAAAAAACACCCAAACTGCACTCCAGCACGTCTGAGCGTAGGATCTGAGCATAAGAGCTACCATAGGTCAGAACCCCAGGTGTTGGGTGGTGGACTAAGAGAAAGAAAGAAGTTGCCTCTCACAGCCAGAGCTCCCTGAAGAAGGAGGGGGAAGAGAGAAGGTGCAGTGAGTTTCCAGAACACCCCTGCCTGAAAGAGTTGTGAGCATGACTCGGCCGGAGGTAGAGCCCAGTCAGCAAGGCAGAAAGCAGAGAAGCAAGATGGCAGAAAACAACAGGTAATTTTTTGCTAGCCATGGTTGCAAAACCGAGGCTAAGGCATAGCCCCCATGCTCCAACCCAGAGGACCAATTCCCCCATATCCTCTGAGAACAAATGCCTTAGAGCCCCATGTGAATCTGAACAAATGCTACCGAAACTGTCACTAAAATTGACAGAGACTGAAACTGAGGGTAGCGAGGGTGATTAAATATCTACATATTTTTTTCTTTTAAAAAGCATTAATAAGGCTTTATATAAAGCAGGAATCCAAGAGGCTTAGATGCCACTGACTTAAAACCAAAATAATACCACCTTCTTCACAGAAAGATAAAGAGAGACCATTATATAATAAATCTGCTTTCTGGGGAAAAAAAAAAAAGCAGAATACATTTTCATTAAAGGCCAGGTGGATAAATAGTCCATTATACACCGTGAACAACCAAGGTGAAAAAGCATCTTACAAAGAAAGAGAAAAATCTCCAAAAATACACTTACAGACATAGAAATATGCAACTTAAATGACAGAGAATTCAGGGTGGCAATTCTGAAAAAATTCAATGAATTCAGAAATGAGTCATATCAACAATTTCAGGAATTGAAAAAAACAACTAGAAGAGCAGAATGAGTTTTTACCAACGATATTGAAACCCTCAAGAATAAGAGAATAGAATTTATAGAGAAAAAGAAAACACACTGCAAGAGCTGAAAAATGAAATAGCAAGCTTGGGAAATAGAGTCGACCAAATGGAGGAAAGGATCAGTGATATTGAAGACAGAAATCTAGAAATAAATCAGAAGGAAGAAGATAGAAAAAAAGAATGAAAACCAATGAAAGAGAAATACAAGTACTAGCTGATACCATCAGAAAAAAAAAAAAAAAGAATAATGGGCATTACTGAAGGTGAAGAAAAGCAGCAGGGGCTAGAAAGCATTTTCACGCAAATAGTGGATGAGAATTTCCCAAACTTCAGCTGGAGTTTGGTATTCAAGAAGTCAACAGAACACTCAAAAAGGCCTTCGACAAGACATATTGTATTAAAATTATTGAAAATCAATGACAAAGAAAGAATTCTCAGGGCGGCCTGAAAAAAAATGACTGTAACTAATAAAGGGGGGGGGGAACCCATTAGATTATCATAAGACTTCTCAGCACAAACCTTAGAAGCCAGAAAGAAGTGGAATCAAATGTTCATTCAACTAAATGAAAAGAACTACAAGCCAAGAATACTGTATACAGCTAAGCTCTCCTTTAAATATGAAGGAGAAATAAAGAACTTTCCAGACATACAAAAATTGAGGGAATTCTCCACTATGAGGCCTGCACTACAGAAAATACTAAAAGAGGTCAGTTCATCTTAAATAAAATTAAAAACAATACTTAATTAGGAGTAAGATAGGACTAGCAGGCAAATAGAAGCAGAGGAGTACAACCCTTACTCAGAATACGGCATTAAAAGTTTAAACAGTACGGAGGGATTTCTTATAGCAAAATAGTACTGAATGTTCAGCATACATAAGGACAAAGTGAGACAACAATGTCTGAAAAGGGGAGCATTCAAAGATCCAAATTTGCAAAGAGGAATGAAGATAAGGCAGGCACAGAAGAAAATGGACAAATTTATATATATATATA
>NW_011888844.1:4402720-4406838 GCF_000151845.1 Pteropus vampyrus | reverse complement strand
TAAAACAAGAAAGACCACAAGAAAACCCACAAAACTCAACCAAAATAAAGAAAACAAACACAAGGTCAAGGAAGCAATGGAAACACTGAGCTACTAGAAAGCAAAAGATAAAATTGCTATAAGAAGACCTCATATTTCAATAATCAACCTAAATGTAAACTGTCTGCAATCACAAATAAAAAAGGCGTAGAGTTTCAGTTGTATCAAAAAAACAAACAAACAAAAAACAAAAAAACAAAAAAACATATGCTGCCTCCAGGAGACACATTTCCTAAGACAAATATAGACTCAAAGTGAAAGGGTAGGAAATGATATTTCAAGCAAATGGCATTCAGAGAAAAGTGGGGGTAGCACTACAAATATCAGAAGAAATAGACTTCAAAATAAAAAAAAAGTAAAGAAATGTACTGAGGGACACTTCATAATGATAATGGGAATCATGCACCAAGAAGATATAACACTTATTACTATCTATGCTCCCAATCAGGGAGCCGCAAATTATATAAAGCAATTACTAACAGAACTAAAGGGAGAAACAGAATAAAACTATATTCTAGTAGGAGACCTAAATACCCTACAGTGAGATATGGACAGATCATCCAAACAGAAAATCAATAAGGAAATAGTATCCATAAATGACACATTAATCTAACTGCACTTAATTGACATTTACATATCCTTTCATCCTAAAACGGCTGCTAATAATATCTTCTCTAGTGCACATGGAACATTCTCAAGGACTGACCTCATCCTAAGACAAGGAATAGATGCAAGAAATATAAGAGGGTTGAAATCATACCAACCATATTCTCTGATCATAATACTTTGAAACTAGAGATCAACTGAAAAAAGAAAGCAGAAAGAACCGCAAATACATGGAGATTAAACAACACACTTTTGAAGAATAACTGGGTCAGAGAAGAAATAAAAAGAGAGATCAAGAGATACATAGAAACAAATGATAATGATAGTAAATCATATCAAAAATTTTGAGACATGGCAAAAGCGGTCATACGAGGAAAGTTCATATTATTACAGGTCTACCTCCTAAAACAAGAGGAGCCCAAATAAACAATCTAATACTTTATCGTAAAAAACTAGAAAAGGAAGAACAAATGAAATCTCAGGTCAGCAGAAAGAAAGAAATAATCAAAATTAGAGCAGAAATAAATGAAATTGAAAACAAACAAACAAAAAACAATAAAAAAATAAATGCAACAAATACCTGGTTCTTTGAGAAGATTAATAAAATTGACAAAATCCTGGCTAACCTCACTAAAGAAAAAAGAGAAGGGAAAAAAATAAACAAAATCAAAAATGAAAGAGAGGAAATTATGACTGATATCGCTGAAATACAAAGGCTCATGCAAGAATACTATGAGAAAGTATATAACACCAAATTTACTAACCTAGAAGAAATAGACCAGTACTTAGAAAAATGCAACCTTCCTAAACTGAATCAAGGAGAACTGGAAAATCAAGAGACCAATCAGCATTATGGAAATGGAAACAATCATCAAAAACCTACCAAAAAGTAAAAATCCAGGACCAGATGGCTTTACCAGTGAATTCTACGAAACATTTAAAGAAGATGTAATACTTATTCTCCTCAAACTCTTCCAAAAAATTGAAGAGGAGGCAGGACTTCCCGACACATTTTATGCGTCTGATATTATCCCGATACCAAAACCTGGTAAAGATAACACACACAAAAAAATAACTGCACACTGATATCTCTCATGAACACAGATGCAAAAATCCTAAATAAGATACCAGCAAACCGCATACAGCAACATATTAAAAAGATTACCCCCAAGATCAAGTGGCCATCATCCAAGGAGCACAGGGATGCTTCAACATATATGCAAATCAAATAATGTGATACACCACCATAAACAAATAAAAAAAGAAAAATTATATGATCATACCAATAGATGCAGGAAATGCCTTCGAGAAAGACAGCATCCATTTATGACCAAAACACTTAACAAAATCGGTATAGAAGGAAAGTACCTTAACATAATAAGACCACATAAGACAAACTCTACTCAACTTTATACTGAATGCTGAAAAACCAAAACCTTACCTCTAATATCAGGAATAAGGCAAGGCTCTCCACTATCGTCACTGTTGTTAAAAATAACATTGGAGGCCCTAGCGAGTGCAAGCAGTCAAGAAAAGATATAAAACACACCCAAATAGGAAAAGAAGGAGTCAAGCTCTCACTATTTGCAGATGACATACTTCTCTATATAGAAAACCTTAAGAATCCACAGAACACTACTAGAAACAATAGGCAAATACAGTAAATTTCTGAACACAAAATCGATGTTCAAAAATTTATAGCGTTTTTATACTCTAGTAATAAAGTGTCAGAAAAAGAAGTGGATAAAATAATTCCTTTTGCAGTTGCAACAAAAATAATAAAATACCTAGTAATAAATCTAATCATACATGTGAATGATCTATATAATGAGAACTATAAGGACCTATTAAAAGAAATCGAAGAGGATACAAAGAAATAAAAAGATATTCCTTGCTCTTGGGTTGGATGAATTAACATACTTAAAAATGACCGTATTACCTAAAGCATTATACAGATTTAATCCAATCTCCATCAAAATCGCTTCAGCATTTTTTAAAGATATAGGACAAAAAAATAGTCAGATTTGTATAGAAGCACAAAAGACCCCGAATTTCCAAAGCCATCCTGAGAAAAAAAGAACAAGGATGCAGGCATCACACTGCCTGACTTCAAATTATACTACAAAGCGACAGTAATCAAAACTGCATGGTGTTGGCAGACAAAGAGACGCATGGCCAGGGGAACAGAATTGAAAATCCAGAAGGAAACCCAAATTTATATGGGCAAGTAAGTTTTGACCAAAAAAACCAAAAACATACAGTGGAGAAAGGGAAGCTTCTTCAATATATGGTGCTGGGAAACTGGAAAGCCACTTGCAAAAGAATGAAACTGGACTGTTGTCTATCACCACACACCGAAATTAACACAAAATAAAATAAGAACCTGAATATAAGACCTGAAACATAAAAGTGCATAGAAAAAAACACAGGGACAAAACTCAAGGACCTTGGACTTATAGAGGATTTTATGAATTTGACCTCGAAGGTAAGGGAAATAAAGCTAAAATGAATGAATGGGGCTATTTCAAATTAAAAAGCTTCTGCTCAGCAAAAGAAATCATCGACAAGGTAAAGAGACAACAATCAGAATGGGATAATATATTTGCAAGCAAAGCCTCCAACAAGAGACTAAGATCCAAAATATACAAAGGATTCATATAACTCGATAACAAAAAAGAAACAAATGATCCAATCCAAAAATGGGCAGTGGACCTGAACAGACACTTCTCCCTAGAGGACATACAAATTGCCAACAAATATATGAAAAGATGCTCAACATCGCTATCTATTAGGGAAATGCAAATCAAACCACAATGATATACCATCTCGCACCTATTAGAATAGATATAATCAACAGGACAAGTAATAACAAATGCTGGAGAGAATTTGGAGAAAAAGGAACCCTATATACTGCTGATGGAACTGCAAATTGGTACAGCCATTATGGAAAACAGTATGGAGGTTCTTCAAAAAACTAAGAATTGATCTACTATATGATCCAGCCATCCCTCTACTGAGGATTTACCCCAAAGACTTAAAATCCATATCCAAAAAGACATTTGCACACCTATGTTCATAGCAGCATCATTCATGGTGGCGAGGACATGTAAGCAATCGAAGTGTCCTACGATAGATGATTGAATAAAGAAGTGGTGGTACATATATACAATAGAATATTACTCAGCCATAAGAAGAGATGAAATACTGCCATTTGCTACAACATGGATGGACCTTGAGATAATCATGCTAAGCGAAATAAGCCAGGCAGAAAAAGTTAAAACTCACATGATTTCATTTATATGTGGGATATAAACCTAAAAGCAACAAATGAACAGGACAACCAAACGGAGACTCATAGACATGTACTATAGACATGTACTATAGACTGGGCAAAGGGATTCAAATATTTGATGAAAGAAATCGAACTGTGGGAAGTGAACACACAGTGTGTATATATGTTTGTCATATATATA
>NW_011888844.1:4397201-4402315 GCF_000151845.1 Pteropus vampyrus | reverse complement strand
AGATACCATCTCACACCTGTTAGAATAGCTGTTATGTACAGGACAAGTAATAACAAATAACAAATAACAAATAACAAATATTGGAGAGGATGCCGAGAAAAAGGAACCCTTACAAACTACTGGTAGGACTGCAATTTGGTACAGCCGCTATGGAAAACAGTATGGAGGTTCCTCAAAAAATACATATACCTTACTGTTGAAGTGTACATTTGAAACTTACTGCACTGTGTTTATAAATTCACCATAATAAAAATAAATTAATTAAAATTATATGTTTCAAGTGTACAATTAAATAATATGTCATGTATATTGCGTTGTTTGTTCACCACCCAAAGTTAAATTTCCTTTCATCACCACATATTTGATCTTCTTTACCCTTATCTACTGCCCCCTCCAACTCCTTTTCATCTGGTAACCACTAATCTTTGTGTCCATGACTCTCTGTTTATTCATTTGTGCTTTTAGATGTATATTCCACATAAAAGCGAAATCATACGGTCTCAATCTTTAATGTCTGAGTTATTTTGCTTAGCCTGACAATACCAAAGTCCATCCATGTTGTTACAAATGGCAGTATTTCATTTCTTCATATGGCTGAGTAATATTCCATTGTATATATGTACATTTTCTTTATCCAATCATCTACCATAGGACATTTCAGTTACTTCCAGTCCTCGCCACCCTGAATGATGCTGCTATGAACATAGGTGTGCAAATGTCTTTTTGGAAATGAGTTTTCAAGTCTTTGGAGAAAATACCCAGTAGAGGGATTGTAATAGCCTGCTGAAATGTGAAAGGGTTAAAGAATAATTAAAACCTGAAACTGGACAAAGGAAGTCTATAACTTAGGCCTAGTTTCTGGAACCCCTAACCACATTCTGTTAATCATGAAACTTATAACAATGAGCTCATACGCTAACTGCCAATTTTAGCCTGTGTAACCCTGCTTGCTTGCGTGGCATGAAAAATAATCAATTGTATATAAGCTGAAAATTACTGTTTGGCCATCGCCCATGGGAACACTGGCTATAGCCCATGGGAACATAGGCAATCACCCATAGGAACATAACATTCTAACAACAAGCTTTCTGCTTCTGTACTCCCCGCTTGCACACCTGACCGGTGGGTTGACAGGTATTGAATAGGAGAAAGATGGACCTTTGTGTTTAAGACAGAATGAGGAATGGGATTTGAGGCTTAAAAACCTTGTATCTTGGCATTTCAGGGCTGTTCCTTTGCAAGGACAGCCGCCGGCTAATAAACTGTCTCCTGGTTAAGAGCACTCAAGTTGGGTCTGGTTATTCTGGACACAACAGGATTGCTGGGTCATATGGTAGATCAATTCTTCTTTTTTTGAGGAACCCCCATATTATATTCCATAGTGGCTGTACCAATTTGCAGTCCCACCAGCAGTTTATGAGGGCTCCTTTTTCTCCACATCCTCTCCAGCATTCGTTATTACTTGTCCTGTTGATTATAGCTATTCTAACATGTGTGAGATGGTATCTCATTGTTGTTTGGATTATCATTCCCCTAATAGCTAGCGATGTTGAGCATCATTTCATATATTTATTGGTCATTTGTATGTCCTCTAGGGAGAAGTGTCTGTTTAGGTCCTCTGCCCATTTTTTGATTGGATCATTTGTTTCTTTTTTGTTATTGAGTTATATGAATCCTTTGTATATTTTGGATCTTAGTCCCTTATCGGAGGCTTTGCTTGCAAATATATTATCCCATTCTGATTGTTGTCTCTTTACCTTGTTGATGATTTCTTTTGCTGAGCAGAAGCTTTTTAGTTTGAAATAGCCCCATTCATTCATTTTAGCTTTTATTTCCCTTGCCTTCAAGATCAAATTCATAAAATCTTCTATAAGTCCAAGGTCCTTGAATTTCGTTCCTATGTTTTCTTATATGCATTTTATTGTTTCAAGTCTTATATTCAGGCCCTTAATCTATTTCGCATTAATTTCGGTGTGTGGTGATAGACAGCAGTCCAGTTTCATTCTTTTGCAGGTGGCTTTCCAGTTTTCCCAACACCATATATTGAAGAAGCTTTTCTTTCTCCACTGTATGTTTTGTTGTTGTTGTTGTTGTTGTTGTTTGTTGTTGTTGTTTTTTGTTTTTTTTTTGTCGAAAATTATTTGCCCATTAAATTTGGGTTTACTTCTAGACTCTCGATTCTGTTCCACTGTGACCGTTTTGCTGCAAATACCATGCAGTTTTGATTTCTGTCACTGTAGTATAAATTGAAGTCAGGCAGTGTGATGCCTCCAGCCTCGTTCTTTTTTCTAAGGATGGCTTTGACAATTTGAGGTCTTTTGTACTTCCATACAAATCTAATGTTTTTAGTTGTTCTGTTTCTTTAAAAAAAGGCTGATGGGATTTTGATGGGGATTGCATTAAATCAGTGTTTTTGCCTTAGGTTATGAGGTCATTTTAACTATTTTGATTTCACCAATTCAAGAACACAGAATATATTTTCATTTCTTTTTATCTTTCAATTATAGTTAATACAGTCTTATAATTTTCATTATATAGGTCATACACATGTTTCGTTAGATTTATTCCTAGGTATTTTATTATTTTTGTTGCAATTGCAAAAGGAATTTTTTTTTTCCACTTATTTTTTTCTGACAATTTGTTATTAGAGTACAGGAATTCAATGGATATTTGAACATTGATTTTGTATCTACAACTTTATTGTAATTGCTTATTATTTCTGGTAGTATTCTTGTGGAGTCCTTAGCATTTTCTATATAGAGAATCATGTCATTCTCAAATAGTGAGGTTGACTTCTTCGTTTCCTATTTGGATGTGTTTTATATCTTTCTCTTGCCTGATTGCACTCGCTAGGACCTCCAATGTTACAGTGAATAACAGTGGCAATAGTGGACAGCCTTGTCTTGTTCCTGATCTTAGAGGGAAGATTTAAAGTTTTTCAGCATTCAGTGTAATATTGTCTGAGGATTTGTCACATATGGCCTTTATTACATTAAGATACTTTCTTTCTATACCGACTTTGTTAAGTGCTTTGATCATAAATGCTTGTCGTATCTTGTCAAAATATTTTTTGCATCTATATATATGATCATATTATTCTTATTTTTTAAATTTCTTTAAATGATATGTCACATTAATCGATTTGCATATGTTGCACCATTCTCGTGCCCCTTAGATGAAGCCCACTTGATCATGGTGCATGATCTTTTTAATATGTTGCTGTATTTGGTTTGCTAGTATCTTATTTAGGATTTTTGCACCTGTGTTCATGAGAGATATAGGTCTGTAGATTTCTTTTTTCATGTTACCTTTACCAACTTTTGTTATCAGGATAATATTGACCTCATGAAATGAGTTAAGAAGTATGGCCTCTTCTCGATTTTTTTGAATATTATGAGGAGAACCAATATTAAATCTTAGTTAAATGTTTAGTAGAATTCACTGGTTAAGCCATCTTGACCTAGACTTTTACTTCTTGGTAGGTGTTTGATAATTGTTTTAATTTCCATACTGCTGATCGGTCTATTTAGATTTTCCGGTTCTTCTTGACTTAGATTGTATTTTTCTAAGTACTCCACTTCTGTAGGTTATTAAATTTGGTGTTTTATATTTTTCATAGTATTCTTGTATGATTAGTAATATTTCTGCTTTGTCATTTGTAATTTCCCCTCTTTCATCCCTGATTTTGTTTATTTATATCCTTTCTCTTTTATCTTTAGTGAGTCTAGCCAGGGGTTTCTCAATTTTATTAATTTCTCAAAGAACCAGTTCTTCGTTGCATTTATTTTTTCTATTGCTTTTTTGTTTTCAATTTCATTTATTTCTACTCTAATTTTGATTAGTTCTTTCCTTCTGTTGACTTTAGGCTTCATTTGTTCTTCTTTTACTAGTTTTTAAAGATGAAGCATTAGCTTGTTTATTTAAGTTCATTCTTATTTTTTGAGATAGGCCTGTAATGATATGAACTGTCCTCTTATGACCTCTTTTGCCATGTCCCAAAAGTTTTGACATGTCATACTATCATTATCATTTGTTTCTATGTACCTCTTGATATCTCTTTTTATTTTTTCTCTGACCTAGTCATTCTCTAGTAGCATGTTGTTTAATCTCCACGTATTTGTGGTTCTTCCTGCTTTCTTTTTGCATTTGATCACTAGTTTCCAAGCCTTAATGTCAGAGAATATGATTGGTATAATTTCAACCCTCTTATATTTGTTGAGGCTATCTCCGTGTTCCAGTATGTGTTCGATTCTTGAGAATGTTCTATGTGCACTAGAGATGAATGTATAAGCACCCGTTTTGGTATGAAAGACTCTGTAAATGTCAATTATGTCCAGTTGAACTAAAGTTTAAATTAAGGATGTTATTTCTTTATTGATTTTCTGTTTGGTTTATATGTCCATATCCGACAGTGGAGGATTTATGCCCCCTACTACTATAGTGTTTTAGTCTGTTTCTCCCTTTAGTTTTGTTAGTAATTACTTTACATATTTTGGGGCTCCCTGATAATGATCATAGATATTAATATGTGTTATGTCTTCTGGGTGCATGATTGTCTTAATCTTTTTGAAGTGTCCTTCAGTATCTTTTATTATCTTTTTTATTTTGAAATCTATTTCATCTGATATTAATACCACTACTCCTGCTTTTTTCTGAATGCCACTTGCTTGAATTACCATTTTTCATCCTTTCACCTTGATTTTATATTTGTCTTTGGAACTGATGTGTCTCCTGGAGACAGTATATGTTGTGCTTTTGTTTTTGATTTGATCTGAAACTCTGTGCTTTTTTATTGGTGAATTCTATCCATTTACATTTAGGGTAATTATTGAAATATAAGGAGTTCTTATAGCCATTTTTTTCTTTTGCTTTCTGGTAGCTCGATGTTTCCATTGTTTCCTTGTCCTTGTGTTTCTATTTTCTTTATTTTGGTTGGATTTTGTGAGTTTTCCTTCTGATTCTTCTTCTTTTATGTTATATATTTCATTTCTGAATCTTTGGCATGTGGTTACCATTATGAATATGTAAAGGATAGTTATATATGTATGTATGTATATATGTATGTATGTATGTGTGTGTATATGTGTGTGTGTGTGTGTGTGTGTGTGTGTGTG
>NW_011888844.1:4379796-4397137 GCF_000151845.1 Pteropus vampyrus | reverse complement strand
ATATTCTTCTGCATGTGCCTTATCTTCTTTCCTCTTTGAGAATTGGGATCTTTGAATCCTCCCCTTTTCTGTTATTGTTTTCTCAATTTGTCCTTATGTATGCTGAATGCTCATTACTGTCTTGCTATAGTAAATCTCTTCTTCTTGTTTAAGCTTATAATGCCCTGTTCTTAATAAATGTTGCATTCCTTTGCTTCTATCTGCCTGTCAGTCACCTTACTTGTAATTATGTTGTTGTTGTTGTTGTTGTTGTTGTTGTTTTTGTCATTTATTTTAGGTGAACTGACCCATTTCAGTATTTCCTGTAATGCAGGCCTCATAGTTGAGAATCCTTCAATTTGTGTATGTCTGGACAGGTCCTTATTTTTCCTTCAAATCTAAAAGAGAGCTTTGCTCAATTTATTGGTCTTGCCTAGTAGTTCCTTTCATTTAATAGTTTGAATATTTGATTCCACTCCTTTCTGGATTGAAGATTTCTGATGAGAAGTCTAACAATAATCTTATGAGTTTTCCTTTATACGTTACCATCTTCTTTTCCCATCTGCCCTGAAACTTTTCTTTTTTTTCGTTGATTTTTGATCATTTTAATACAATGTGTCTTGGAGAAGGCCTTTTGTTGTTGAGATAATTGGGTGTTTTGTTGTCTTCTTGAATCCCAGCTCCAGCTCATTCCTTAGATTTGGGAAATTCTCGTCAACTATTTGTCTGAAAGTACTTTCTAATTCCTGCTCCTTTTCCTCTTCTGATGGTATCAGTTGGTTCTTGTAGTTTTTCTTCATTATTTATCATTCTTTGATTTCTTTCTTCCTTCTGATTTATTTCTAGATTTCTGTCATTGACATCACTGATTATTTCCTCTGTTTGGTCGACTCTATTTCCCAGGCCTCCTATTACATTTTTCAACTCTTGCAGTGTTTTCCTGATCTCCAGAAGTTCTATTTAGTTCTTTTTGAGGGTTTCAATCTCCTTGCTAAAAAAAGCTCACTCTGATCATCTAGTTGTTTTTCAAATCCTGGAATTATTGATATGAATTATTTTGGATCTTTCTGAGTTTTTTTCAGAAGTACCATTCTGAATTCTCTATCATTTAATTCACATGTTTCTATGTCTTTAAAGTTATTTTCTGGAGATTTTTCTCTTTCTTTCTGAGCTGTCTTATTATCTTAGTTGTTCATGGTGTTTAATGGACTATTTCTCTGCCTGGGCATTAATGGAAGTGTATTCTGCTTTTTTTCCAATAAGTTTTGTTGTATAAAGGTCTCTATTTAGCCTATCTCCAAGTAGACTTTTTTCTTTTGGTTTCCTGTAGTTGGTGTATAAGCCTCTTGGATCCCTGCTTTATATAAACTGTCAGTGTTAGTGACAGTTTCGGTAATGTTTGCTCAGATTCCCTTGGGGGCTCCGCGGTGTTCTGTCTTGGAGGATATGGGGATAGGTGCTCTTTGTGTTGGAAAATGCGGACTGTGGCTCACATTTTGCAACCGCGGCTGGTAGTAATCAGCTGTTGCTTCTCTGCCATTCAACTTCTCTGCCTTTGTCCCTGGGCACTGTCACTGTGTGGAACTCACAGCGTCTCAGGCAGGTCTGTTCAAGGAACCTGCCACACCTTCTCACCTCCTCTTCCTCCTGCAAGGAGCTCTGGTTGAGTGAGGCAGCTTCTTTGTTTTTCACAGTCTACCACCCAAATCTCATGGTTCTGACCTGTGGTAGCTTTTATGTGCAGAGCACTCACTCAGATGTTCTTGTGTGAGTTTGGGTGTTTTTTGTTTTGTTTTGTTTTTAGTTTTAGATGTTAAGCTTATTACTTCATCAAGAGAGATATGGGGACGTCTCTCACTTCACTATGCTTCTGAAATCTGAATTCTATATAATTTGATTAACCAATGGCATCTCAATAAATATAATAAAATCTAAAGATATTCTCTTCTGTTACTATAATTTAATTTAATTTCAATTAATGTCTTTTTTTAGTTGCCTTTTCAGGTAGTTTTTGTTTGTTTTCAAGAAGTTTTCAGAAGTGTTATTTCTTCAAATTTCATATTTTAGAAGCCCCATTGCCTTCCTGTTCGAACATTTTTTCTGGCTAAATAATTCTTGGGTCATATTTTATTTCCTTTAGGAAATTCAATCACTTAACCATAGGATATGTCTTGGTGTGATCTTTCAGTGTCAATTTTCCCTGGAATCTTTTATGTCTTTTTTAATTTCCTGTAAATTTACTTTAATCTGTATATTAATAGTTTTTTTTAAATTAGTATGTTGAGTTATTTTAGGGACACCACTTATCCACATAGAAAATTTTCTTTATCTCCTATATCTATTTTTTTCTGATTACTTGCTCTTTTACAGCTGTATTTACTATAATTATCTTAATATTTTCTTTCTTGTTACTAATTAGCTTTTTATTTCTATCTGGTCATTTCTCTTTCTACTTTATTTATTAATTACATAAGAATGTTTTGATCCTTGTTTTATTATGTTTAGTCAACAGTCTTATTTTTCTCTCATCTTTTAGTCCTTTATTTTATTTAATCCAAGTTGTTCTAGAGTAAAGAGCATTTGTAGTGACTTTCCTTGTGTTTCTTGGGTTATGTTTTCTTCTCTTATGGTTTCCTTCTTTTTTTGTATTAAAAGTATTTCGTCTTTTTTTTTTTTTTTTGTAACACACTGTCATAATGTTCATGCTAAATCTTATACCTCCTCTATACTATGGAATGCCTGTAGCTTTGTTGAAATCTTTTTCTTTGCTCTCATATAATATGGGTGACTTTAACTCCCTTTCCATTGTTCCCAAGAGTTAAATATTTCCCCTCAGGGACAATTAATTGAGACTGTTTATGTTTTATCTGCTATTTCTGTAGTCTGCAATCATGGAGAGAAGAAAGGACAATTCTGGGCTTAGCTTTCATTTCTCACATTTCGTTATATCTGCTGTACCAAAATTTACTATACTTAGTTCTGAGGTGGATTCCACTCCCTCGATGTATCCTTTAAAATATACTCCACTAATTCTCCATTTAGTCTACGATCTTTACTTCTGTCAGAGAAATTCAGTTCCATAACTTTCTCTGTTTTATGCGTATCTGTCCAGCAACTGTTTTTCCTAAGAGTGTCAAAATGAGAATACTCAATTAGTTTGCTTTTCCACATTTGGAAAAATCGGCAAGAAATCTCAGTTTTTTGTGGAATCGCAATCAATTTTTAAAGTATGGGGTGGGAGGTTGTTCTCACATTTCCTTCTAATATCACTTCTTGGCTGACGCATTTTGAAACTAATTACATTGGATATGCTTCTTTCTTTCTTGAGATTTTACTGGTTTTTATTAAAACTTTGATCTTTTTGTTTTTGCTTTTTCTTCTATTAATATTTGTTTTTTTATTATTAATTGAAGGAAAAACATTCTCTTAGGTTTTGTTTGTTTGTTTGTTTTTCTTTTCCATTTAAAACTGAAAACCTGAGATTTGATTTTATATAGTCTATAATTCAGGAGCCCCAGGCCTGGAATTTGCACCTGGGTTTGAATATTCCAGAAGAACCAACAAGAAGACCAGAGGGGTGAGAAATGCCATTTATTACTCATGAGGCAGGGAAGCTTCAGCAGCAGCTGCTCGAAGCTGCAGGAATAAAGCCGCTAACCAAGAGTAAGCACAGCTTTTTTATGCTCACAAACAGAGGGAGGGGTTATCTCATTGTGGGAGCAGCCTCCTTCTCAGATGGATAAAAGTAAGATGTGCTGCTTGGGTATAGGAGCAGATAACTCCATAGGAGAGGCAGAACACATCCTTCGGAGTAGGCACTGCTGAAAGCTCTTTGTGTACTGCCTTCCTTGGCTTCTGGCTGGGCAGCTATCGGTCTTCTGGGTATGTGGAGGGGCTATGTTCTGAATTAACCCTACACAGTCCGAGTCTAATAGAAAGCGAGAAAATGACTTTATGTCCCATGCTGAGCGATTTTAAGAAAGTTTCATTATAAACAATACCTTATGAACTACTGTCAATTATAAAGGTGTAGTAGCTATTAAAACATGAAATTTGCTCCCATAGAAATAGTGAAAATCTAGATCATACAAAATTATATGAAAAGGTAAAGTTTTTCCCAGTGAACATGTTTTATGCATACAAATAATGTCAGAATTCCTATTTAAGGCCACAGACCAAAATGTCTAACATTTCCTTGGAATCATTTATACTTATTTGTATTATTATATCATTTTGGTGCTATCTACCATATTTATAATATCAAAATACTAAAATTTCTTCATGTGATATTATTATCTTTTGTTATAGCCTAATATGACATTAATGTCAACAAATGGAAAAGATTTATCACCTAATAATATAAATTATAGTTGTAAAAGACATATCGGTCATCTTGACCAGCTTGCATTCTTTTCCTAAATATATCTGTTGTTTTAATAAGAGTAATTGTTTTGCTGTGAAACAAACAAACAAAAAACACATTGATTTGGTTTAATGCTGAAGGTTTAAATAAAAATTCAGCTCTGATGAGATAATACAAAATCCTATTTTAAGTTTAAGAACTTCAGCTGATTTTATATATCATTAGATTTGTATTGCTGGCAATTATTTGTACATTATGTCATATATTTCAGTAAGAAAATGTGTGTGAGTTACAAGTTATTTCAATATCATATAAAGTGTAAATCAGTAAAACTTCTGTCAGGAAGATAGTGAGGTCTAATTGCATTTGGCATGGCTCTTACACCCAATAACAAATTATATTTCTGTGTAATTAATCTATAGGATATGTATTCATAGGCAGCGTGTTAACAACCCAAAATGTATAACTTTTTAATTTTCCTTTCAGATCTTTTAAATCAATTTCTATTTTGTTTGCACATACCCAGAAATCCATAAATCATGTTACAATGAATTTTCACTGACATAAATAGAAGTATTTGAAATCGAGACTACACATTACTTTTAAACATAAAGTCAGAATTAAGAATCTAGATGTTAAAAGTTATATGTATGTTCATCAAAACAGTCAAGAAATCACTGGTTATGTACAATATCTTTTAACTGGTTAATTTTAGGGAAAATGCCTACAAAAGAAAGAATTGATAGGAATTGAAAAAACGGTGTTAAAACAGATCTGGGAAATTCTGGAAGTAATGAAGTAATGGATATAATGAAAAATATTACCCTAAGTAACAAGGCATCATCTGGTGGGAAACTGGTGTTCTTCAATTTTTTTTTTTTTTTTTTAGGTGAGGCAACCTTTGGTTGACCTCACAGATTGCAAGGACCTTGTCAGCTTACGATCCCTTATTTTTTATGCCTACAGCATCAGGTCTTCCTAGATGGTCTCACATTCAAGTACTAACCAGGCCTATCCCTGCTTAGCTTCTGAGATCAGATGAAATTGGGCTTGTTCAGGGTGTTCTATGATATTTACCTTAAAATTATCTGTGTATAATAATAATAATAATAATAGTAATAAAGATTGTGCTTTTGATTCATAAATTGTTTTACTGTGTAAATTTTCATTCTTTGTACATAACAGATGAACAAAGAGGAAAATGTTTTATGAATTTGTCTCCTAAATAATAAATTGCTTACTTTTTGTTTTTTGATAAGCCTTGATGTCACTGCATGCTTTGCACTGGAGGAGTATGAGAAAATTTTAATATGATGGAAAATGCCAATTTTTCTTTTAAAAATTGGCAATATTATGAGGCAAAAACATGATAAAACATCATAGCCTGTTTCTAAATGCTTGGCATTTTAATATGGTTGATGTTAAAGTAGTAAGTAATTTCAGATATTTTCCCTTGAGCTACATAGTTCTTTTCATATGTAATTATTCTCTGAGTGCATTAGATAATACTATGGTTCCCACAGCTGTGTACACATCTATAAATCATTAATGAGGCAGTTAACTGAAACAAAACTATAAAAAATTTGCATTACCCAGCAGAACTTGCTTTAATTGACTTCTAGTTATTTACAATTAATTTTCCCTTTTGGAATAATGATTGTGAGTAATTTAGGATTATTTTATTTGCATAGAAATTAGATGTTGTTTATTCATCAAAAGTTTTTTTTTTTTTTTTTTTTCTGTGTAACAGAGACTCTGTCAGTGACCACTATGGGCCTGAAGTAATGTTTTTTACTACATTAAAACTTAACACACTCTATTCCTACCGTCCCTTTTTTCCTCCATTCCCCCTAAAAGGGCATGGACAATAGAAGAGTCCAGAAGTAAAACAGAAAACACATTTGCCCAAAAATAGGATGAGGAGAATAAGCTCAATGAAATATACTTTGTGGGTATGTTTTTTTATTCTTTATGTTTTTGCAGGACTACATTTTCATAGTTTCTTAATTCATGAAAAGAATGTTATAAAAGTAAAAACCAAATATTTTTTTTTACTTTGCTGATATATAAGTATAAATGAATCATAATGCAACGTGATAATGAAGGATGTCTATAAAAATTGTAATTCAAATATAGTAAAAACTGCCTTAACATTTATCAACTAATTCTATATTGTTTTACCTTTCATATTGTAATGGTGTTATTCACTTGACATCCTAAGAAAAAAGAAGAAGGCTGGAGGCATCACACTGCCTGACTTCAAATTATACTACAAAGCAACAATAATCAAAATGGCACGGTATTGGCAGTAATACAGACACACGGAGCAGTGGAACAGAATCGAGAGTCCAGAAGTAAACCCATATTTATATGGGCAAATGATTTTTGACAAAAAAAAAATTCCTAAAACATACAGTGGAGCAAAGAAAGCCTCTTCAATAAATGGTGCTGGGAAAATTGGAAAGCCACCTTCAAAAGTATGAAACTAGACTATTATCTATCACGACACACAAAAATTTACTCCAAATGTATTAAAGGACCTGAATATAGTACTTGAAACAATGAAATGCATAGAAGAAAACATAGGAATGAAATTCAAGAATCTTGGACTTAAAGAGGATTTTATGCATTTGACCTCAAAGACCAGGGAAGCAAAAGCAAAAATAAATGAATGGGACTACATCAAACTAAAAAGCTTCTGCTCAGCAAAAGAAATCGTCAACAAGGTAAAAAGACAACCATCCGAATGGGAAAATATATTTGTAAGCAGCACCTCCAATAAGGGTCTAATATTGAAAATATACAAAGAACTCATTCGACTCAATAACAACAAAAAAACAAAAGATCCAATCAAAAAATGGGCAGAGGACCTGAGCTGACACTTCTCTCTACGGGACATGCAAATGATCAACAATTACTTAAAAGATGCTCAGCATCTCTAGCTATTAGGGAAATGCAAATCAAAACCACAATGAGATACCATATCACACCTATAAGAATAGCTATAATCAATAGGACAAGTAATAACGAATGTTGGAGAGGATGTGGAGAAAAAGGAACCCTTATATACTGCTGGTGGGACTGCAAATTGGTACAGCCACTATGGAAAACAGTATGGAGGGTCCTCAAAAAACTAAGAATTGATCTACCATATGATTCAGCATTCCCTCTACTGGGTATTTACCCCAAAGCCTTGAAAACTGATAAGCATAAATATATTTGCACACCAATGTTCATAGCAACATTATTCACAGTGGCCAGGTCATGGAAACAACAACAGTGTCTTACGATAGATGATTTGCTAAAGAAGCTTTGGTACATATACGTAGTGGAATATTATTCAGCCATAGGAAGAGATGAAATACAGCCAGTTGCGACAACATGGATGGACCTTGAGATAATCATGCTAAGCCAAATAAGCCAGACAGAAAAAGTTGAAAATCATATGATATGACTTATATGTGGGATGTAAACCTAAAAGCAACAAATCAACAGGACAAACAAACAAAACTCATGGACATGGACTATAGACTAGTGTTTACCAGAGGGTATGGATTGGGGGAAGAGGGGGTAGGTAGTCGTTTAAACGGGGTCAAATATAGGATTTAGGTGGAGGGTGAAGTGGGAAAGAGAATCAAATTCCTGGTAGCTGAAGGAAACTGGACTTTGGGTGGTAAACACACAATAGAATATACTGAGACATTTCATGATCGCACTTGGATGTGGAATCTAAAAATAAACCAAAGTATTACATACGGAGATCAGATTATTAGTTACCAGAGTCAGATAAAATAGGTGAAGGGGGTCAAAAGGTAAAAACTTCCATTTATAAGATATATAAGTCCTAGGGATGTAATGTATAGCATGAGTATAAAACAAATCATTTTAGTTGTTGGAAAATTTTATTTATGTATCCTATCTTTTTCCCTGTCAAATTCTGGTTCTATGGTATTATTTTCAGATGACCCCTGATTTCCAACTGGAATATGTTCATGAGTTTTATTGAAGATTTGGTTATTCAGAATGAGAAGGAATTTTATACATATTAATCTTGTCTTTTGTAATGGTTTAAGATAAACCAACAAAAAATACAATTAATCTAATAGCTGATCTATAGATAGAACCATCAGTGTTTTAAACCTCCAATACTCTACAAAACAATATTGCCTATGGGAAAAATTGACTTCATTAAGACTTCCATATTTGATCCACAATATATAGCAACCAGTGTATCCTTATCAGCAGGTTATGAAATTATTTATCCCCCATTTGAGTCTACTGAGTGATGGGAGCACGAAGTTTCATGGGATTGTGAATGCTGCAGAGGCTCTGACTTTGAGGTTAGCCTGGACAGGGAAATACAGGTGGTAGAGGGTGGATGAGGGTTCAGTTGGAGCTTATCTTCTAAGATAGCAGAACAGCCTATATCTAAAAGTAGTAAAAACAGTGAAAGCTAGATGATAGGAGGGGAGGTGAGACAAAGCTGGAGCCATGATTCATACATGAAAGATATTCCTACGTTATGCCATTTAAAATTCAAGGGTAGCCTGTATTAGTAAATGTGAAAAAATTAGGTTAACTGAATCAACATCTAATTTTTTAATTTAAATTAAAACTCAGTTTATAGTTTATGAATACATGCATTTTTGTTGAAGCTTAAATCCAATAATAAACCTTGCCAAAAATGGTTTCATGTTGATTGACCCACAGAATATCTCACATTTTCATAGTTAACTAGGATTTTAAATATCTGTGAAAGGCGGTAGTAAGTATGCCATCCTTAATTATAGGATATACTACTTATAATTCGAAATATGTAGAGGAAATTATGAAAGTGTTACTTTATGACATGTGACTGCCTCTCTTCCTATACTATCTTCTCTTCAATCCATCCCGCACTGTTCTCAGATTAAATCTCTCAGATGGATTCTTGTTATATACTCATTGTTTTCTATTCAAGTTGCTCTATACTTTATTCCCATCTTAAGTTATAAAATCTTATCTCCCACTAAAGTTGGAAAGAATTTATGCTTACTTCCAGTGGATTCCTCACTGTTCAAAGAACAGTACATACCACTCTTAATTTCTTACTCTCGAGGTTAACTGATGCTATCATATTTTCACCCTGCACCCCTCAGTCCTACTTGTTCTCTATAACTCTATTCAAGTTTAATAATACTGACCCATTATTCATGCATATAACATGTTCTTTCTCCTTTAGCCTTTGTACCATACATATTGGCCTTTAATCATTTAGCATTTATAGTGGCTTCTACTTGTTTATAAAGTAAGCCCTTTTGCTTCAACTGTATTCGAAGTTTCTTGTTATATAAAAATCATTTCCCATATTTGACATTAAATTACACCTAAATAGTTGCTTTGATTTTAATCCTACCCTTTGACTAATTAGGTTAGATTTTATCGTGTGTATTCATATTGATCTGGAATTTTAAGGATCTTCACATCCTGCTAAACTCAAATGGCATGCTAATCCAAGAGCCAAGATCTAACATATTTTTTAGCACAAATTTTACCCAAAGTAGCATGGGTTTAACTTGCATTTTAAAAAGTCATCCAGAGGGACCTCAGAAGCATGGCAGTGTGAGGGATCTCCCTGGATATTTCCCCTTGAAATAAAAACAAACTGAATGCTTATAATTCAACAAATAATGCCCAACTTGCACACAAACATGTCTGAGAGACCTGTGCTTCGGAGCATGCAAGGTGGACAAGCTCACATGAGTCTGGGAGGGAGATTAGTAGAGTGAAACAAAGGATCTACATTAGGCAGCCGGGGATCTCTGCGGGAAGAGGAGGGAGGGGCATTTCGTGGCCAGGTCTTGGCCCTTTAAAGCCTGGAGCAGTGTAGCCTGAATGAGCAGCATATTCTACACAGCAGAGCACAGGGATCAGGGCAGAGATCAGGGCAGAAACTCTGTGTGGAAGGAAGATAGCTCTGGCTTGGCAAAGCCCTGGCCATGCCTCACCCCCACTGGTTCAGAGTGCACCCTCTCCTCCCCCATATCCTCTGAGCTAACCCACCGAGCCTCACGGGAATTTGCCACTACCAGTGATGAAATATGCATGGCAGCCAGTGCCAGGGACAGGCATGGTGATAACAAAGCAGAACAGCTGAAACCTGGGGGGTAGCAATAATGAAAGGGAAATAGCCACACACACAGCAGACCTTTCTTAATCAACCTCACCTCTACTCAGTCAGGCTGAGTAGGAGGAAGTAGTGGAACATTGTATTTGACTCTTGGGGCAGTAACAGGGTTCCAGGACCTCTTCAGAAACTCAGACTCCCTTTGCCAATCACACCCTGTCACAAGGGTGGAGCCCTGAGACCAAGGAACCTAATCTCAGAAAAGGCACACAGCCAACCAGAGAAGGCAGGGTATTTTTAGCCTCAAAGCAGAGATCTAGAAGGCTTTGACACCACTTATTGGTGTCAAAGCAGAGATCTAGAAGGCTTTGACACCCCTTACTGGAACACAAAAGAGAAATGCCTTCTTATCAACCTCCTAAAGAGAGATCACCTTATATCAAATTTTCTTAAAAAAAAAAAAAAATGGAGAGTACTCCCATTAATGCCCAGCTGGAGAAATAGTCCATCAAATACCATGAATAACCAAGATGACAAGGTAACTCAGAAAGAAAAAAGAAAAATCTTCAGAAAATAAGCTCAGAGACATAGAAATATGCAATTTAAATGACAGAGAATTCAGTATTGCACTTCTGAAATAACTCAATGAGATACAAGAAATTCTGACCAAAATTCCAAGAAATTAGAAACAAAATAAATGAATAAAATTAATACTTTACCAAGAAAATTGAAACCATAAAAAAGAACCAAATAGAACTTCTGGAGATGAAGAACACATTAAAAGAAATGAAGAATGAAATAGTAAGCTTAAGAAATAGAGCAGACCAGATGAAGAAAAGAGTCAGCAATATTGAAGACAAATCTGGAAATGGTGCAGAAGGAAGAAAAGAGAAACTTAAGAATGAAAAATAATGGTAGAGCTCTACAAGAACTGTCTGATATCATCAAAAAAAGCAATATAAGACTAACGGGTTTACCAGAAGGAGAAATGAGGGAGAAGGAAACTGAGAGCATGTTCAAACAAAGAGTCTATGCGAATTTCCCAAACCTATGAAAAGAACTGGATCTTTGAATCCAGCAAGCAAACAGGACACCCAATTATTTCAACCCAAAGAGGTCTTTTCCAAGACACATATTAAATTGTCAAAAATTAACAACAAATAAAGAATTCTCAAGGCAGCCAAAGAAAAGATGACATTAACATATAAGGAAAAACAGATTAAACTATCATTGGACTTCTCAGCATAAACCTTACAAGTAAGGAAGAAGTGGAACCAAATATTCAAACTGTTGAAAAAAAGAAATTGCTAGCCAAAAATAATATAACCAGCAAATTTCTCCTTTGGATATGAAGGAGAAATAAAGACCTTTCCAGACTTACAAAAACTGAGAGAATTTCCCACTATGAGGCATGCATTACAGGAAATACTGAAGGGGGTCATTCTACCTGAAACAAAGAGACAAAAAAATAAATAACTATACATAAGATGACTAACAGCCAGCCAGAAGCAGGAAGGTGCAACCCTTATTAAGAACAGGGTATTATCAGCTTAAATATTACATAATGTCTAAAGGCAAAAAAAGCAATACTCTAAAAAGAGAAGATAACAGATACTGCAACTTAGAAATGAATGTTCAGCATATATAGTGATAATTTGAGAAAACAAAACAGAAAAGGGGAGGAATAAAGATATGAATCCACAAAAGGGGAATAGAAATAAGATGCACGCAGAAGAAAATGTACTACTGTGTGTGGATGTGTGTGTGTGTGTGTGTGTGTATCACTATCCCTTACTTAAACATAATGATAACCACACTCCATAAATCCAGAACTGAGACACAGAGCATAAAACATGAGGAACAGAAGGAAAATACACAAAACACCACCAAACTAAAATAACAGACAGAAACATAAGGCCAAAGAAACAATAAAGACACGAAGCTACCAGAAAACAAAAAGATAAAATAGCTATAGGCAAACCTCATATTTTAATAATCGCCCTAAATGTAAATGGACTGAACTCACTAATAAAAAGGCACAGAGTAGCTGATTGGATCAAAAAAACAAAACCCAACCAATATGCTGCCTTCAGGAGACACATCTCAGCTGCAAGGACAAATATAAACTCAAAACGAAGGAGTAGAAAAAAGTATTCCAAGTAAATGGCATCTGGAGAAAAGTGGATGTAGCCACACTTATATCTGATGAAATAGACTTTAAGATAAAAAGGGTAAAGAGAGACAACGATAGAAACTTCTTAATGACAAAAGGAACTATACAGCAAGAAGATCTAACACTTAATATTTATGCTCCCAGCCAGGAAACACCAAAATATAAAGCAGCTACTAACAGAACTAAGGGGAGAAACTGACAAAAACACAATTATAGTAGGAGATCTAAATACCCCACTGTCAGTTATGAATAGATCACACAAACACAAAATCAATAAGTAAATATCATCCTTAAATGACACATTAGACCAATGGGAAACAATCAACATTAACAGAGCCCTTCATCTTAAAATAGCAGCTTATACATACTTTTCTAGTGCGCATAGAACATTCTCAAGGATAAACCATATGTTGGGACACAAATATTAGCCTCAACAAATTTAAGAATACTGAAATCATACCAAGCATATTCTCTGCCCATAACACTCTGAAACTGGAGATCGAGTGTAAAAACAACAACAACAACAACAACAAAACAGGAAGAACCACCAATACATAGAAATTAAATAACATGCTACTGGAGAATGAATGGGTTAGAGATGAAATAAAAGGTGGGATCAAGAGATACATAGAAACAAATGAGAACGAAAGCACAATGCATACTTTTTGAACATCGCGAAAGGAGTAATAAAAGTTCATATCATTACAAGTTTATCTTAAGAAACAAGAATGAGCCCAAATAAACACTGTACATCTTTTTTAAAAAAGCTAGAAAAAAAGGAACAAATGAAGCTCAAAATCAAAGAAGAAAATAATAAAACTTAGAGCAGAATTAAATGATTAAATGAAATTGAGAACAAAAAGACAATAGAAAAAAATTAATGATACAAAGCTGGTTATTTGAGAAGATTAATAAATTGACAAACCCCTGGCTAGACTCACTAAAGAAAAAAAGAGATAGGACACAGATAAATAAAATCAGAAATGAAAGAGAAGTTATGATAGATACCATCAAAATACAAAGGATCATACAAGAATGCTATGAAAAATTATATGCCACCAAATTTAATAAACTAGAATAAATTAACTCTCTCTCAACCTTCCTCGATTGAATCAAGAAGAACTGGAAAATCTAAGAGACCGATCAGCAGTATGGAAATTGAAACAATTATTACAAACCTCCCAAAAAGGAAAAGTCCAGAACCAGATGGTTTCACCAGTGAATTTTACCAAACATTTAATGAAGATTTAATATCTATTTTCCTCAAACTTTTCCAAAAAATTGAAGAAGAGGCAATAATTCTTAACTTATTTTACGTGGCCAACATTACTCAGATACCAAAACCTGGTAAAGATAACACACACACACACACACACACACACACACACACACACACTACAGACCAATATCTTTCATCAACAGAGATGTAAAAATTCTAAATAAAATACTAGCAAATCAAATACAGCAATACATTAAAAAGATCAAGTTGGCTTCATCTCAGGAGCACAGGAATGGTTCAACATATGCAAACTAATGTGATACACCACATAAATGAAATATAGAAAACTCATATGATCATATCAATAGATGCAGAAAAAGCATTTGACAAGATACAGCATAGATTTATGATTAAAACATTAAAGAAAATGGGTATAGAAGGAAAGTATCTCAACATAATAAAAGCCACATACGACAAACCCTCAGTCAACATTATACTTAATGGTGAAAAACTAAAATCCTCCTCTCTAAAATTATGAACAAGACAGGGTTGTCCACTATTACCACTCTTATTCAATATAGTGTTGGAAGTCCTAGCTAGAGCAATCAGACAAGAGAAAGAAATGAAAGCATCCAAATTGAGAGTGGAGAAGTCAAATTGTCACTTTTTGCAGATGACATGATCTCTAAAAAAAAAAAAAAAACTAAAGACTATAAGAACACTACTAGAAATAGTAAAGACAGTAAAATTTGAGGATACAAAATCAATGTACAAAAATCTATAGTGTTCCTATATTCTAATAATGAAGTTTCAGAAAAAAGAGATGAAGAAAGCAATTCCATTTGTAATTGCAAGAAAAAGAATAAAAAATACTTAAGAATAAACCTAATGAAAAATGTGAAGGACCTATACACTGAAAACTATAAGGCATGGCATTGGCAGAAAAACAGACACCCTGACAGAACTGAGAGTCTAGATGTAAACTCCCACATATATGGGCAAATAATGTTTGACAAAGGAGCCAAAACCATGCAATGGAGTAAGGAAACCCTTTCAATAAATGGTGCTGGGTAAACTAAAAAACCACAAGCAAAAGAATAAGATTAGGCTGTTGTCTATTACCACACACCCAAATTAACAAAAATGGATTAAGGACCTGAATGATAGATCCGAAACAATAAATTGCATAGAAGAAAACATAGGTACTAAACTCATGGACCTTGGATTTAGAGAGGATTTTATGAATTTGATCTCAAAGGCAAGGGAAGTAAAAGCAAAAATAAATGAATGGCACTATACCAAAATAAAAAGCTTCTGCAAGCAAAATAAATCATCAACAAGAGAAAAGGAAACCATTTGAAAAGGAAAATATATTCTCAAACAATGCTTCCCAGAAGGGCCTAATATCTAAAATATACAAAGAACTCATACAACTCAATTAAAAAAAAAATCCAATTAAAACGTAGGCAGAGGACCCGAACAGACACTTCTCTCAAGAAGACATACAAATGGCAAACAGACATATGGAAAGATGCTTAACCTCACTAGCTACTAGGGAAATGCAAATCAAAACTACAATGAGATATCATCTCACACAACAGGAAAAGCAGTAATATGTGTTAGAGAAGTTGTGGGCAAAAAGGGACACTCATACACTGCTGGTGGGCATGCAAATTGGCAAAATCACTATGGAAATCAGTATGGAGCTTCTTCAAAAAACTAATAATTGAATTACCATATGATCCAGCAATCCCTCTTCTGGATTTTTACTCAAAAAGCCTGAAAATATTTATCTGCAAAAATATATGCACCTCGATGTTCATATCAGCATTATTCACAGTGGCCAGGACATGGAAGCAACCGAAGTGTCTTACGACAGATGATTGGATAAGGAATATGTGGTGCATATATATAATGGAATATTACTCAGCCATAAGAAAAGATGAATTACTGCCATTTCAACAACATGGATGGATCTTGAGATTATCATGCTAGCGAAATGTCAGACAGAAAAAGTCGAGAACCATATATTTTACTTATATGTGGGATATAAAACTGAAAGCAACAAACGAAATGACAAACTGACAGAGACTCATGGGTGCGAACTCTAGATTTGTAGTTATCAGAGAAAGGCAGAAGGGGAGAGGTAGATAGGGATAAAAGGAGTCAAATATTTGGTGATGGAAGGAAATATAACTGGGAGGTGAACTCACAATGCAATACATATATGACATTGTTGAATTTTACACTTGAAACTTATTTAGTTTTATTAATCAATGTCACCCCAAAATACTTTTTATTGTTCTGAGAGCTTTATCTATTTTCTATTTCTTATTAAGTTTATTGGGATAACATTGTTTAATACAATTATATAACTTTCAGGTGTACATTATAATTTGACGTCTGTATATTCTGTTGTGTGTTTACCACCCAAAGTCCAGTTTCCTTCAGCTACCATATATTTGATGCCCTTAACCCACTTCATCCTCCCCTTAAACCCTGTATTTGAGTCCCTTTATAACTTCTACCTACCCCTTATCCCCCACCTCGTACTATCTTATAACTACTAGTCTATAGTCCAAGTCCATGAGTCTCTGTTTGTTTGTCCTGTTCATTTGCTACTTTTAGGTTTATAACTCACATATAAGTCATACCATGTGATTTTCAACTTTTTCTGTCTGGTTTATTTCGCTTAGCATGATTATCTCAAGATCCATCCATGTTATAGCAAATGGCAGTATTTCATCTCATCTTATGGCTGAGTAATGTTCCATTGTATTTATATACCAAAGCTTCTTTAACAAATCATCTATCATAGGACACTGCAGTTGCTTCCATGACCTGGCCACTGTGAATAATGTTGCTATGAACATTGGTGTGCAAATATATTTACGCTTATGAGTTTTCAAGGCTTTGGGGTAAATACCCAGTAGAGGGAATGCTGAATCATATGGTAGATCAATTCTTTGTTTTTTGAAGACCCTCCATACTGTTTTCCATAGTGGTTGTACCAATTTGCAGTCCCACCAGCAGTATATAAGGGTTCCTTTTTCTCTGCATCCTCTCCAACATTAGTTATTACTTGTCCTGTTGATTATAGTTATTCTAACAGGTGTGATATGGTATCTCATTGTGGTTTTGATTTGCATTTCCCTAATAGCTAGAGATGCTGAGCATCTTTTAAGTAATTGTTGATCATTTGCATGTCCCGTAGAGAGAAGTGTCAGCTCAGGTCCTCTGCCCATTTTTTGATTGGATCTTTTGTTTTTTTGTTGTTATTGAGTCGAATGAGTTCTTTGTATATTTTCAATATTAGACCCTTATTGGAGGTGCTGCTTACAAATATATTTTCCCATTCGGATGGTTGTCTTTTTACCTTGTTGACGATTTCTTTTGCTGAGCAGAAGCTTTTTAGTTTGATGTAGTCCCATTCATTTATTTTTGCTTTTGCTTCCCTGGTCTTTGAGGTCAAATGCATAAAATCCTCTTTAAGTCCAAGAT
>NW_011888844.1:4329882-4379521 GCF_000151845.1 Pteropus vampyrus | reverse complement strand
CCACTGTATGTTTTAGGCATTTTTTTGTCAAAAATCATTTGCCCATATAAATATGGGTTTACTTCTGGACTCTCGATTCTGTTCCACTGCTCCGTGTGTCTGTATTACTGCCAATACCGTGCCATTTTGATTATTGTTGCTTTGTAGTATAATTTGAAGTCAGGCAGTGTGATGCCTCCAGCTCCCTTCTTTTTTCTTAGGATGGCTTTGACAATTTGAGTTCTTTAGTGCTTCATACAAATCTGATGATTTTTTCCTCCTATTTCTTTAAAAAAATAGGCTGATGAGATTTTTAAGGGTATTTCCCTAAATTTGTGTACTACTTTAAGTAATATGGTCATTTTAACTATGTTGATTCATCCAATCCAAGAACACAGAATATCTTTCCATTTCTTTCTATCTTCTTCGATTTCTTTTAACAGGGTGTTGTAGTTTTCATTATATAGGTACTTCACATGTTTCGTTAAATTTATTTCTTGGTGTTTTATTCTTTTTCTTGCAATTGCAAAAGGAATTATTTTTTCCACTTCTTTTTCTGACCCTTCATTATTAAAGTATAGAAATGCTATGGATTTTTAGATATTGATTTTGTATCCAGAGATTTCACTGTATTTGCTTGTTATTTCTAGTAGTGCTCCTATGGAGTCTTTAAGGTTGTCTATATAGAGAATAAAGTTATCCACAAATAGCGACAGTTTGACTTTTTCATTTCCTATTTGGATGTCTTTTATATCTTTCTCTTGTGTGATTGTACTCACTAGGATCTCTAAAGTTATATTGAATGACAGTGGTGATAGTGAACAGCCTTTGCTTGTTCCTGATCTTAGAGGGACTTTTTTAGTTTTTCACCATTAAGTATCATGTTGGCTGAGGGTTTGTCATATAGGGCCTTTATTTATGTTAAGGTACTTTCCTTCCATACTGGTTTTGTTAAATGTTTTGATCATAAATGGATTCTGTATCTTGTCAAAGGCTTTTTCTGCAGCTGTTGATACGATCTTATGATTTTTATTTTTTAACTTGTTTATATGGTGTATCATATTAATCAATTTGTGTATGTTGAACCATCCCTGTGCCACTGGGAAGAAGCCCTCTTGATTGTGGTGTAAAATCTTTTCAATTTGTTGCTGTATTCAGATTGCTAGTATCTTATTTAGGATTTTTACATCTGTGTTCATGAGCGATAATGATGCGTGTTTTTCTTTTTTTGTGTTATCTTTACCTGGTTTTGGTATCAGAGTAATATTGGATCATAAAATGAGTTGGGAAGTATTGCCTGCTCTTTGATTTTTTTGGAAGAATTTGAGGAGAATAGGGATTAAATCTTTGAATATTTGGTATAACTCACTGTTGAAGCCATCTGGTCCTGGATTTTTAGTTTTTGGTAGGTTTTTGATGATTCTTTCAATTTACATACTGCTGATCAATCTATTTAGATTTTCCAGTTCTTGATTCAGTCTAGAAATATTGTATTTTTCTAAGTACTAGTCCATTTCTTCTTGGTTATTAAGTTTGGTATTATATACTTTTTCATAGTATTCTTGTATGATCCTTTGTATTTCTGTGGCATCTATCATCATTTCCTCTCTTTCACTCTTTCATCCCTAATTTTGTTCAGTTGTGTCCTTTCTCTCTTTCTCTTTCTTTTTTTTTTTTTTTTTGTGAGTCTTTCCCGGGATTTGTCAATTTTATTAATCTTCAAAGAACCAGTTCTTCCTTCATTTATTTCTACTATTTTCGTTGTTTTTTTTTTTAATTTCATTTATTTCTGCTCTAATTTTTGATTATTTCTATCCTTCAGCTGCCTTTACCTTCATTTGTTCTTCTTGTTTTAGTTTTGAAAATGAAGTGTTAGGTTGTTTATTGAGGCTCATTCTTTTCTTTTTTTTTTTTTTTTTTTTTTGAGATAGGCCTGTAATGATATAAACTTTCCTCTTATGACCACTTTTGCCTTTTGCCACAAGTTTTGATATGTTGTACTATCATTCTCATTTGTTTCTATGTATCCCTTGATCTCTCTTTTTATTTCTTTCCTGACCCAGTTATTCTTCAGTAGCATGTTGTTTAATCTCCATGTATTTATGGTTCTTCTTGACTTATTTTTGCAGTTGATCTCTAGTTTCAAGGCATTATGATCAGAGAATATGGTTGGTATGATTTCATCCCTCTTTTATTTGTTGAGGCTATCTCTGTGTTCCAGTGTATGGTTGATTCTTGATAATGTTCCATGTGCACTAGCGAAGAATGTATAAGCAGCAGTTTAGGAATGGAAGGCTCTGTCAATGTCAATTATGTCCAGTTGGTCTAATGTGTCATTTAAGGATGTTATTTCCTTATTGATTTTCTGTTTGGATGATCTGTCCATATCCAACAGTGGAGGTTTTAGATCTACTACGATAATGTTTTGTTTGTTTCTCCCTTTAGTTCTGTTAGTAATTGCTTTACATATTTCAGGGCTCCCTGATTGGGAGCATAGATATTAATAAGTGTTATGTCTTCGTGGTGCAAGATCATTATGAAATGTCCCTCAGTATCTTTCTTCACCTTTTTTATTTTGAAGTCTATTTCATCCGATATTAGTACAGCTACTCCCGCTTTTCTCTGAATGCAATTTTCTTAAAATATCATTTTCCACCCTTTTCACTTTGACTCTATATTTGCCTTTGGAGCTAAGATGTTTCTCCTGGAGTCAGCATATGGTTGGGTTTTGTTTTTTGACCCATTCTGCAACTCTGTGCCTTTTTATTGGTGAGTTCAGTCCATTAATATTTAGGGTGATTATTGACATATGAGGACTTCTTATAGCCATTTTATCTTTTGCTTTCTGATAGCTAGGTGTTTCCATCGCTTCCTTGTCTTTGTGTTTGTTTTCTCTATTTTGGTTGGCTTTTGTGTGTTTCCCTCTGGTTCTTCTTGTTTTATGTTATAAACTTCAGTTCTGAATTTTTGTGTGGTTACCATTATGAATATGAAAAAGATAGTTTCATATGCATATATATAATCATCCATTTTCTTCTGTGCATGCCTTATCTCCATTTCCCTTTGCAAATTTGGGTCTTTGAATCCTCTCCTTTTCAGTCATTGTTATCTCAATTTGTCCCTATGTATGCTGAATATTCATCGCTATCTTGATCTAGAAATTCTCTTCATATTATTTAACCTTATAATGCCCTGTTCTCAGTAAAGATTGCACTCTTCTGCTTCTCTTGGCCTGATTGTCACCTTACTCCTAGTTTTTTTATTTTTATTTTTGTCATTCTGTTTTAGGCGAGCTGACCCCTTTCAGTATTTCCTGTATTTCAAGCCTCTTAGCAGAGAATTCCCTCAATTTTTATATGTCTGGAAAGGTATTAATTTCTCCTTCATATCTAAAGGAGAGCTTAGCTGGAAACATTATTCTAGGCTGGCAGTTCCTTTCACTTATAAGTTTAAATATTTGATTCCATTCCTTTCTGGCTTGTAAGTTTTGTGCTGAGAAGTCCGAGGATAATCTAATGGGATTTCCTTTATAAGTTACCATTTTCTTCTCCTTGCTGCTCTGAGAATTCTATCTTTGTTGTTGATTTTTGATAACTTTAATACAATGTATTTTGGTGAAGGCCTTTTTGGTTTGAGGTAATTGGGTATTGTGTTGACATCTTGAATTCTAAGCTCCATCTCATTCCTTAGATTTGAGAAATTCTTGTCAACTATATGTCTGAAAGTTCTTTCTAGTCCCTGCTCCTTTTCCTCACTTTCGATAATGCCTATTATTCTTATGTTTCCTCTCCTGATGGTATCAGCTAATTCTTAAATTTCTCTTTTGATATTTTTCATTCTTCTGTTTCTTTCTTCCTTCTGATTTATTTCTAGATTTCTATCTTCGATATCACTGATCCTTTTTTCCATTTGGTTGACTCTATTTCACAAGTTGCTATTTCATTTTTCAACTCTTGCAGTCTGTTTTTTTTTTTTTAATCTCCAGAAGTTGTATTTGTTTTGTTTTGTTTTGTTTTTTTGAGGGTTTCAATATTCTTGCTCTGCTTATATAGTTGTTTTTTTTTTTTTTTCAATTCCTGAAATTGTTGATATGACTGGTCTCGGAACTCACTAAGTTTTTTTTTGAAGTACCATCCTGAATTTTCTGTGATTAAGTTGCATATTTCTATATCTGTAAGTGTATTTTTTGGAGATTTTTCTCTTTCTTTGTGAGATGCCTTGTCGCCTTGGTTGTTCATAGTGTTTACTGGACTATTTTTCCACCTGGACATTAAGTGCTGTTTTTTCCAGAAAGATTTATTATAAAAGGTCTCTTTTTAGCCTGTTGCAAGGAAGGTGCTTTTCTTTTGGTTTCCAGTAGGTGGCATCTAAGCCTTTTAGATTCCTGTTTTATATAAAGCTTTAAAAATG
Source organism: Pteropus vampyrus (assembly GCF_000151845.1). Taxonomy (NCBI): domain Eukaryota; kingdom Metazoa; phylum Chordata; class Mammalia; order Chiroptera; family Pteropodidae; genus Pteropus; species Pteropus vampyrus. The sequence continues at coordinate 4,375,132 of NW_011888844.1, read as the reverse complement.
CCTTTTTATTTTCATATAGATATTTAATCCCGCTCACTACCCTCAGTTTCAGTCCCTGTCAGTTTTGGTAGCATTTGCTCTGATTCCCCTGGGGCTCCGTGGTCATAGGTCTCCAAATGTGTGGCAGGGAGGGGGTCTCTGGGTTGGGAGTTGGGTGCTGAGGCTCAGCCTCAGTTTTGCAACCTGTGCTGGTAAAAATCACTGCTGTTTCTCTGCAGTTCTGTTCCGCTTCTCTGCTTTCTACCCTGGTGACCGGGTCTTGACATCAGCTGAGTGAAATAACATCACTTCCAGGCAAGGCTGTTCAGGGAAGTTGCTGCTCCTTCTCCCCTCTCCCTTAGCCAGTAGGGAGATCCGGTGGCTGGGAGAGGCAGCTTCTTAATTTCTCCCAGTCCACTGCCTAACACCCTGGGTTCTGACCTATGATACCTCTTCTGTGCAGATCTCATGCTCAGACCTGCTGGTGTGCAGTTTAGGTGTTTGTTTGTTTTTTTTTTTTTTTTTTGAGTTTTAGATGTTCAGCTTATTGTTGTTTCAAGGGGAGAGATCTGAGGATATTTCTCAGTCCGCCATGTTTTTTTTTCTTCACCCCAATAATTTTTAATTAAAAAATTCATCCAAAGAAATCTTCTCTCAATCATAACATAATGAATTGTCATGACATGGCCTGAAAAGTTAATTAGTTGAATTTAACTGATTTATGTTTACTGCTGTGCATTCAGGTCACCACAGCTTTCTGCTTCAATTAAGTGAGGGAAGTTGTTGATGGAGTATAGATAAATTCCAAAGATTTTAATAAATACGCCTGATAGTCTAGGCAACCTTACCATTGCAAATCAGTACATTTGCCTTCTTGGTTATCTGCCTCCTATTGATTCTAATGTATCAGGATTTAAAACAGTATCTCAGGTCTGTGTTCTCAGTTCTACTATTATTTAGTTTAAAACTAGAAACTTTAGAGGATTGCACTGTTACTGAAATAAGGTGTAAAATGACAAAATCTTACACAGCCAACATGAGTTTGAGAAAGGGGACTTTTTGTTTAAACCATTAAAGAGCTGAGCTTCAGAATTATCACCATCTAGGTATATATATTTGAAATGACTACCATCCTTCCCAATGATAGACAACTACCTGCATACCTGATTTTCTTTTTGTATTTCATAATTTAGCCGATCATATATTTCAGAAGAAATTTGAATCAGGTGTTTCTTTTTTTTTTTTTTGAAGTTCAGATTTGATTTTAGTAATTCACTGACAAAGAAAAATACACATTTTATGTGTATATATTGGGTGTGTTACACATGTATGAACATGAGTGAAAACAAGAATAAAACTATGCTGATTTATTCTGTAACATCCGATGGATTTCTATAATTTTAAATAAGGAGTCCTTAGCTATGTGTGTGATTGAGAGTAGTTTTACTCCATTAAGTTCAAGTTGAAGCAATAAAATTTTGGCTCAATATGTTTTGACTTTTCTAATATTAAGAGTTGTTTAACAAGAGAAGTAGCACCTTAGCATTATAATTGTTCAAATAGTAATTGTGTACCTATCTTTGAGATATCAGACTACTGATGATCTTCAAAGGCCCTCCCACTCATTCTCTAATCTAAAATTCCATTATAAGCTATTTTTGGAACGCCATTCAGAGACAATTTTTACTAAGTAAGAAAGCACAATATTGGTGTTGGTTTTTGGAGGGGAGATCTTCATGACCAAATCCCTTACTGTTCATTTATACATATATCAGTTGGTTGGAAAGAGTGACAACAATTGGATCCCAAAAATGGTTAGGTGCTTTAGATGGTATAGGAAGACACCATTATACTATGATTGTAATTACAGATGAAAGTATTGAGTATATCTGAAAGTGGGAACTGTTGCGTTCCCCAACTACTACTGTACAAGCATGAACTTGATATAAGAGTCCCCAAAGTTTGCATGAGGTTGATCCAGCTCCTCTACCAACAGTCTCAGGATGAATATAAACTATGTTCTCCAAAGAGAGTGCAAGGGAAGTGGTGTAACACTGGTTCTCCCAACCCTAGAAGGGTGTTTATGACTGAAAAAGAATTGATATACAGTGAAACCACTGCCCTGCGATGAAGGAATTCCTACCCTGTACCCGGCTCTTTTTTCTTAAAACTAAGGTTCTTATGTTGTTGGAAGAGGGACATAGTAATGAGGAGGAGGATTGAAACGGTGGTTAAGTGTTTGCATTGAAATGGTAAGCAATCTTATCCCAAGAAACATGGAGGTGCAGAGTGGGCTCCACTCTCAGTATTTTTCTTGCTCAATCTCTCCAGATGGGCCAATGAAATGGGCTCCAAACAACCAGGAGATTCCTATAGTTGCTTCTACTTCCCAAGAAGTCCCAGCCATCACTTGACCCAGAATCAACTATTTTGTTCCCTTCTTATTGTGTTCAGTTGCGGGGAGGACATACTACTAGAGCAGGTCTGTTCAGCCAACAACAACAAACTCTTTTTTAAATGTATTTATTTAAATTACTTTAAAGTATACAGTACACAGTATATTGGTTAGACATCTATATAGAAAAAAAAAACTCTTAAGAATTTTTCTTCTCTAGAGTAAAGAAAGAGCTCATAGTCTTTTCAAGACCATAAAAACTTCCATAAATGAGGATGGTGAGGAGGCGAAGGTGAGAGGAAACATTTGGAATTAAGCAACACCATTCCCAACTAGAAGATGTACAGTTTTTGGCTGGCTAGCAAGAAGCACTTGGGGTTATAACACACATTTTATAAGACAGAGGAGTGTAAATGGCACTATGTATGAAAAACTGAGAGGTTCCTTGTTGAGCCTGAATTTGGTTGAGCTCCAGGATTGTAGTGGAAGTGAACCAAGAAAGTGAAGATGCACTAGATAAAATATAGGGCAGGGCTATGACATCAGACATTTTTTCATCTAACCTTGGTTTTTCATTAGGCTACGTTGGATATTTGGATGTACAGGGAGAACTGAAATTTTGGGGGGCCAGAGCAAATGTTTCTTCTTCTTCTTTCTCTTATTTTCCTTATTTTTTTTTCTGTTCTCCACTAATAGTGGTTCAAGAATAAACTCTTTGGAAATAATAGATATTCAGAAAGATTTTCATTCTTGATTCACCACATTTTTCCCACTTCCCAATGCAACCTTTCCTCCTAGAAGCAGGTTCACTAAGCACACAGAGCCAGGAAAAAAGGCAATCTGATGTGATTCAGTAGAAGAACTGAAGGCAATACTATTGGCCTATTTAAACAGGCGAAGTAAGAATTATGCCCATATTTGCACTATGACTCTCTTTCAATGACTACAGTTGGCATTTCTAAAATAAAAACTCAGTGACAATTGACAAAGTCAAAATGCTTTTATTAATACTGAAGTTTAGCAAATACATTTCTAACAAAGATGGTGTACTTTAACTTAATATATGATAAAACAGAGAAACCATACACATAAGTTTCTAGTCTCTAACACACTACTGCATTTTTCCCTAAAAGACAAAAAGCCAAGCTGAAGTAAGCATAGAAAATCATCAAATATGTTCAATTTACTTTACTCACAAGGATTTAGTCCATATTCTTAAACTGGTCAATCTAATGTGAAGACAAAGTTTACATCGTTGCTTTAAAAATGTACACACGTTTCTTTTTTAATAACACAATATAAATTGAACAGTTGCTTCAGTAAACAAAGTTTTGCTGATAAACACAATCAAAATAACTCCATTTTGGTTAGTTTCAGAGACAAACTGGAATCACAAGCATCTTCAGTTATGCAAAGCCAGTGAGGACCTTTCATGCTGAATAAAACTGTTGCGCCATTGCTAAACAGTAATAGTTACCTCATTTGAAAAAAGAAAACAAGTTAGTTCCTCTGAGGATTAATTCTGATACGTACTTAAAAATATTAAACATCTATCTTCAGAAACCCGAATTATCTGATGATGTAACAGGCTTGATTTAGTTTCGATAAAATTGTAAATTTCTTAACATTTCTATATGTTAACATGTCAGTTTTTGAAGACCCTTCAAATTTCATGCTACAACTTCTGTTCTTTCCACAGCACTGAAAACATTGAAGACCGATAAGATTCTTTTCATAAACTATGATGTCTGTAGTTACCTACATGACTTTTTGCTTTGTACATATGGTATATTTGAGATCCCTATGTTTTACCAGAAGAGTGAAAGCAGTATCTGGTCATGATCTAAGGTAATGACAGCTTTGTTACATTTAGAATTTCCTCTCCCCAGGTTAACCCTGAGACTGTGCATACTGCATGAAGAGAGACTAGTTCTGAATATGATTTTAGTATACCGTCTGATTAAAACAGTACCTATTTAAATTTTGGTAATCAAAATAATCCATATAATCCTAGAGTCTGAAAATATTTGATAATGTGTGTAAAAATTATAATTGGAAACAATTTTCAAAGACGATTTTACCTCTTTTTGTCTAACCTTGTTTTTCTCCATAGCCGTGGCTTATGGCTTGAGTCTCTATCCAGCTACCTCATAAAAATTAGCCTATGGTCACAAACGAACCAGAAAAGAAAGTGTGGATGATCAGTACAAATCTATCACCCATGATTAAGAAACACCTAAAGTCTATGTTTGTGAGTCAAATGTATCATCTTCACACGTAAAGAAGAATATATCATCATTATTGGACTGATATGCATAGTCTAAAATATTCATTCTAGTCAAAGCTTAGCATTGTCAGGAGGAAAATACCCTTTTGAAGCCTTGTTTATAAAATCTTTAAAATATTTATTATTTTTATGTAGAAGACATTGTGGGGTGTCAGGGAGATTTTCTGGATAGTACCTCAGAACCAAAAAGAATGATGTGGTAAGATAATAGAAGAATAATATTTGTGTCTACGTTAATCAGATAACCTGGAGGGCCAGACTTCATTAGAGGGCAATCAAAGAGACCTTGAAATTCACCCAAACATTTCCAGCAACCAGAAGAAAACAAAGCTTGAATTTTTTGAAACTGTCTAGTCGTCTGTCACCCCACATAATTGTTCAGATCCTTTTCTGGCATCTGAGAATATTTATTCTGATAAAATGCACCAAATAGTTGCTCAGTTTTCCAGTCTACCTCATCCTCTATATACACAGCCTAAACATCAAAGGAAAGTTCTTCAACATCAAATGGCAGACAGTCATTTTACCAGGATTGAAATTTACACAATATAGCTAAAGTTTAAATCATGCAATATAAACTGTGAACGTTACAAACTTGAAAACAATGACAAAACAAAATAATATCCTGTAAAAAAGGTACAGATAGTAACTAACGCCAAAAAGCAATCATCATTTGTCCTTTAGAAAAATGAGATTTCTGAAAATCTCCCTCCTTTACTATGTTTAATTATTATCTTTATAAAAAAAGACAAACGTATCTGCCCACATTCTTCATTTAATGTGCCGATTTATAAGGTCTATCAGGAACTGTTTCCAAAGCAGTTCAAAAGTCCAAAGAAAAGCTAAGCTAGCAAAAAGAAGACAGTATTACTATGAATCAGGTTTTCTATGCAGAATACAATTAAATTGAGATTTCATAGTAGTAAAACTTTTTCTCCTAATTTAGAAGACAGTAGCAACATAGACTCTTGTGTAGCATGCTGTATAATGTTAATATAAATTCTGTTACTGTTTTACGTATACCAATACTGAGTGATTGTAAGGAAGGAGCCAATATTGACCTGCTAACTGACACTTTTTCTTGGAGCAATCTCAAAATTTACCACATTTCAATTTCAAAATGCATTTCAGCTATAATATGAATGATTTATCACTTAGTAGTAGCTGTCAAAGTAAACTCTTAGATAAAACAAAAACATCTGGAAACATAAACAGAGGAAAGCAATAGCTGAATTTTAATCCAAACCCAGCATGCTCACTTCATTAGGAACAGGAAACAGCTAATTAGTAATTGAATGTTTCATGTTTTTAAGAGGGTTCGTACTTAAGCTGCAAACAGAGATGATCTAATATGCATCCTGGGTGTAAACAAGATTAAAGATCAGGAAAAGCAAAGAACAAAGCCTCTCTAGAGGAATGTTAGGGAGTTTAGGAACTTATAAGGAATGACACACACTGACATTTAGGGAGAGGCGACAGAATTTATTGGTTTAAGATTTATCAGATAAGTAAAAATGCAAATTCATTACACACAAAATGATCGTTTGAAAAATAAAAATGAAGGCCTATACTGCCCTTCCCTTAGCACAGCACTGCCTAACATGGGCATACCATGCCATGATACAGGAGTCTGGTGTGGCCTCCTCCATACAGGAAATGAGCCTCTGCTGATCAGTTGAGTGATGTCTAAAGGGTCACACCTGACTGTTCCAAACTCAAGTAAGTGTGAGACTTGCTTTCTGCAGTATATATTGGAAGCTGATGAAAGGAGAAAAGCTAAAATCAGGTATCAACAAAAAAGGCAGATATGTGGGGAAAGGCCAGAAAAAAACACATGAAGATTCCTTATAGTTCAACCAAAGTCAATTAAACATATCTATTGATAAAAAGACATCTACTTTGTCTTTAAGTGACTTAATTTGAAAATGCTGTTCAATTTTCTCTATAATTCAATATATTTTGCTTGCCTATCAAATAATGATATTTCAGGATGTTATATTTTTAGTCATACTTCCTTGTTATTTGATTCGGATATGTGGTATTAATAATTTTTTAAAATTTTATTTGCTTCAGTCTTTCTCCATGATTTGTAATTTGCATTATTTCACTAAATTAGGTTAAATCACCACATCTACTGTACACAAGTAGACCTACAGACTGTTGAGCACACCAGAAGCCACATGCCTGTGCCTTAGAAGAAATTCCTTCATAGAATGGAACGACCGGAATGTCGCACTGATGTGAATTAATGTAATATTTAAAAGTGTGTAAAGTAGGTGGCCATTTCAGCAGAAATTGCATGTACTATCCCTGGGAACTAATTTGAAGAATATATAAAAACTTGGTTGGGTACATGTAAAAATAACAATGTATTAGATTTTGCTCATGTAAAGAGGGCACTTTAGGAGGGGAATTCAATCTTTTTGATCACTTGAGTACAATTTAACACATTGGACTATTGCTCTATTAGATTCTTAGGAGGCATGAAAAAATGATGACAGATATTTGCCACCAGTTTTTGGCCAGGTGGACATTAAGTAAACAATTAAAAATATTTTAGGCCATTTCTTGGGCAATGCAAGCAATATGACTCATTTGGTTCTAATCACTGGAACATTTTAGGCATCTGGCTGTATATAGACCAGAGGGTGAGCAATGGAAAATATTTATGATGTGATTAAGCCATCATGTCTGCCTTTCTTCTTTCTTAGCCTATAGATTTTTTAGTTGTTTGCTTGATGATAACTCAATAAAGAGGAAACAGGATTGGAGATGGAAAGAGAGCATAAAAGAATAAAAGGGATATTCCTAGTAGCTTGGGTATGTGTTTTTATCATTGCCTTCTTTACAGATACGGAATGTGCTAGTAGAAAGGGAGTAAATGAGTTGTTCTATCATCAACAGATCAAAGAAAGAACTAGGTGTGGTAAAATCTATAAACTAGAGTTCTCTATATTCCCTTAGAGAGCACTACAAGCAATGTGCATCTTTTAGAAAGGTGAGCTCTAAAACAGTCATAACAAATATTGAACATTTGTGCAAACAAGTTACATCTTCACATAATTTCCGTTAAATCCCAGGTCAGCCAAATATAAAGCTATTTCATAATAATCACGGTTTAAAGGGGGCATGTCTACATTTTAATTTCTGTCATGCCATTTAGAAATAGCATTGTTTCTGTCTTAAAAATTCTTCTACCTACTTACTCCACTAGGATGCTGTGTGGATTAATATGATAATGTTTATGAAGCAGTATGAACTCCATAGAAGAAAAGGTTTATAGAAGTATAAAGTATCATATTCAATCATCATTATGATTATTCCCTAAAACCATGTGAAGCCCATTCTCTAGCACATTTTTCCTTTACGTTCAAGATTTTATTTATTGGTCATGAATGAATAGTAATCGAAGGTTCCATATTTTAAGAATTTGTGTATAAATTCTAAAGAATTACAGCACTAAATAAGCAAGTAACTGCTACAGCACCCTATTCGGGCCTATGACCAGTTGGAGTTCCAGCATCAGTGTTCAGGCTGCACAGAAAAAAAAAAAAAAAACAATAAGACCAGGTCAATATTTCATTCCAATAACAAAAAAATCCAAAATCTACTCAATGAACGTCACTGACAACCACAAACTGGCTTTATAGTATTTTGCTGTGCTATATATGCCTGAGATTTGAATAAATCTGTGTAGAATAAATGTATTAGACTTATCCCTTAATCATATATTCATTGATGTCTCATTCTATTAAAATGAAATTATACAAATGTGAGCAAAAATGTAGATTTACAGGAGTTTAAAGCTTAATCTTATTCTCTAGGGGCAATATGGACAATATAAAAACGGTATAAATGATATTTCCTAACTTTAAAATATGCTTATGAGCCCCTTGTGCATGTTCCGCTGCTTTAAAACCTACAGTGAAATGCATGACTAGCTTAGTAAGCAAGGCATTTAGAAAGTTTTTTTTTTTTCTCTTTTACAATCAAACATGAGTAAAGATCCACATCATTTTCTCTGAGTTGAAATCTTTGTTACTGATTGCAATTTCCCCTCAGGATGAGAGTTCCTTTCCTGACAGAATGGTTATTTAAAAGTAACTTCTCACTATTTATTTTTTTTAACTGCCAAGAAATGTGTCTATGTTTTTGAAGATTTAAATTTATGTTTAGAAAAAAATATATTTTTCCTACCCAGAGCTCATGTATTCTTCCAAGTGTTTCTTCATCTCTTATTTGCTTATATAAACAATGGGATTTCTTTAAGAAATAATAGGCATCACAAACATACTTTGGGCTATCAAACCTTTCTTTTGAGGGAGGTAACATATCCATGAACTAATGGCAATATTTTAGAAATGATTTATCCACCTAAGTATTAAGTTTTATATTTTGTTCAAGTTACTTTCATTGATTTGTTTCAAATTTTCAAATGGGCACTATATTATTTGGCGCTAAATAAGATCGCATTAGAAAAGTCATGTTTTCCTAACCTGAATAAGAGATAGAGAAAACAATTTGCTGGTTAATGCTCCACTTCAATCTTAGATTCAATCCAAATTAAATATGCAATTAATTGCATGAATTATATTTCAATTTGTGGAAACATTTTCAGAATGTGACCTTCTTAGAACAAATAAGCCACAGTAGTGATGTTAGTTTGGGGTCCAGTTAGTTATTAGTACAGTAATATAATATGAAGCTACCAATTTGAGAGTAGGAAAAGTAGACCATTACAAGATAGGTCAGATAATAAAATAGCATAGCATTTGATAGAGAAAAGCATTACTTTAAAGTCATTTTTCAGAAGTGTCTAGTGCTTATTATTATAATGTGGCACTTTTAAAGAATGGAGGTTTCTTAAAAATAATAACGGCTTGGACTTATCAGCCCTAAAAAAAAATCTGACATACTCTAATCAAAACAAAGACGAATATAAGTCTTCTTTGTAAATGGTATCATAATGGAGTATTGACCTCTCTTTCTTTTGACTCACTTTGTTTTTGTGAATTGATTCTTTAATATGTTCTTTTCCCCTTCAATCTAGTTCTTGTAAGACCCAACACAAAATGGGAACATTGATACCCTTCCTTCTATTCTCATATAGGGATAAAATACTAAAATATATTTACCATAACTATATACTACAGAGCATAAGTTTTAAAGATTTATACATCAATTAATGGCAAATATTTCACCCCTACTAAAATCTATACATGCAAATGTAAATGCTAACTTCATATGTATTTTATAAGGCATAGTAATGATATCTTTTATATGTTATACTTGTCAGAGAGTATTGACCTAATTTATTGATGAGGAAGATTAGGCAAATACTATTATTACTATTTTACTAAAATTAAGTCAGAGAGAGGTTGAATGACTTCTCAAGATTAGTAACGGAGTTAGGCAGCTAGTTACTAAGAAGCCTTGACTAATAGACCAGTGTTCTTCCTATTACTTCATTGTGCCTACCACAGACCAGTTATAAAATGGCAATAAAAGTACATGTGTCCAGTACACAGACTTGCAACTTAGAGCCACACTAAGAGCTATAGAAGTACATGAATTGTACTTTTCAGCAGGGAAGAGAAGGGCAGGGAAAGAAGAACAAATAAAAACTAATATTTATGGAAAACTGACAGTTAGGAACCATACTAAGCCAATCTAAGCACTTACATCACATGTGGAATGACATATTCTTTCATTAGTTCTTATTGTAGATAACGCCATGGTGGAAAGTTGTAAGCTACTTATATTTCTATGCCAATCCTCTAAAAATTCTTATGTCTTATCAACCCACCTTCCATAAGTAAGTTATGAATGTTTTATAAAGGTCAAATTTATTTGAGTTTTGTGTAGAATACATATTAAGAATATTTTAATGTAATATTTAAAGCACAATTAAGTTTTTTTTCTTTTTATAACTTTACTCCATTTGTATGCTAACCTGACAGAAAAACACTAAAAATTCTCATTTCAAAGGAACCAAAATAAGTAATTAAAATATGGAGGGAAATGAAAATGGAAGTAATGGAAAAACATTAAATATTTATTTGAACAATGTTAAAAATGACCACATCCAATATTTACCATTGAAGTCTGAAATGCAGTTACCAGGAGATTGTAATATTTGAGTTGCAGGTTTTGCCTCATTCATTTTAAATTGTTATTCACCAATGTTAAGATCAACGTGAAATTCATTTGTATTGTTTTCAAGACAATAAGAGCATTTAAACATTTATGGAAGAATAGGAACATAGAGAAGAAATAGTTATAAAAAAATTATGCTTTCTTGAAAACTAATAGAGGATTCGATTGAATGTTGCCCAAATAAATATTTTCATAATTGGAGTAAAGTAAATGCCACATTAAGTACGTGGATTATTACTAATGTTAATTTTCAAGTATTAAATAAATAAATCTTAAACTTTGAGAGTCCATAGATTAGGGGGCTTCAAGGAGAAAGGAGATCTACATAAAATTCTAAAGAATATTTTTCTTTAAATTGACTTTAATTTCCAAAATTGAATGTTGTATAGCTATTAAAAATGAGGAAGAGTTCCCTAGAACAAACAAATAAAAAATTATGTTAAGGACCTTGCCTAAAATTATATATAACTGAGGGTCTGTTGAGGTCTAGTTCTGAAAGGATGATATGAGTTTAGCTATGGATAGAAAACTTATTTCTATTAGCATTTTATCATTTTTATAGTTTTAAATAGAAAAGAGAGATGTATGATATTTGTATAATTTTACTAAGTTTTATCGCAGTCTCTGCAAAGTTTTAACCCTTTTCCCATTTGCTCTGAGAATACATGGCAGTGGCCCTTGTAGCTGCAGCATTTATCCCAATATAATTCACAGAATACAGTCTTAATCTTACCCCCAAATATTGCCATGAAAAATCTTGCTTTTTTTTTTTTTTTTTTTTTTTTTGCGTCATTCTATTATATCAATAGTCTTTGGAAACAAATGATATCATTCTATTTATAACATTTTGTTTTTAGTTGTGGTATTTCCATTTACAAAATATAGTAATTTTTGATTGCTGAAAATGTCAAATCCTAAAAATTGTAGCATGCCTACACATGATGTTTTAACATCGTCTCGAACAGTTGTTAGCTGAAGATTCATCTGATGAATCCGATTTATGTATACATTTCTGTTACATTAGGATTAAAGACAAATTCTGTTTAGAAATAACTGCAAGGACAGTTTTTATATTTTATTTTCACATTGATAATCAGTCAGGTTTGCTCCAGCCTCAAAGAATGTGTTTATGTAAAGTTAAATTAACACTGGAAACAAGATGCACTTTTTCCTAAATGGGAATGAGTTAAGGCGGATGTGATTATTAAATTATAGTTAGACTATTGTGGTTTGCAATAGCCTGCTGAAATGTGAAAGGGTTAAAGAATAATTAAAACCTGAAACTGGACAAAGGAAGTCTATAACTTAGGCCTAGTTTCTGGAACCCCTAACCACATTCTGTTAATCATGAAACTTGTAACAATGAGCTCATACGCTAACTGCCAATTTTAGCCTGTGTAACCCTGCTTGCTTGCGTGGCATGAAAAATAATCAATTGTATATAAGCTGAAAATTACTGTTTGGCCATCGCCCATGGGAACACTGGCTATAGCCCATGGGAACATAGGCAATCACCCATAGGAACATAACATTCTAACAACAAGCTTTCTGCTTCTGTACTCCCCGCTTGCACACCTGACCGGTGGGTTGACAGGTAGTGAATAAGAGAAAGATGGACCTTTGTGTTTAAGACAGAATGAGGAATGGGATTTGAGGCTTAAAAACCTTGTATCTTGGCATTTCAGGGCTGTTCCTTTGCAAGGACAGCCGCCGGCTAATAAACTGTCTCCTGGTTAAGAGCACTCAAGTTGGGTCTGGTTATTCTGGTCACAACATGGTTAATTTAACTACAAATCTGAAAAGTTTTTCCTCACCCAGGCCCTGATGTGTTGTTATGTATAGCATAAGAGTATAGTCCAGTTAAATATCCTAGCTAGCTAACAGACTACAAGATATTTTTATAGGTATGGATTGATAGAAATACTGTCAATATGGATTGATAGTGAGAACTATGGGAGAAGGAATTAAGATTCCTGTGTTTTAGAACTTACTATTAATAGCAAGCCACTTAACTTCTCTTAGGTTATTTCTCTACTTACAAAATGGGGATTAATCATACCTTTCTTAACTATATTGCTAGAGGATATGTGTGTTAAGAATAGCACAAAGAAAAGGTCCTCTTTCTGATCTAATTGTTACCAATGAGAGAGCTAGCAATAAGCTGGACTTGATACATTTTGTGCTTCAAAACAGGAAAATTTAACCAAATCTAAAAAAAAAAAAAAAAATCAAAGTTTTCAGAAGGATGAGAGACTGGAAGGAACCAGGAAGGGAAATATGTTAAATTAATTTATTTTTTAATTCTGGGTTCAGACATGATGATATCTATCAATGAAAGCTTCAGTTAAATCACCTAATAAGTTATCATTTTAAATTAAGCACATATCTCAAAAAAAAAAAAGAAAACGAGAAGAATGTCACAAAGTTTACCAGGCTATACAAACAGTAGTCATTGCCTTTTTCTTTCTACTATTTCAATTTTAAGCTGTCAATTCCTCAATCCAAGAACAATAAGCAACTTTGCATAGAACCACCACACAGAAGCAGTACATATGTGTCAATATGTGTGGTGACAACACAATAATTCTATTTTTTAAGTGGTGTGACAACAATGGAATATGATTACAGCCTTTTATAAAAATGTTGTGGTTTCCTAATTAAAACACAAATGTAAAAGTAAATAATAAAACTTAAACTTTTAATCATAGAAAGGCTTTCCTTTTATTTGTTCCTCAGATATATCTGGATTGGGGTTGAGATACAGTGAATTTTAAGTTTTAAAAATTATGTCACTTATATAAAGATGATGGAGCATAAAGTGGTTGGTTAAGCAGTTATCAGACTTGAGTTAAAGAACTTTTCCTAGATTATAGTCAGAAAGACCTTTTAATTAATAAGTTCTGTAAACTCCAAAATGCTGAGTAGCAGAACAAACTATTTTGGCTTGCAAGTCTTATTATCTTGCTATCTCTACAGCTACAATTTTATCTATTATGTGAGTGAGATATAGCTAGAATTATAATTCTTAGATCTGTAGATGAGATTTTATGTTATAATTAGTGTGACAGTCTTTTACTCATTGCAAATACTCTGCTAACAATACAGTGGTAAGTGCTGCAAGCCACTCCATGACAATCAGGCCATAAATTATCATGTACTATAAGCTCTTCACATTCTCCTAAAAACGAACTAGACACATAATGTGTACTATAATTTGACAGGTATTTCACAACAAAGAGGTATGGTTTGGGAGATACCATTAATCAAGATTTTTAAAAAAATCCTGTGGAGGATGAAGAAAATGAGAGACAAATACTTACTGGGGAATAAAGTAAAAAAGATTCAGGCCATCTAATGAAACTTATAGGGAAAAAATGCTGCTGCTTCAGAGACAGACGCTAGGATATTTTGTGTGGAGTGTATGCTAGAATCGTTTCTACTCTATGAGGTGGTTGCAATAAAAGCTTATCTGGATAGTAAAAGGTTCTTATATTCAAAGGAAGCATTTAAGAGGAAAATGGACCTACTTCCCACAATCTCTCTAACCTCTGACATGCTATATACCTTCCAAGAGAACATTTCCCCTTTACAGTGGGAATATCAGAGTACCTATATATATATTTTCCAAAACAGTACAAGACACCAGAGGGAAGGAAAATTAATGAATGATGAGGATAGGACAGGAAGTAGTCTTGGAATACCTAGAGAAAGAGGTAGAGCACGCTGTGGTGGGAGTTAGTAGAAACACCTATAGAGAAATTCTACCTGCTTTCCTTTTATTTATTTATTTTTTTTGTCGTATCTCATACATGGCAAGGAACCATATGTAATTTATCATTTCGAGTTCCTTTACTTGCTCCTACCATCACTTTCACTTCTGTTAAATTCTGCAATGACAATCTTGGCTAAAAGGTAATTTTTTGCAATAAGTTTTGGCATGGCATCTTAGTCTCTTTGGAGGAATGTTGTTCTAGCATACCAAGCAAGCAGCAAAGAGAGAAGATAATAAAAATGTTTAAAAACAAGGAAGGCTAGACACAATTCAGATTGATTTTGAGATAATGGGTAATAATATAAATATTCATATATATTTCATAGTATAAATATATATTAAAAGTTCTATGTTATAAACATATTTATATTAAATTACACTAAAATATGTGTATTTTTTAGCATAGTAATGTTAAAATTGTATCTGTTGCTTTTAGAATGAAATAATTCTTTAGTGGCATCTTAACCAAGTGCTGTATAGATAAGATCATAAATTTTATATTTTAGAATGCTCAGTCTATACCAAGCTCCCATATTTTTTCTAAATAAAAATTGTTCAGATGGGAAAAAATTGGTTAAGTAGGTTTATCTCTTACAGCAAATTTAGGTTTACTTTGGACATGTAGATTGTATTTAATATCTACTTCTGGTATGTTAGTAGCAAAAAAAAGGAAAAATTACTTAAAATTCCACCATATTTATGGAAAATATCAGAGGAAAAATATATTCCAGTGTTAAATCATTTTATGTCATTGTCAAATGTGTAGCAAAGGTAAAACATTATTCACAGATACTGACATTCCTCTTGCAAAAGCAGTTCCTAGATTTTTTTGTTTTGTTTTGTTTTCTCCAATCAAATGCAGTGCCAGAAACAGGAGCAATGTGTCACTGTGCCCTTGTACTTTATGATGTTGTCTCCCTTGATTTTTTTTTTTTTATTTTACTTCCTTACTAGAAAATCAGTTTATGAAGGCTATTGTTTCTTTTCTAAAATTTACAAGCTTCATATTCTAGGTTTGTTTTATTTGTTATTATTAAGATGATGATGTAAATTTTCAAAAATTTAAGAAACATGCTCTGTCAACTGTACCAGCAGCTCCTAACAATAAAATACAGTCATACAAAAGTTAACTAAGGTATAAACATGCAAAAGGAGAAGTCTCCCTGTGATCATAAAATGATGTTATTTTCTGTTCAGCAGATCATGTTACTGATGTTCATGCTAATTAATTAAAAGAGATGTTGCTGTAATATGCAAACAGGGAATCTGAGAAACTGAGAGGGCTTCTAGGTCTCCAAGTGAAGTTAAGTCAATCTGGGTGCGGGCAATCAAATGTAATGAAATCACTTGTCAGTGCTAAGCTTGCAAAAACTGTGAAGTTTGACTTGGGAGTAAAAGGATTATAATTATATTTCCAATAGGATAATAACTAAATGGCAGAATGCAGTAAAGAGAAAATATTACTTTGTTAGCTAATGGTACTGCTGTTCGGTTTGAGTTTTTATTAGCGCACTTGTAGTTGTGCTAATTTAATTTGCTTTTATCAGCAAAAAATTCACTATGCAAATGGTACTTGAATGTCATTTGCAAAAACCATTGATCTGAAGGTGCACTTAATAACACCCAGTATGTTTATTTTATGTGAAACAAAGATTGGTTGATAAGATGGTTGATGTGTTGTCTTGCAGGATCCCATCTGAGTTATAAGGATCTGGGTAGAGAGAATATTAGTGTATATGCTCCACTGAATCCTTTACCTCAAGCAATAGTGGACACAGCCATCAGAGTATGTAGCCATTATTGGAATACCTTATAATATTCAGGAAGAGTTGCTATTATAGACTGCTAAAATATAAGAGATATATAAATCTTTTATCGGAAGGTCTATGCATGATATCTTGTCTGTCAAACAACTCTCAAAGCATAAAAGACAAGAAATAACTAAACTAAATAGATTTTGATACATGCAAGAATCTTATTATATGGGCAGTTTCTCTGTACTTAAATCCATGTGGACATTACCATAAAACTGTATATGACTTCATTCCTTCTCAGAATAGCCAAGCAACATTCTTCTAAATCCTCTTTAAACTCTCCTTAGGAGATGTCACAGCAGAACTGATTGAATTTCTAAAGGAGAGCACTAGATAAATAAGATTTCTATTCAGCAGAGCTATCAACAATAGGAAGAGAAAATACTTCCTTGATGCTGGGATTGTTTGCTGTGATAGAGATGAGTTTTGGAAGTGGCACTGGATTGTATACATGAATTGATCTCTATAAACAATGTCAGAAAATAATCTAACAATTTAAAAAATGGGTAATTGAGTGAAGTGGAAAACATGAAAACAACATTAAAATAAGTTACAAAAGAAAAGAATAATAATACACAAGAGCAAAAATATTAGGAAGAATGGAAAAATGATGGTTAAGCTTGCATTTTATGTTTTTCAAGCATTGTACATTTTCTGAAGTTCACAGTTACATATAAACACAATCTTTCAATTCTGAACACCTTAAATAATAAGTAATATTATTGGGATTTTTAAGGTACTTATTTGATTGATTGATTTGGTGAGCTGTATCTAAGATGAGTTCTGCTACTATTTTCAGGCACCAATTCCCCTGGCTAATAGAATAAATCATCTTTTGCTCAAAAAATTATTTTAGATATTAAATTGTGATTCTGCTATCATATTAAAACAAGGCATTCACTCTAGTTTTCCATAAATTGATGATGGGAACTTTATCATTTATAGTGCTTACATTTTGTGCTGAGAGGTGAAAATGTATACTTTTTCATTTTCATTACATTTATCAAGAATCAAGAATATTATTTAATATAACTTAAAAGGCATACGTTCAAGAAGGAATTTTTGACTCACCATATTTTACCATTTATTGATAATATTAATCACAATAGTTGACAATTTAATTTGTAATTTGAAATAAAAATAAGTTAATTCCCTAGATTTAAAGTAAGTTCTATCTCAATTATTTTAAAAGTATATCTAATTATCTCATACTTAGCCAGCAAAAACTAGTAAAACTTATTCTCAGTGAAAACAAATATTAAATGTATCCTCCCTTAATCACAAGTTAATATGCAAAAAACATTTATTGCAGGCGACATTAAAATATAAGAAAATTGTGCCAAATGGAAAGCATATCTACCTTTTGCTTATATCACCTAATTGACCTCCCATGAATAAGATATCTGTTGTTTGTTGCATGGACATGAAGTAACGTTAGGACAGTTCAAAAGCTTATATTTTTCTCAGAGTTGGGAAAGACATTACTACTGTGAATTAAAGGCATCATGTAAATTAAACACACAGTGAAGACTGGGAGAACAGGGTTAAAGCATAATAAAGATACAACCCACTGATGGTATGTTTGGTTTAACCCTTTCAGTTACAAAGTTGACCTTACATTCCATTCAAAGGAGGGACACAATCAAGCTAAATGCTCCCTAAAGACCAGGTCTACAGCTGTGTGTCACGGATTCAGAAAGGATCAGGTGCTTCAAGCTTATTTAACCCTGACTTGGCCCTGATATGTGGTGTCAACCTCAACTGATCATAGCCTACAACTAGTGGGGTTTTCCTCATAAATTACGCTATGGCGAATTGATTGGACAAACTTCCAGTCCCATTCAAATTGGCTTTGCTCATATAGACATAGCCTTTAAATTGAAGAATGAAAGCAGGCAAGCAAAAGTAGGATAAGAGACAACAAAAGTTTTATTGAATGAGCTGAACACGTATGATTTCAGACCTAAGAATGTACCTAGTTAACGCATTAGTTATGTCTAGCAAGCTACAGCAGAATCAGGCATTACCAGAAGATCCATGAGCTCTGACACTCCTGGGTTTGTACAGATAACATGCAAAACTATGTGAATAAGTGTTTCTAAATTTTGTGAAACTGCCACATGGTGACTCTCAGATGACCCCAAGTGGATCTTTCTGTCACATCCAGTTCCGTTTCCTTCATTACACAGTGGAAAAGCACTGATTATTAAACCTCCCGCAAGCAATATATCCATGGTTGTCTTCTTTTTTGAAAATTAGAAAATTGTTTGCTCATGGAGATGCCTTTTTTGTTAGAGTGAGACATTTTTTTCACAATAAATGTGAAAATAAATATAAGCTGCAAGCAAAGGGCTAGAAAACTGCATTAGAATCACACTGAAAAAAATCCAGTGGTAAACATTTTTTTGGTGTTTTTGCACTCCAGTGAGACTCTATCTTGATTTATTTTATCTATTTTCTTATAACTAAATATTTTAAGAGATCTAAGCATTTATGAGAATCTTGCAAATCATGAATAACTAGACATGCTCTTTTTTTCCATATTTAAGTGGTTTTTAAAATTATCTAAATTTAGCATTGGAATTAGAGTTTAATAAAAAATGTTGTCTAGAACATTTTTAAAATATCAACAGGTTATGATTATTTTACCTGTGGCTTTTACAAGCGGTAATGAGATTTAAAAAAGCATATTATTGTACACTTCTAAAACATAAATTATATTTATATTTTTGCATTTTTTGAATATGTCTAACATATATACGTACATCCTTTTAACAGTTAAACGTACATGAAATTTGCTCACGTTGTAGAGATAAAGTTATTAATCTCTATATATGTATAATCTTAAAAAAATAGTTCAGACTTCTTCCTCTGTCATAAAGTAAGAAGAGTTAAACTTATTTACTTTACTTATATGAATATTATAAACATATGAGATCATCCCTATCCCACCTCCAGAGATCACATATTAAGCAGTTATAGAGAGAAGTATGCAGTTTACTGTACCTTGCATAGCAGTACTATCATGAGGAGTCCCACTGTTTTCTATTTCAATATCTGGAATCCCAGTATCTGAAAAAAAAGTGATATTCAAGATTAAAGTACAATTCCATTTTTTTATGATTCCATTTAAAGTGAAAACTATCAGTGAGCCAGTTCTTTGGTCCTGTAGATAACATAAATCCTTGAGTGGATTTTATTTTATGTCTATTTGTTTTCATATTAGGAAGGAGGGTTATAAACTGTATCTGAATTCTACAATTGGACATATATTTCCAGGTATATGGTAAATACTTTATTCATTTCATTTTCTAGAGATAAAACTTAGGGAAAATATCTGTCCATAAAAATCCCCTCAGCCTATCAGGTAACATGACTTAACTGTGGAATAAGAAAAAGGTGGATGCGATTGCAGAAATGTAAATGCCCCATCCTTATGGTATTTTTTCCATTTGTAAGATGTGATAGATGATGAGATTATGCTAAGCACATGTGAACACCAAAGCGCAGGATACGGCTTGTGGTCTTTATGTAGTATGGGCTCTAAGGGCAAAATAATACATAAATTATTTTGGGGAAAAAAAGACAAACTTGAGAAAAAGAAACAAGGAATGAGATTTTTATTTTCAATTATAAATATGAAATGTGATTATCTAAAAGTTATACATATACATGAAGCACAACTTAACATGGGAATTTCTGTGTATACACATTTGCTCAGACACCCATAGGTAATGTGATAACAGATGTTAATATATCACCCAATGCTATCAAGGATTAATATGAGAAGGAAACGATTTGAATACAAGATATTCATCATGCTGTAGAAACAGCTCTTTTTCCTTTATACTAGAGAACATTGGAGTTAGAGTGGGGATCAATTATATGTGGATTTCAAATATGCAAAAAAAGTCAAATTGTCTCAGAATTATAAGTTAAGGGCCTCAAATAATAATACTTCACAGAACATTTGTTTCATTGCTGGTCAAAAATGTTATTTTTAAAACCTTGAATAAGCAAAGATGCTGTCCCCCACTGTCTAAAATGTCCCACTGTATGAAATATTAATGTATTATTATTTACCCTTTCTTTTCTTTGTCTCAATAAGGCATGGTTGTCATGAGCTAATAATCTAGCATTGCATATCTATTGATTGTGAGCACAATGATCCAAGATAGTCACAGTAAAAAAGGAATTAAACTTTTGGAAAGGAAATAATATGATTGAACATTTGTACAAAATTATTTATTAATTCATAGTATAGGACACTGAAGCAATCCCTTTTTAGTTCATGTGCATGTAATATGTGTGTATGGGGCATATTTACATATGTGCATAAAATTCTTAGGCTCAGCCTTGTTATACACATATATCAGTTAAATATATGAGCTATCAGTGTAACAAGAAAGAAGAATCTGAATATTCTATGAGATAAGTCAATGTTGTAGAGATTCATAATTAGAAATTGAATCAGAAAAGTTTGGAATTAAGAGATTTCATGACAAAAGCACCTCTTCTTAAAGGATCTCCAGGGATTTACCTTAGAACATTCTTTTTAAACTAGATGCTCCTCATATCTTCAACACTGGCACAATCTGCATTAAAGGAACCAGCATCATATTGCTCATTATAATAGAGTATGCCAAACATCAGTGCATTTTAATATGAATGGGACTATAACACTTACATTTTAGGTGCAGGGAGGTTATCAGTATTACTTTTTCTACTGCAAAAGTAAGCAGGATTTCCTGTTATTCTTAAACTATTTGTATCTTCCACAGTAAGGATTATTTTGATTTTGACAGATTTAATTAATGACCTAAATCACTTGGCCTCAAATTGATTTTTAATTATATTCTTGGACAAAGACTTTTCCTTCCTTCCTTCCTTCCTTCCTTCCTTCCTTCCTTCCTTCCTTCCTTCCTTCCTTCCTTCCTTCCTTCCTTCCTTCCTTCCCTCTTTGCTTCCTTCCTTCCTTCCTTCCCTCTTTTCTTCCTTCCCTCTTTTATAAATTGGGTTTTGCTTTATGCACCTTTAGTGTGAAAGTCCAAAGCAGCCATTACCTTTTAACATCCTCAGGCCACTGTCATTAGTAGTGGCTTGCTTAAGTGCTTGCTCCACTTGCTCCCTGCGCTTTGACTCAAATTCGAAGGCTTCCTGCAGTTTTCTCTTGGCTTTTTTCTCCTTCTTCAAACGTTTTTGCATGGTAGCTAAAATGTGAAAAGATAAATAGTTTGCAAAGGCTTGTTCAATGAAAGAGCATTGCCAATTTTGATGGATTTTAAACCATAGATATTAATAAAGAGAGAGAAAGAGAGAGATAAATGTATCAATTGACATGTGATTAGCTTCTTTTGGTTCCAATCTCATTAGCTCAACCAAAAGTGTTCAGTCATATAACTGACTTCTTTTTGCTTTCACCTTTCCAGTGTGTATGCTCTATAACAGGGGTCCCCAACCCCCAGGCTGTGGACCAGTACCCATCTGTGGCCTGTTAGGAACCAGGCTGAACAGCAGGAGGTGAGTGGTGGGTGACTGAGCAAAGCTTCATCTGTATTTGAAGCCGCTCCCCACCTCAGCTCTACCTCAGATCATCAAACATTAGATTCTCATAAGAGCACTGGTCCCTGGTGACAAAAAAGTTAGGGACCGCCGCTCTATAATACATAATTTATATGGTGGTGGTAGTTATAGTGGAAATTGTTTTCTATTTTGACTTAAAACATGCATTTAATAATAGCATTAAATATTTTATAAATCTCTTAAGAAAGATATTCTTATTATTCCTCAGGAAATTGCTATTCACATTTCAAAAAGTAAAAAAAAAATAAATAAACTATTGGGTTGTAAAACATGGTATAACTTTTAAAGTTACAGTTTCAATTGTCTATTTCTCTGACATGTTACCAATTATAAGGGCATCTGTCTATCTATCCATCCATCCATCCATCCATTTTAAAGAGAATAACTTTCAACAATGATTATATTAAGCAGCCTGTAAAAGCACAACAGCATTTTTTTTGTAAGTAAAAAAGACAGTAAGAGCTAGAGAACAACTATACCTCAACTCTTAAGGCTTTACGTTGTAGAAATCGAGAAGAAAACATCATTTAATATGAACCCCCAAAAGGAATTTATCTGCTGAGATGGACTCCACATAGTCAACCAACGGCCTACATTTTATGGATAATAAGAGCCTAGCAGCCATTCACTGATAGGGGCTCCTCACGGAAGAACTTCAGACTGAACTCTCTGCTTCCCACAAAAGCCCTGCTTGTTTACACTGTCTGAGTCTGGTCAACCACTACAGAGAAACCCTGGTTTCCTCTTTCAACCAATTGACTGAGACCTGCTCCGTCCAATTTGGATAACATGTTTACATAAAATGAATCGAATTGAGAACCTGTGCAGGAACATTCACTATAAATTGCGGCCTCCCCTTTGTCAAGGAGAAACACAACTTAAGATTCTTCCTGAATCTCCCGGGCTGCATCTCTTTTTGCTCAAATACAGTATAAAATTACTATTGGTTAACAATATCTTAATTAGAAACTTCAGCTGCCTTAATGTATGATTGTTTCTAAACTCTGAAACCCTGAAATCTGTGATAATTTCTCAAATAGAATTATTGGGCTCCAGCAATATACTGGATCATGGTTCATAGCAAGATTTTAAACAGATCGAAATTCACATTCTCCCTAAATCAGTTTTTTTAAAAATTAAGATATTGACATTATGGCAATAGAACTTTCAAGGAACATTAAGCAAACTTGTAAATTATATGACATTTTAAATGTTAAAATTATTCATATAAATTAATATATTTTGATTGAACTGAATATGATGCTAATTTGAGTTTCAATTGTATTTATCTCACAGTTCAATGTCTTTTCATATAAATGACCTTTAGCAACTTGAAGAGAGTCGGTTATCCAGGTAAATTTATGTTCACTTGACACAAAATTCAGAGGTCTAAGGTAACGACAAAATGGAAATCTTAGAACAAAAACATTGAGAATGTATGATTTCTGTTATTTCTGATGAAAGGCTGTAAGTAAGGTTGAAAATAAAAATAATTTACTATTGTAATTATACTTAAGTATCACCATTCAGATAAAACATTTAACACATTATTTAGATCAAAAATTTAAATTTATTCAAATTAATGTGTAATATAATGTCCTTGTAAGACAAAATTTTGCTTCCAGTAAAATTATTGGTTCAAAAATATTCTATTGCTTATTTGTTGATTCCCTTGAAATGTATGATTCTATACAGTGTAAATAATTTCACAGTATATTACATTTAAATTATATAAATAAATAATAAGTATCATTTATTGAAGACCTGCTATGAACTGAACATTTTTGGAGGGTATAGCTCATTTAAGTCTTACAACAAATCAGCAAAGAAAATACTATTATTTCCATTTTATAGATGAGAAAACTGAGTTCTTGAGAGGTCAATTAATTTACCCAAGATTACACAGTTAGTAATTTTCATAGCCCGAGGGCCAAAGATCACATTTAAATGTAATTGTTTCAAAGCCTGAGGACCATATAGTTGGTCAAGAACCAAGACAAGTGACTTCTAAGTTCTCTCGTAGCTCTATCATTCTATGATTCTAAGTATTTAATCTGCAAAGAATGTTATTCTGTATGTGTATTTGTGTTTAATTCAAGTGACACATTTTGGTTAACAATGAAAAGGCAGTTCAATGGAATATTTACTTTGAGTGTGAAACATTGCTTCCTTTAATTGGAGAAAAAGATAAGACATAGGGATTCTTAATATATTTTTTACAGTTTTATACATGTTCTTTATATATATATATTTATTATTACTATTGCTTCTAGACACTTGGGAGGATGTTATTTTATATCAATAGTATCAATGTTTCCCCTTTTTTCTTTTCAAGCATATGACTTCATGTAAAGTGTTCACCCTTTGTCATAAAATGTCGGGTGTACTATGTATGAGGTATTTAGGAAACTAGAAAGGAATTTAAGTGATCATCTAGTTCAACTATTGTAATTGATGACAATACTGAGATTCATAGAGATGAAGTAGTTTCTCTAAATCATATTAGCCATTAGATATAAAACATTAAAAACTGCATAGCACATAGACAGTTGATAAGCATTAGCTAGTAGTAGTAGGAGTAAGAGGAGTAGGAGTAGAAGTAGTTGGGGTAGCAGTAGTAGTAATAATGATAGTAGTAGTAGTGGTATTAGTATATCTTAATAAAAGCTAAATTTATTAAATACGAATACGCTACAGTAAATTTGATAACAGATACAACATTACATCTACCATGTCTAGGACTTTTTAAAAAGACAGTAGATGTGATAGCAATTATAAAGATAGACCTGGAGATTCTATGAGAAGTTAGGAAACAAAAATCAATGTGAGTAGATCTCTAAAAGTAATAAGCCAATTTTACTACATGCAGATTTTCACAAATCAGTTTGAGAATGTTATATTTAACATATGACTAGTTGGTTATTTAGTATTTTATACTAAAGAAATGTTTTTTTTATGATGTTAGTCATAATAATCTATTTTGAATACTAAATACCAGAAACAAGCCAATTTCTTCAAACTTTCAAAAGACAATTTAGCCTTTGCTTAGTAGTATTTATTGCGTTGGCAAGATAAGATCAAGAGGTTTAATTCCTTTTAAATGCAATGACTGTTTTTCCATTTTGAACTGGATCAAAGATTCTTAGGCCCTAAGGAAAATATACAATAAGTTTTCATTTACTTGACATAAATTTCAGAATGTAAGATGCCACTTTAGAATAGTGAAAAGTTAGTGGATTTAACTCAACTACAGTCATTCTTCCTTGTTTAGGGAGGCATTATCTAGGTTGTAGATTTTCTCTCCCTGACTTTGTCTCTCCTTCCCACTCTAACTCTTTTAATTAATTTTTGTTTTGTGATCTATCCATAAAACAGTAAGCATGAAGGGAAAAGGAGCTGAAATTCACAAGTCACTTTTGCTTCTGCTTAGTGTTTTATGGTAAATATAATAAAAAGGTGGAAATTATTGACTAAAGTGAAGTTTTTAATTTTCTTCTATTTTGATATGTATCAGTCTCATTATCTATATCTGTAAATAATCAAATATCCACCCATGGTTGGAAAGTTAATTATATTCGTGATTAATATTTCTTTATTCTTTCCCTTTCGTCTCCATCCCTACTTATACCACCCTAATTCAGTCCTCATCACCATTGCCTGGATGAGAGCAATCTCCTTCTACAGTTTCCTCATTTCTAGTCTTATTCTAAGCCCCCTCTAACCTATTCCCAACATTGGAGTGCTCTATTTAACTGGAGTGCTCTATTTAAAAGATCACCCCCAATACTTATTTTGTAATACTGTTACATGGCTAAAAATATCCATAATTTAGCTTCTACCCCCAACTTTCTGTATCATCTCCCACCAGTCACTTCATAAAACTCAAATCCACTGTAATAACAAACTATATATAGTTGCCCATGTATAAGGTTTTTAGCCTCTATGCTTATGCTCTCTGATACCTCTGTCAAGAATGTTCACATAACTCAGATAGTCTCTTAACCTTTCTTATTCTACTGATTCTTCAAGATTCAGGATCAGGTGCCAGCATCGGGAAGCTATCCTTAACCATCCATGCACTCACCCCCAAGATGAACTACCTGCCCCACTCTCTATATAATCATTTATATTGTGTGCCATTGCTGTTGCCACTTTATCTTGAAATTAACTGGTTGGTTGTGCTAGACTTCTAAAATGTAAATCTCTCAAGGGCAGGGATTGAGTTTTATTTATTTTATAACCCCAGAATCTAGCACTGTTCTTGGCAAAAAGTATTTCATTTATAAGGCTTTGTTAGATTATTTATATCCAGATGTACTTTGTGAAATTGTGAGAATACTAAGACAATTCATATTTCCAAATCTGAAACTGAACTGAAGTGCAGATCTGGTTCATTAGTTTTTATTACAAGGAGAACTAGTATAAATATCTTACCTGTGGATTACACACAGTATTTGATTCTAAGCTTGTCATTTGTTTTCAGCATTTCCAAGCTATCCATGAGAATATTTCTATTATTGCTGAAAATATCATCATTACAGTATTCACTCCATAATTGAAATTGTTAAACTTACTTCTGCTTTGAAGCTCAACTGCGAGTTGTCTTTCAAGGTTTTCTCTAATTTCTCTCTCTCTATAGAGCTCCATTCGCAGTTCCTTTTTTTCTTGTTGAATCTGCTTCTCCTGGATGCGAGCATTATCCAAAGCCACTTTCAGTAAACCCTGTCAAAGTACAGCAAATGACATGCAGTTCATCTTATCTGTTTTAGTTCTCAAATACAACATAATTTATGTAGGGGCTAATGTCTTGTATTACATTTATTTTGTTTATAGAAATATTGTTGACCTGAATGTTGGTCAACAGAGTTTCCACAGAGGACAGACTATCAGCAAAAATGAATGGTCCAGGGAATCCAGGAGGCAATGTCTGCCCAGGAGTCAGTTGGATCTTGTCCAATGGTGACTTCATCATTGGTATTTGAACTGGTACCTCTTCTGCAAAAAACAAAATTAACATCAGAAGGTTCACATATTAACAGTTCAAAATGTTCACTATGTTTCTTTCACTGCTAATAACATCTATAGAGATTTGTTTCTATACTAAATGATGAAAACTCTTAATTGGAAGTCATATCTATTCTCCAGCTAATTTCTCAAAATAAACGTTCAGTAAAAATTCAGTGATGGATCTAGGGCCATGCTGCCCTGAACAAGCTGGATCCCATCTGATCTTGGAAGCTAAGCAGGGTCGAGCCTGGTTAGTAGTTAGATGGGAGACCACATAGGAAGACCAGGTGCTGTAGGCATAAAGAAAATAAATAAATAAAAATAAGAGATTATAAACTGACAAGGTCCTTGCAATCTGTGAGGTCAACCAAGGGTTGCTTCGCCTAAAAAAAAAAAAAAAAATCAGTGATGGAAAGAGACTAAATTTTGGATGGTGAGCACACAATTCAATATACTTATGATGTATTATAGAACTGTACGCTTGAAACTCATATGATTTTATTAACCAATGTCACCTCAATAAATTTAATTTAAAAAAAGAATCAGCAAAAATAAAGCAACATTTACTGCTAAAGAGGTATGAAATTTGGGGAAAAAAATTAATATATATTATGAATACCTATAAATTAAATAATCAGATAACTTCTTGTTAGAGCATAAACTGCTTTTTATTTTTTCCTCTTCAAATCTTTCCTCTCTCTCTCTCTCTCTCTCTCTCTCTCTGTCTCTCTTTCTGTCTCTCTCTCTAACTTATCTTTATTCTTTTTAACAATTTTATTGAGCTGTAATTTAAATACAATAAAATTCACCTACTTTAAATGTATGTTTCAATGATTTTTAGTAATTTCATGGAATTGTACAAACATCACCACAAATCCATTTAGGAACACCTCAAATCACCCCTAATATACTCCTCATGATCATTTACAGTTAATCTCCTTTACTATCCCCCAAACCTAGCAACCACTAATCTATTTTCTGTCTCTACTAAATTGTCTTTTCTCGATATTTTACATAAATATAACCATGTACTATATGGTCTTTTGTGAATGGCTTCTTACTCTTAGCATAAAGTTTTTGAGGTCCATCCATGTACAATGCATCAGTAGTTTCTCCTTTACTGCTGAAAAAGTATTCCATTGCATGGATATATTGTTTTTTGTTTAATCTTTCACCAGTTGGTGGGCATTTGGATTGATTCTATTGTTACCTTTTATTGTGAATAATATTCCTTATGAAAAAAAATATTGCCCATGTTGTGAAAACATAAATGGTATCATTTTCCCCCTTTTGTTTTAATGTTAACTTCTCCCACATTCTTTCTAATGAGATCTTCTCTTAGCTTCAGATAAAGAGACACAAATAGAATTTTATCTAATAAGATGTTTCAAATTTGTTTTGGACAGATATATCAATTACAAAAGGAATCTACTCTTACTTTGAGAAGCTAACTACTTGTCTATCTATTTGAATTCTGGTTGAAAATCTTTTATGTGAGATGTATGAACCATATAGCAAAGTTTCCTCTGCAATTAGGAATTGGGGCTTTTTTGACACATGCAAAAGTAAACCGCTACAAAGAAGTACTCTTGATGTAGCAAGACAAACTCTGGTGTTTTCAAATGGCTTCAATAGCACTGCATGATGGAGTGAATCATAACTGCTCAAACAAAATTACTTTACTTACCACAGTGTCTTTATTTTAGTAACTGGGCCCAAATAAAGTTTGAAAAAATATACTTTTCTTTGGTCAGAAAATTTTTCGGTGAGTTCATATTTTATGAGAATAATTCAAGAAAACATTAAAAAAAATCTAAGTTTGAATCTAGACCTAAGCAATTTTCAAATGGTTTGGAAACAAAAATCTAGCTATTGGTTCTGGTTCCTGTAGGAATAGGAATATGGATTTGTCATACACTTAGACCTCATTTTTCAGTTGCAAGCATTTTATATATATATATATATATATATATATAGTGTGCAGAGTCTTGAACCCCATTAATTTCACAGTCATCATGGTTTGTTGTGAGATTTCTTGTGTGGGAATCTGTGATATAGAATTACTGGAACATACTGTGAGATGAGATAGCCTTATCTCTGAATAAAATGCTCTTAATATAGATCAACTTTACAATTTTTAATTTTCCAGAATCTACGGGGATAAAAAAAAAAGCTAACTAATTATTTTAGAGAATTAAAATTATTTTCACTGATTATTTTCACTATATCATTACATTATTTGAATCCAAAATGTTATAAAGAGTGTTTGTCTTAAAGATTTCAGTAGAGTGCATAAGCTAAAATGTTAATTTCCTTCAGCACAAGAGGCCATAATAAACATATTCTCAGAAGGGTTTTATAGTAAAACTTAAAAATAACATTTGATCATAAATGTATGATGCACATGCATGTGTTTTCTACAGCTCTCTTGTAAAATTAATACTAACCTCTTATAGAACATTTCTTTCTCCCTTCTTCCCTCTTTTGTGATTATTTCAACTACAAGATTTGAACATTTAAAATATTTCATTAAAAAATCTAAATTCTAAAATATGTCTTAGACAATAGCACTAATGTGTCTAATGTGCATTTCTCAACAACCAACCAAGTAATATTATACTTTATTTGTATTGCTTGAGGGCTATATTTAGTTAGTATTTTGTCTTCTCCACATGAGTGCATTAAGTGAACAGAATGACTTCATAATGATCTATCAATATTAATAAAAATTAAAGAGGTTCTATACCTTTTTATTGATGTTTATAAATCTTAAAGTAAAAATTCATGTAGCCTGGAAGATCTGTTTTTTATAAAATGAACTGCTACAAAGTTAGAATGTTGACTTCCTGCTGATTCAGAGATAATATAATGTTTCTCCTGAATGAATATTTTGTATCAGGGGCAGGGTTTTGAAATTAATGGATTTCTTATTACATATCACCCTACAAACACATGTAACCTCAGTCATAAGACTCTGAAGGGTATTCTACAAATACCTGAAAAAGAAAGCAATACATTCAGTATGCATAAAATAAAATTATAACTACATTATAATTGTAAGAAGTCTTCTATTTGGAGGTGAATGAAATGCCATTAAATTAGTTGAAAAGAAAATTACTATTGACTATGAAGACAGGTTGCATGGTCTATGGTGTGTAATGATGCTGTACAGTAGATTGAAGTTTCAAAATAGTATTACTCTTCTTTAAAGAGATAGAAACAGCTGAATTAGGTGCTGCTTGCTGCAGTGAGGATCAAATGTGAAAAGAATCATATTTCATCAGATCTAGTCAACACTAGGAAAATAAATAGAAATATAAAAGGTATGCAGGCAATGATTCATTTTGATAATCTGGCCCAAGAGAGACACATAGAGACAACACACAGATCTAAGCTTCTACCAAAAGACAAATAGGACACAGAGGGTGAGAATTGGAATGACAGTGTAGCAGAGGTCACATCAATTTGAGCAGCAGTTTTCA
This sequence comes from Pteropus vampyrus, assembly GCF_000151845.1. NCBI lineage: Eukaryota > Metazoa > Chordata > Mammalia > Chiroptera > Pteropodidae > Pteropus > Pteropus vampyrus. The sequence goes on along the minus strand of NW_011888844.1, from coordinate 4,344,657 downwards.
CACAGATAAGATAACCCTGGGCTCTATTTGGTCCATTGTTCATATCCTACATGTCTCACAAACAATAAATTTCCTAGTCCGAGAAAAGCACAGTAAAGAAGTATTCTACTTATGACTTCTTATGATTAAGTTTCTGTGATAACCAAACTTACTTTTTTAGACCAAAGTCACATTGCATGCTATGATCCATAATAGCCAAAAACTAGCCAGAATGTATTATGTTTTGGTGTATAAGCATAGAAACTGTCAAATCACCTAATTTTTTTTTTTCTGATTTAAATTGCATGTTACAAAAATGAATGATAAATATGTTAGGAATCTATTTCAATCTTGTAATAGGTCTTCACATATGAATGACATATACATTTTGCTCAGAGTTTGGATAAATATATTTTAATGTCAGAATTTGTTAGGTGGACTTGAGAAATTCTAATTGGCAATGAAATTGAATATGGGTGAAAACTAGAAACATAGCTTGTCAGTTAAATAAGAGCATCTCTTTGTAATCCAGGGAGAAAACATTTTGTTTTAAAAGGCTGGTGTTTGAAATATATATTAAAATCTTTATCGACACATATAACATGATAGTATAAAATAACAAATAAAGACAGAACAACTGCTATCTAGCTGAGGACATGAGCAACCTCTTTATTTACTGAAGCAAAGTATAGACTGCTTTTACTGAGCATGTTTGTTAAACCTGCCATACTTTATAATAGCACTTGGGAATCCATTTAGGAAATAAGCTCTTTATTTTAATTTCTTGCTTAGAGTCCAGATGAATAGATATGAAAGTTTACAAGAACTTTATTTGTTGAACAAAAAGATAAACTCACAGTAAATGCTCAGAATGAAAAAAATGTGCCTAAAAATTAAAGCCAAGGCTGCTTGAAACTTTCTATATGACTCCAGTGTTTATTTTTCCACCTTTTCTGGGGTTGTCTTTCTTCTTTCCTCTAGGCTTTGAGGATTGTGAGACAGAAATAAAAAATGAACCTAGCTGACTCACTCAGCAGTAGAAAAATGTAGCCAATCACCAGTTCATTAGTTTTTATTCTGTAACAACTAATTATATTTCATTATTTGATTTAAGAGATTTTCCCTAAATACAACGGCCCAAGGGACTCCCATTTGTTGGTTTTATTAGAATTACATTTGGCACTAGCAAGATACCTACTTCCCTCTTCCAAACTGAGGAAGGGTAATAACTAAATGACCAACTGTTGTGTATTGATTTGACCAGCATGAATATAAGAAAGTATTCATGGTCTGAGTTAAACAATGACTCAAGTGTTGCCATTATCAAATGTGAAAAAGAAAAACTCGATCCCCAAATTGTTACATTTCTTTAGGGAGACAAAATAATGCTGATAAATAAAAACAAGAAGCTAGTAGCAAACGAATGAATGATCTCCAGCCTGATAAAGTAAGATGGAATATTAAAAAAAAAAATCATGGCCCTGTTTTGTTCTCGTTCTTTAGGAGATGACACATTATTTTGGGAGAAAGAAGTCAGCAAGTTACAGAAGTGGACAATTAAGTGTGACGTTATGTGGCATGGATTGTTAAGTGTCTCTAAGAGTTCAAAGAAAGAGAGGTCACTGTGGTCTGGAGTAAGCACTCAAACTAATCTAGCTGGAAAGTATTCCCATTGTCCTTAGAATATAAGTCCCGTGAAACTTACCCAGGTTATTAGGTGCACCAACAACAACAACAAAAAAAAAGGTTTATTGATCAAACTAGCGTTGATAAAACTAGGTTAAACAATATTGAATAGTTTTTCTTAAAGCAAAGATTGCCAGATAAATTACAGGGTGCCCAATGAACTTTGAATTTCACATAAACATCAAATAATTTTTCTATATAAGTATACCCAAAACATTCTATGGGACATTCTTGTACTAAAAATAATTGTTTGTTTATGTGAAATTCAAACTTCACTGAGCACACTATTTTCTTCTAAAATTTGCTAAATCTATTCAAGCAGAACATTTCAGAGCCTTTAGAATACTAGTGATAAATATTAACATATGTTACGAGTTAATTTAGGCAGCTGAGAGCATAGTGATGAAGAGTGAAAGGTGCTAGAGCCTATGTTTGAAAACTTGCTCGATGATTTGTAAGCCCCTGGGAAAATTACTTAACCTGTGCCACAATTTCCTCATTTGTAAAGTTAGAATAATAATAATAATAATAATAATACCTAATCTCATAGGGCTGTTATAAAGATCAATGAGCTACTATTTGCAAATACATAGAACAATTCCTGAACCACAGTAAATGCAATATAAGCATCTGCTAAATAAATTAAACAGTAATTTAAAATTTTCAGAAGTGGGAGAATATATTTGTCCACCTAAGCATCTATTAACACTTCGTGAAACAACGTTTGGAAACCTCTTTTTCTAGGAAATAATTGGATGAGCCTGACTTCACCCTAAATTAGGCTTTCTCAGTTATCAAAGGTCTGAGAAGACTTCTTAAGTCAAGGTCAGTGGTTCTCAACTGGAGGTAATTTTCTAGCCTAGAGGACATTTGGCAATGGCTGGTAACACTTTCGACTGTCAAAATTGAGGAGGTAGGGTGTGTGTTACTAGCATACAGTAGTAGAGACCAGGGATGTCCTCACTTTCCCTGTCCCCAAAAGAATTATCTGGCCCAAGTGTCAACACTGGTCAAGAAACACTGTTCTAGAATTATAGAGAAATGGACATTTTACTATATCTCCCTTTCTGCTCTGAACTTCTACTAGAGATTTTTAATAAGCTTAACTTAATAAGACGATAAGGTGAACTTAATAATTTAGAACTAACACAGTATTTTACAAGGTATGTTTCAGAGTTCTGATGCATGTAATTCTGAGTCCCCAACTTCAGTTTTTTTGCTCATATCTCAATTTTAATAGTGAAACCTGTACTATACATCCTATTTAACATTTCAACCTGCACCCTGATTTCCACCCCCTTAACCTACTTTCTTTTTCCTATAAAATTTATCACCTTTTAATATATGATGTAATTATTTATTAACTATTTTTGTTACATATTTCATCTCACTACAGTACACTGTCCATGAGAGCAGAAACCTTTGTCTGATTTTTATTTTCCCACTGCTGTCTCCTCAGTATCTAGAATAGTAACTATCCTGGGTCCACGAAACTTTTAATGATTTTGAATATGTAGACTGGTAATCTTAAGGCTTGTGGCAAGATTACTATTAATCGAATTGGTACCATTATTGCTTTCTATTGAAAAAGACAAGATTGTATATGAACATATAATTTTAAAAGTGTTTTTTATAAGTTTGTGTGGAAGAAAGGAAGAACGTGGGAATGGAGGGAAAGAGTTTCCAGTCAACTCAGCTTTTCCAGTAAAATCAGTGCTTACTATAGCTTACAAATAATGTGACAAAATGAAATTTTAATATTAGAAGAATAGTTGACATAGTTGTCATAGCATGCCTACTGTATATTATTGAACTTGTCTACATATCATAGTACTTTGAGCAAAAAACATTAAAGTATAAATCTTTCTGGCCCACACACATACTTTTTTATCATCTTTGAGATCATGTATTATTGCATCAAAGATAAAGGAAACTTGACTGATTTTTTTTAAGTAGATCTATATTTTCTAGAGTCTAGGAGTAGAAAAAGACTGAGGATCCAGAATATAAATAAGTTTCATACAGAGACTAGAATTTGATCTAAAAACTGCAAGTCAGACAAGGATTTGTAATATAAACAACCAAGTAACTCCAGAGGCATGTACAAGTCAAGTCTCTTCTCCAGAAAATCAGCCTGGCTACTTCCTAAAAAAAGTGGTACAGAGGAGAACATTAAATGAGTGAGGAGTAATAATGTAACAGTCTGCCTCAGAAATTGGAAAACAAAAAGCAGGAGTGAGCACAAAGATAAAAGTGAGAAAGAAGCTGATGTTTTAACGAGATGTGTTTAGGAAAGATAGTGGGGGGAGGACACACATTTCTATCAATTAGCTGACCTTTCCAGGTGATAATGCTTTGTTTCCATGACTTATATGTAAAACGGCCTCAGGGTTCCAATATAACCCTGATTTTAAACTTCTTAGGGGTTCAGTCATCTGGCTGACTGAAGAGGCTGTAAAGCAGATTTCTCATTTTGCTCCCCTGCCAGAAAATATGCAATCCATTCCATTAACTAGGGAAGAAACTTCTCTTCTTAATCTGGCTCTAAGCAGGAAGAGAAATATACTATGCTGACATGACAATTCAGGTGCTAATTATTTTTCGTTCTATGTTTTTTTCATCTTTTTTTTTTTTTATGGTGACATTCTTTAACGAAATCCAGTAAGTTTCAGGTGTACAATTCAATAGAAAGGCATATATAAATTTCACTGTGTGTTCACCAAACATAGTTAGATTTCTATCTCTCACTACATATTTGACTCCTTTTACCCCATCTCCCTCTCCCCTATCCCCACCCCCCTACACTCTGGTAACCACTAATCTATTGTCCATGTCCATGAGTCATTGTTTGTTTGTTCTAATTGTATGTTCCTTTTAGGTTTAGATCCCACATATAAGTGATATCATGTACTTTTCAAATTTTTCTGTCTGGCTGATTTCACTTAGCATGATTATATCAAGGTCCATCCATGTTGTCACAAATTGCAGTATTTCATCTTTTCTTATAGCTGAGTAATATTCCATTGTATATACATGCCACATCTTCTTTATCCAATCATTTATTATATGACACTTTGGTTTCTTCCATTACCTGGCCACTGTGAATTATGCTGCTAAAACATTGGTGGGCAAATATCTTTATGGATATGAGTTTTCAAGATTTTGGGGTAAATACCCAGTAGAGGGATTGCTGGATCATATGGTAGATCAATTCTTAGTTTTTTTGAAGAACCTCCATACTGTTATCCATACTGGCTGTAACAATTTGCAGTCCAACCAGCAGGGTATGAGAGTTCCTTTTTCCCTACATCCTCTCCAACATTTGTTATTATTTGTCCTATTGATAACAGCTATTCTAACAGGTATGAAATGGTATCTTATTCTGGTTTTGATATGCAGTTCCCTAATAGCTAGTAATGTTAAGCTATTCTATGTTTGTTGGCCATTTGTATGTCTTCTTGGAAGAAGTGTCTGTTCAGGTACTCTGCTCATTTTTAGATTGTTTTTGTTGTCATTGAATTGTGTGAGTTCTTTGTATATTTTTGATATTAGGCCCTTATCGAAGGCATTGATGCAATTATATTTTCCCATTCAGATGTTTGTCTTTTTACCTTGTTGATAGTTTCTTTTGCTGTGAGAAGCTTTTTTAATTTGATGTAGTCCCGTTCATTTCTTTTTGCTTTTACTTCCTTTGCCTTTGAGGTCTAATTCATAAAATCCTCTTTAAGTCCAAGGTCCATAAGTTTAATTCTCATGTTTTCTTCTGTGCAATTTATTATTTCTGGTCTTATATTTGGTCCCTAATCCATTTTGAGTTAAATTTGTTGTGCGGGAAGAGACAACAGTCTGCTTACATTCTTTTACAAGTGGCTTTCCAGTTTTTTCAGCAACATTTATTGAAGAGACTTTCCTTGCTCCACTGTATGTTTTTGACTCCTTTGTCAAAAATAATTTGCCCATATAAACATAGATTTACTTCTGGACTTTCGATTCTGTTCCACTGGACTGTATATCTGATTTTTTCTGCCAATACGTGCCGTTTTGATTATTGTCATTTTGTAGTATGATTTGAAGTTAGGCAGAGTGATGCCTCCAGCCTCGTTCTTTTTTCTCAGAATGGATTTGGTGTTTCAGAGTCTTTTGTGCTTCGATATAAATCTGATGATTTTTTGTTCCATTTATTTAAAAAATACTGATGGGATTTTGATGGGGCTTGCATTAAATCTGTATAATGCTTTAGGTAATAAGATCACTTTAACTATGTTGATTCTTCCAATCCAAGAAAACGGAATATGTTTCTATTTCTTTGTATATTCTTCGATCTCATCTAATATGGTCTTATAGTTTTCATTATATAGGTCCTTCGCATGTCTCATTAGATATATTCCTAGGTATTTTATTCTTTTTTTTTGTAATTGCAAAAGGAATTATTTTTTCCACTTCTTTTTCTAACACTTCGTTATTAGAGTATGCTATGGATTTTTTTAACGTTGATTTAGTATCTAGAAAATTTATTGTATTTGCTTATGGTTTCTAGTAGTGTTTCTGTGAAATATTAAGGTTTTCTATATAGCACATCATGCCATCTGCAAATAGTGACAGTTTGACTACTTTGTTTCCTATTTGGTTGCTTTTATATCTTTCTCTTGCCATATTTCACTCACTAAGACCTCCAATATTATATTGAATAACAGTGGCAATAGTGGACAGCCTTTCCTTGTTCATGATCTTAAAAGGAAGGCTTTTAATTTTTCACAATTAAGTATAAAGTTGACTGAGATTTCATCATATATGGTTTTATTATGTTAAGGTATTTTCCTTCTATACCAATTTTAAGTGTTTTGATCATAAATAGATGCTGTATCTTGTCAAAGGCTTTTTCTGCATCTATTGATGTGATCATAACATTGTTATTTTTAATTTGTGTATGTGGTGTATCACAATAAAAGATTAACATATGTCTAATCATCTCTATGCCCATGGAATGAAGCCCACTTGATCGTGGTGTATAATCTTTTCAATATGTTGCTGTATACAGTTAGCTAGTATCTTATTTAGAATGTTTGCATCTGTGTTCATGAGAGATATTGGTCTGTAGTTTTCTTTTTTCATGTTATCTTTACCAGGTTTTAGTATCAGGGTAATATTGGCTTCATGAAATAACTTGGGAAGTATTGCCTCCTGTTCAATATTTTGGAAGAGTATGAAGAGAATAGGTATGAAATCTTTTAATGTTTGGTAGAATTCACTAGTGGCATCATCTGGTCCTGGATTTTTACTTTGTGGGAGGTTTATGATGATTGTTTGAATTTCCATACCGCTGATCAGTCTCTTTAGATCCAATTCTTCTTGATTCAGTCTAGGAAGGTTTTCTTTCTCTAAGTAATGTTCCATTTCTTCTAGGTTATTAAATTTGGTGTTATATACTTTTTCATAGTATTCTCGTATGATCCTTTGTATTTCTGCGATATCAGCAGTAATTTCCCCTCTTTCATCTCTGATTTTGTTGATTTGTTTCATTTCTCTTTTTTCTTTAGTGAGTTTAGCCAGGGGTTTGTCAATTTTATTAACCTTCTCAAAGAACCAGCTCTTTGTTACATTTATTTTTTCTATCGTTTTGTTTTGTTTTGTTTTCAGTTTCATTTGTTTCTGCTCTAATTTTGATTATTTCTTTACTTCTGCTGATTTTGAGCTTCATTTGTTCTACCTTTTCAAGGTTTTGTTTGTTTGTTTGTTTGTTTAAGATGAAACATTAGGTTGTTTATTTGGGCTCATTCTTGTTTTTGGAGATAGGCCTGTAATGATATAAACTTGCCTCTTATGACTGCTTTTGACGTGTCCCAAGTGTTGATATGTTTTACTATCTTTATCATTCATTTCTATGTATCTCTTGATCTCTCTTTATATTTCTTGTCTGACCCAGTTATTCTTCAATAGCATGTAGTTTAATCTCCATATATTTGTGCCTCTTTCTGCTTTCTTCTTACAGTTGATCTCTAGTTTCAAAGCATTATGATCAGAGAATATGGGTGGTATGATTTCAACGCTCTTATATATGTTGAGGTTATCTCTGTGTCCCAAGATTTGGTCAATCTCCGAGAATGTTTCATGTGCACTAGAGAAGAATGTATAATTAGCTATTTTGGGATGAAAGGTTCTGTAAATGTAAATTATGTCCAGTTGGTCTAATGTGCCTTTTAAGAGCATTATTTCCTTACTGATTTTGTGTTTGGATGCTCTGTCCACATCTGACAGTGGGGTACAAGGTCCCCTACTCCAATAGTGTTTTGGTCTGTTTCTCCCTTTAGTTCTGCTAGTAATAGCTTTATATGTTTTGAGGCTCCATGATTGAGAGCATAGATATTAATAAGTGTTAGGTTTTCTTGGTGTATGATTACTTTTACCATTGTGAAGTGTCCCTCAGTATCATTCTGTACCTTTTGTATTATGACGTTTATTTTATCTGATATTAGTGCCACTACTCCCGCTTTACTCTGAATGTCATTTGCTTGAAATATCATTTTCCACCCTTTCACTTTGAGTCTAAATTTGTCTTTGGAAATGTGTCTCCTGGAGGCAGTATATGGTTGGGTTTTGTATTTTGATCCAATCTGCAACTCTCTGTCTTTTTATTGGTGAGTTCGGTCCATTTAATTTTAGGGTGATTATTAAAATATGAGGTTTTCCTATAGCCATTTTATTTTTTGGTTTCTGGTAGCACAGTGTTTTGATTGCTTCTTTGTCCTTGTGTGTCTCTTTTTTGTATTTTGGTTGGGTTTTGTGGGTTTTCCCTCTCGTTGTTCTTGTTTTATGTTATATACTTTTGTTCTGAAACTTTGGCATGTTGTTAGTATTACAAATATGTAAAGGATAGTTGTATATATGTAGAAGTCCATTTTCTTCTGTGTGTGCCTTATCTTCATTCCCTTTTCTGTAACTGCTGTCTCAATTTGTCACTATGTATGCTGAACATTCATTTCTATTTTGCAATATCAAAACTCTTCTTATTTTTTAAGCTTATAATGTCCTGTTCTTAATAAGGGTTGCAGTTCTCTTCTTCTATCTGCCTGCTAGTTGCTTTACTGTCTGTTATGTATTTTTTGGCTATTTTGTTCAGATTAGCTAATCCCTTTCAGTATTTCTTGTAATGCAGACCTCATAGTGGAGAATTCCCTCAACTGTCATATGTTTGAAAAGGTCTTTATTTCTCCCTCTTATCTAAAGTAGTGCTTTACTGAATACGTTATTCTTGGCTAGTAGTTCCTTTCATTTAATAGTTTGAATATTTTATTCCACTACATTCTTGCTTGTAGGATTTGTGCTGAGAAGTCCAACAGTAATCTAATGAATTTTCCTTTATAGGTTACCATCTTCTTTTCCCTGGCTGCCCTGAGAATTCTGTCTTTGTCATTGATTTTTGATAATTTTAATACAATATTTCTTGGAGAGAGCCTTTTTAGCTTGAAGTAATTGGGTGTTCTGTTAGCTTCTTGAATTCCAAACTCTAGTTCATTCTTTAGATTTGGAAAATTCTCCTCAACTATTTGTCTGACAATGCTTTCTAATCCCTGCTCCTTTTTCCTCCCTTTCTAGAATGTCCATTTTTCTTGTTACCTTTCCTGATGATATCAGCTAGTTCTTGTTATTTCTCTTTTATTATTTTTCATTCTTTGGTTTCTCTCTTCTCCCTTCTGATTTACTTCTAGATTTCTGTCTTCGATATCACTGATCCACTCCTCCATTTGGTCGACTCCATTTTCCAAGCCTGCTATTTCATTCTTCATCTCTTTCAGTGTTTTCTTGATCTCCAGAAGTTGTTTTGTTGTTGTTGTTGTTGTTGTTTAAGGGTTTCAATATCCTTGTTAAAAAAAAAAAACTTATTATGCTGATGTAGTATTTTTTTAGACACCTGGAATTACTGATATGTATTATTTTGGATCTCATTGAGTTTTTCCAGAAGTACCATCCTGAATGCTCTGTCATTTAAGTTGCATATTTCTATGTCTTTAAGCTTATTTTCTGGAGAGTTTTCTTTTTCTTTCTGAGCTGCCTTTTCATCTTGGTCGTTTATTGTGTTTAATGGACTATTTCTCCACGAGGTCATTAATGGAGGTGTATTCTGCTTTTTGTTTTACTTTTTCCAGAAAGAAAATTTATTATAATGGTCTTTCTTTAGCCTGGTTCTAAGAAGGCATTTTTCTTTTGGTTTCCAGTAGATGGTGTCTAAGCATCTTGGATCCCTGCTTTATATAAAGTCTTTAAAATTCCTTTTTTTTTTTTCTTGTAAACATTCAATCACGATTGGTATCCACAGTCTCGGTCCGTGTCAGTGTTACTGACAGTTTCAGCAGCATTTGTTCTGATTCCCCTGGGCTCCGTGGTGTTTAGTGGTCTCGGAGTTAAAGGGAGGAGTGGCCCTCTGGGTTTGGGGATGGGGTTGCAGCTCAGCCTCACATTTTGCAACCTTGGCTGGTAATAATCAATTGTTGCTTCTCTGTGGTCCCCTGTTGTCTGCTTTCTGTCCTGATCCCTGGGCATTGCTGCCGGTTGCATGGAACTCACAGCTCTCCCAGGCAGGGCTATTCATAAAACCCACCACATCTTCTCCCTTCCTCCTCCTCCTGCAAGGAGCTCTGGCTGCTAGAGGCAGCTTCTTTGTTTCTCCTTGTCTGGACTCTCGTTGTTCTTACCTGTGGTAGCTCTTATTCCCAGATCCCAGGCTTAGAGATGCTGGTGTGCAGTTTGGGTGTTATACATTCAGATTATTACTGTTTCAAGGGGAGAGATCTGGGGGCATCTCTCATCCCTTCATGCTTCTCTTTCTTACTAATTTTTAAATACTATTCTAGATGCTAATTTTAAAATAAATATTTTTGTTTGTTTGTTTTTGGCTTAGTTAATGTCTATATTGAGAGCAGTGCAAGGTACAAAGTGTCTCTACTGAGATAAGTGCATGGTAAAAATGAGCACTTTATTAATTCAGCACCTTAACAGCAGCAGTTCTTAAATTTTATCATTTATCAGAGTGTTATGATGATCTTTGTAAAAATCTCAACTTTCAAAATTTCTGATTCAGTAGGACTAGAGTAAGGCTTGGCAACTGGAATTTCTAAAGTGCCCAATGAATGGTTGATGTTGCTGGTGCAGGACTCACAATTTGAGAAGCCACTGGGCTATATAAAAGTCAAATTTTGTTACATATAAAGATGATTAATATTCATTCCTATACCAATTTTTTTTGACTAGCTGTCTTTGAAATTTAAAAAATCATTTGAAAATGATACATAATTTTAAGCTTGCATTTTCACAGCTTCAAGAAATTGCATAAAATTAAAGAGATACTTTAACCTGTCTGTTCTACAGACCTAGAGATTCTGAAAATCAATTTACATTGCACCAAAAAAGATGTATAATGAAACCTATTTGTAATATAGTATCAGAAAACAAAATAGTAATAAACATGAATTTATACATGTAAAAGCAAAATACTTTTACAAGAATGAATATAACACAAACAAGTGTTTAGTAAGAAATACAACAGTTCCATGGGTTAATTCTTAGATACTATTTCCTTGTATCTGAGAAAGGTGAGAAATGCGAATATGGGTAGGATTAAGATAAAAAGTTAAAGATGATTCAAAATTAGTATGACATTATCATGGAAACTTGGCAAAAACAGTCTGTATAACCAACAGTTTATAGTTTGTCACTTATATAAACTCTTTATTGAGGAATGTGTAGATAATTATACATGCTGATATTTATATTAATATGCTCACTAATAATTGTGCAATTATACTTAGTTACAATCTGTACATATTCATATTTTTTAATGTTACCATTGTGCCAATTATAGCTCTTGTGCTGTCACAGACACAGACGTGCAAACATGTACACACACATGCAGACACACACATTGATGAAAATATATACTGATTTTTCTGTTTTAGCTAAGAAATAAGACACTGAGGCACTGAGGCACCATATTTTTATGATAGAAAAAAATTAAGGGTTTTCTTAATAGATGAGTCTTGAAATCATAATCACAATACTGTTGTCAACCTAGCCAGTTAAAAATGATGTCAATAATTTAATTTTTTTACAAAGCAGAATTTTCTTTAAAATAAATTTTAATTATACAGCAAAGCACTCCAATTTTTACACATTTTTCCTATGTAAGGTAGGCATTAACATCATCAAAAATGTGGCTTCTCATCTGAAAATCTCTAAGTTTTATCAAAGAAGCAGGCATCTATTATTAATACTCAAATCAATAACATTCACCAAATGCATGATCTAAGTTTTAGACATTATATGATGTGATGAAAGCGTATATCATTTGGTGAATAAGCTCTTGTTTGGTAAAATAATAATAATAAAATAATTCTTAAGATATAATCAAGGGAGCAGAGAAGTCTAAACATCATCACTAGAGTACATCAATTTGCCATTTTGTTTCATATTTTAATATTGCTTCTTCCTCTTCTTCATTTCTATTTAGTTTGCAGTGCTTATTTCAATATTACTCTCCTTTATTTCAATATTCACCTCTAACTTAATGACTTTTATCAAAAACAATTACCAAATACTCAGTAGTGCATGGTATTGTGGGGTAAATTAAAATGAGTTCACAGTCATGTAAATTGAAAAGTATGATAGTGACTTCCTCTAATAACTCTATTATACAAATACAGTTTGTCTATATGACAAAGAAAAATAATTTCAAAATATATCAGTCAATTAGAAGGTTTTCACAAATGCATCAGTTGAATTTCATCACTGTTAATCACCAGATATCCCCACTTTCTATTTTAACTCTTTTACTCATGAAATGTTATATTTGCTATTCCATTTTTAACACAATGAACAGGACTCACTCTCTGTCGGTCTTGGGATGTTACTTTTCTAAACTTCAATGTCTCTATTTGTAGAATAGGACAAACTACCTCAAAGTGTTGTGGGAAGTTTAAATAAGAAATCTTAAGTGGAAGCACTGATCACTGTGCTTAATAGACCCTCATTAAAATACTGGCTGAAGCTGAAGCTGTGCTAATCTTCTATAAAGATAATATTTAAGAAAAAAAATTGCAATTAATGTACACTGAATTCAAGAATTGCCCATGAAGAGATTGGTTTAAACATGGTAGAGTGAGAGACGTCCCCAGATCTCTCCCCTTGAAACAACAATAAGCTGAACATCTAAAACTCAACAAAAAACACCCAAACTGCACACTAGCATGTCTGAGTGTGGAATCTGCACATAAGAGCTACCACAGATCAGACACCCAATTGTCAGGCTGGGGACTAAGGAAATAAAGAAGCTGCCTCTCCCGGCTGGAGCTCCCTATAGGAAGAAGGGCAGGAGAGAAGATGCAGTGAATCCCTGAACAGCTCTGCCTGAGAGAGCTGTGAGCTCCCCTCGGACAGCAGCGTGCCCAGTCATCAGGGCAAAGGCAGAGAAATCGGGACGGCAGAAAAGTGGGGAAAGCAGAGAAACAACAGTTGATTTTTACCAGCCATGGTTGCAAAACTGAGGCTGAGTCTCAGCGTACATCGCACAACTCAGAGGGCCCCTCCCTACATACCCTCCAGGAACAAAAACTACAAAGCTCCAGGGGAATCTGAGTAAAAATAGTGCAACTGTCACTAACACTGACAGGAACTGAGACTGAGGGTAGCGAGCATGATTAAACAACTACGAAGAAAAAAAAAAGACATTATTAATGCTTTATATAAAGCAGAGATCCAAGAGGTTTAGACAACACCTACTGGAAACCAAAAGAAAAACACCTTCTTTGCAACAGGCTAGGGACCACGCTACATAATAAATCTTTTCTGGGGGGGAGGGGGGGAAGCAGAACACACTTCTATTAATGCCCAGGCAGAGAAATAGTCCATTAAACACCATGAACAACCAAGGTGACAAGGCATCTCAGAAGGAAATAAAGTAATCTCCAGAAAACAAGTTTATAGACATAGAAATATGCAACTTAAATAACAGAGATTTCAGGATGATACCTCTGAAAAAAAATCAGTTAGATCTGAAATGAATTATATCAACAATTTCAGGAATTGAAAAATGACTAGATGAGCAGAATGAGTTATTTATCAAGGAGACTGAAACTCTCAAAAAAGAACCAAGTAGAATTTTGCATACAAAGAACACACTGCAAGACATGAAAAATTAAATAGCAAGCTTGAGAAATAGAGTCGACCAAATGGAGCAATGGATCAGTGATATAGAAGACAGAAATCTAGAAGTATTTCAGAAGAAAGAAGAGAGAAACTGAAGAATGAAAAATAATGAAAGAGAAATTCAAGAACTAGCTGATACCATCAGGAGAGGAAACATAAGGATAATGGGCATTATTGAAGGGGAGGAAAAAGAAGCAGAGATTAGAAAGCATTTTCAGACAAATAGTTGACAAGAATTTCCCCAATCTAACGAATGAGCTGGAGCTTGAAATTCAAGAAGTCAATAGATCAACCAATCATCTCAACCCAAAAATGTCTTCACCAAGACACATTGTATTAAAATTATCAAAAATCAATGACAAAGACAGAATTCTCAGGGCAGCCAGGGAAAAGAAAATGGTAACCTATAAAGGAAAACCCATTAGAATATCGTCAGACTTCTCAACACACCTTACAAGCCAGAAAGGAGTGGAATCAAATATTCAAACTATTACATGAAAGGAACTACCAGCCAAGAATAATGTATCCAGCTAAACTGTCCTTTAGATATGAAAAACAAATTAAGACCTTCCCCGACATCAAAAAAAAAAAAATTGAGAGAATTCTCTAATATAAAGCCTGCACTATAGAAAATATTGAAAGGGTTCAGCTCACATAAAACAAAATGACCAAAAAATGTACATAATTAGGAGAAAGGTGAATAGTAGGCTGATAGAGGCAGAGGATTGCAACCCTTACTAGGAACAGGGCATTATAACCTTAATAATAATAAGAGATTTGCTACAGCAAGACAATAAAGAATGGTCAACATACATAGGGACAAAGTGAAACAACAATTACTGAAAAGGGAATGATTCAAAGATCCAAATTCACAAAGAGGAATTGAGATAAGTCACACAGGGAAGAAAAAGGGAT
>NW_011888844.1:4279741-4329767 GCF_000151845.1 Pteropus vampyrus | reverse complement strand
TATAAGTACAACCAGAGAGAAAAACCACAAAAGTCAACCAAAATAAATAAAATAAAAACAGAAACCCTCAGCCAACATTATACTTAATTGTGAAAAACTGAAAACCTTCCCTCTAAGATCAGGAACAAGGCAAGGCTGTGCACTATCACCACTGTTATATAACATTGGAGGTCCTAGCAAGTCCAATTAGGCAAGAGAAAGGTTTAAAATGCATCCAAATAAGAAATGATGAAGTTATACTGTCACTATTTGCGGATGGCATGATTCTCTATATAGAAAACCCTAAAGGCTCCACAAGAACACTACTAGAAACAAAAGCAAATATAGCAAAATTTCTGAATACAAAATCAATGTTCAAAAATTCATAGTATCCTATACTCTAATAATGCAGTGTCAGAAAAAGAAGTGGGAAAAATAATTCCTTTTGCAATTTCAACAAAAATAAAAATAAAATACTTAGGAATATATCTAATGAAACATAAGAAGGACATATATAATGAAAACTATAATATCCTATTAAACAAAATCGAAGAAGATACAAAGAAATAGAAACATATTCCGTGTTCTTGGATTGGAAGAATCAACATAGTTAAAATGACCTTATTAACTAAAGCATTATACAGATTTAATGCCATCCCCATAAAAACCCAATCATCAATTTTTAAAGAAATAGAACAAAAAATCTTCAGCATTGTATGGAAGCACAAAAGACGCTGAATTGCCAAAGCCATCCTGAGAAAAAAGAACAAGGCTGGAGGCATTACTCTGCCCGACTTTAAATTATACTACAGAGTGACAGTAATCAAAACAGCATGGTCTTGGCAGTAGAATAGACACTCGGGCCAGCGGAACAGAATCGAGAGTCTAGAAGTAAACCCATATTTATATGGGCAAATAATTTTTGACACAAAATCCAAAAACATATAGTGGAGAAAGGAAAGCCTCTTCAGTAAATGGTGCCGGGAAACTGGAAAGCCACCTGCAAAAGAATGAAATGTTGTCTATCACCACACACCAAAATTAACTCAAAATGGATTAAGGATCTGAATATAAGACCTGAATCAATAAATTGTATAGAAGAAAACATAGGAATTAAACTCATGGACCTTGGACTTAAAGAGGATTTTACGAATTTGATTTTAAAGGCAAAGGAAGTAAAAGCAAAAATAAATGAATGAGACTACATTAAACTAAAAAGCTTCTGCACAGTAAAAGAAACCATGAACAAGGTAGAGACAACCATCTCAATGGGAAAACATATTTGCAAGCACCACCTCCAATAAGGTCCTAATATCCAAAATATACAAAGAACTCATATGACTCAATAACTACAAATATCAAACAATCCAATCAAAAAATGGGTAGAGGAGCTGAACAGACATTTCTCCCTAGAGGACATACAAATGGCCAACAGATATATGAAAAAATGCTCAACATTGCTAGCTATCGTGGAAATGGAAATCAAAACCACAATGAGATAGCATCTCATACCTGTTAGAATAGCTATAATCAATAGGACAAGTAATAACAAATGTTGGAGAGAATGTGGAGAAATTGGAACCCTTATACACTGCTAATTGGACTGCAAATTGGTACAGCCACTATGAAGAACAGTATGGAGGGTTCTCAAAAAATTAAGAATTGACATACCATATGATCCAGCAATCCCTCTACTGCGTATTTACCCCAAAGACTTGAAAATCCATATCCGAAAAGATATTTGCATACTGATGTTCATAACGGCATTATTCACAGTGGCCAGGACATGGAAGCAACTGAGGTGTCCTACGATAGATGATTGGCTAAAGAAGCTTTGGTACATATATACAATGGGATATTACTCAAACATAAAAAGAAATACTGCCATTTGCAACATCATGGATGGACCTTTAAATAATCATACTAAGCAAAATAACCAGTCAAAAATCACATGATATCACTTACATGTGGGATATAAACCTAGAGGCAAAGAATGAACAGGACAAACAAACAGAGACTCATGGACATGGAAAATGGACTAGTGGTTAGCAGAGGGGAGTGTGGAGGGAGGAACGGGAAAAAAATAAATATATAAGACAAATTTTTAAAAAATACAAAAAAAATGAAAAAAATAAAATAAATTTAATCTCAATATTTAAAAAAAAATTAAAAAATAAATGGAATGTACTGATACAAAAAAAAAATGATTTCCCAAGAAATTTTTAAAGAAATTTATTCTGGTAATAGATTGAAGGATTTAGTTAATGTAGCAAATATTAATTAAGGTTTTATAGTATTTTTTTTTTCTGATAATCAGACCAAAAAACAACATTGCAATTTTGTACCTGAAATCTCTGATTATTTCCAAGGTAGTTGGAAAACTTCAGGTTTACCTTACTTGAGTCATACTTTTCCCTTAAATTTAATTTAGGCTACATTTTTAATGCCATAGAGAATTGCACATTTAAGATGAATGCTTTCTTAAAAAATAAATTAAAAAAAAAGAAAAATGTCTTAATTTTTTCTTGCAATTTCAGTCTTATTTTATAAATGTTGAAATTCCTTTATTCACTATTTGTTACAAATATTTATGGATCCCTATAGAATAGCAGATGTTGAAGCAAAAACACTGTAGATATTTTTTACTTTTGCTAATAACCTTAGTACTTAAGGATATTTTTTCATCTTCTATCATAAGAGTTTTAGTTTGAATAAAGAATTTAATATGTTCACTAAATATAAAATTTAGAATTATTATAAGATTATGCCTATGCTGAGCCTGGGTCTATACAGACAAAATAGTTTGATGCCTTTATTAGCCTGAAGACATATATATCCTTCAAAGTTTGAACCATAAAAAAAAAATGTGTGATCTAAATTACTCTAATGCTGCCAAAACCAATCAGAACTGCATAAGTAATTTCTCATCTCTGAACTTCCAGTGACAGATCATTCTGATTTTCTCCTCTTTTCTTTCCTATTTGATCCTATCCTTATACACACTCATAGTCAATGACATTCCTTTAGGGGAAAAAACTATTTTTAAGATTTACTTTGCACGAAGCCCAACAAAAATCAACAAATAATATTAAATGCAGTTGTCTAACACTCTATTCCTATGAATGTTTAAATATTTTGAACTCAGCCAGAGGAACCTTGTAATGTGAAGAAACAGAAATAATAAGGAAATTAAGAACTATTATCTAATGTCTCGCAATTCTAAAATCTTGTAATCAAACTTGACCAAATCACCAAAACTTGCTGCCCTAGATTCCAATTCAATCAAATTGTTCTTTTTTCTTTTAATGATTCATTTATTTGGATAAAATACTTTAAGAACTGGCATTATAACATTTGATTTTAATGATGTTATATTCAGTTTAGTAGCATATGTTAACACTTTCTGCATTTGACCTGTACCTGTCATCATGTTTGCTTTCAACGACTTTAAGGAACATGCCTCCATCCCTTGAGCAGCTGCATCTATCAATTCCCTTAAGGATTGTTATTTTCCTAATCTGAACTGATCACTAGGGAAAATCACTTTGCTCACTGCCTTTGTGTCCATTGCTACCTCTCAGCCATCATTTAGTTAGCATGTGAAAATACCATATTTTTTAGACAACATTGAAATTACTTCCTGTTCTTGGTTACTGACAATGAATTCCATCTTACTTTCAGTTAAAAAATAGTGGACTTTGGACACTATTGGACATTGATGTATACTGCTTTATTGCCTCAGCTACAACTTTCCAGAAGATACTTTCTTACCTGGATACTTATGTGTTATTTCCTCCCATTTGCCTAAATGTGGGATCTGTGATTAGCAAAATTTTATTAATGGCACCTTATGGCTTTTTAAACTTTGTCAGCCCTTTCAAAAATCTAAAGTACTTATAAGCTGCATTTTCAGGTCTAGATAATTATATATTTACTTTTCAATGGAATAAAACATGTTATGAATGACAGTTCTATTTAGTTCTACTAGCATGTATTCTCCTGCTTAGACTTTATAAATATTATATCCTGTGCCATGCACTGAAGCCAAAATACATAGACACAACTGTGGTATTATTCCCATAGATGTATAGTACCCTGAATAAAATAGAAATATAAAACAAGAAAAAATTACTGAGGTCCACTTTAAATAAAAGAGTGACCTTAAAACTGTATTATTTTTATGATACTGGCATTCCCATTGGTATATTCTGCATATCCTTTCAAAGCTGTATATGTTGTTTGGATGGCATGATGCTTTTTTGCAATACTTTTTGTGTCCAAGCAGATACAAGGTTTGTAGAAAATGTGTCTCAGGAGCCATAAAACTGGTGGAAAACATATTTCTCCATGATATTTTAGCACTTTAAAAATTTCAATCACAGGAGAAAATATTTTGCTATAAACATCTTAAAAGCCTTATATAGGCAATGGCTTCCCACAGCACTTATTTAAATAATTTTAAGAGCTGGAATAGACAAGTTCTTTTATATGCCAAAGCTCATTTTTTATTTTCTTTATTTTTGACAAGTTTTGGTCTTTTAAGTGTAATGGATTCTGTAAGCTAGTATGATAATGAATAATCTTGCTGCCAATTTGCAGTATTACGATGATTGCCAAAATGAAGCCAGAAAATGCATTTTCCCTTCCGCATAGGTTTTATTCTTTCTGCACAAGGTATTATTTGATGACTATAATTTAACAAAGAAAAATGACATTTTACATACCCAATATGTTGTATGCGTTTATACATGCACATGTGTATATGTGTGTATTCTCTCTTACCATTCAAAATAAAGTAAAAGGGCATCTTCCACGTCCTTGATTTATCCCAAAGAGTTTATACTCTTATATACATTTCAAAAATCAATTTTATAACTGGCACCTTTTCTCAAAATTTACTAGTGGTTCTCAATTGTTTTTGTTTTTGTTTTTTAAGTATTACAGGTATGATCATGAAATGTAAAACCTCTACCAACTACTTCTTATCCAGCTGTTTTTCTATAAACTATGTTACATAACTGCCAAAACATTGAAACCTCTTAAACATCTTATAAACATTAATCATTCCCCCCTGCCTATCTAAGATGTACACACTATTGAAGAATAAAAAAATATAGCACCATTTTTGTTTTTCTTTGAAAGAGAAAAAATTAATAACTAGAGTCTAATCTGTGTTTTTAACAATTACTTTTACTCTTAGCTCCAGTATTGCACTTTCCATTTCCTACTGGACACTTTCACTGGGATATTCTATCATGACATGCAACTATTGAGAAAGCAAACCTATCATTTTATTAAAATCATTTATCTCCTAACCATAGGCCTAAAACAAATATGACTTCATATTGTGGTTCTTATTTGTGTCATTTCCCCCATTGCATACCAAGGCTTGAATCCTAATCACTTTGACTTTTCTCACCCTTTTGCCTCTCCCACATCTAACTTGTAAACAGTTCCTCTTAATACTACCTTTAAAATATCTCCTGTTCCAACCACACACTTAGATAGTTAAAATAGGCACCTTAACTGAAGTCCAAAGCTTTGGTCTTCCGTAAACTATTAGATTTTGGACATTAATACTAGATTAAATTTCCCAAAATCAATTTCATTCTCTGTGAACAAACCAACAGGCCCTCAAGAACCTCCATAGTTTTAACTTACCTTTTGTACTTCATTCACAAATACTCCCTTACAAAAAATCAGCTGTAATCAACCTGTTTGACTCTCTGTTACCTATTACTCATAAAGCTTTCTCATTTCCATAAGTTTTCTTCATTATAGATGTCTAAAATATTACCCATCCCCTATGCATTTCTAAATATTATTTATCCTTTAAAATCGTAAATCAATGTTCTCTATTAAAGCTTTCCCTGACCATCTCAGCCCATAATAACCTTATACTTCTCTGAAGGTCTATACAGAGTTAATTTTCTGAACCATACATGTAGAAACTTGTACTATATACTAAAATACATCTCTCATAATGTTATTTATTAAATCTATTATTGGTAATTAAATATTCATATGTTAATGCCTATATCCCTAATTAGACATTAAAATATTTGAGAGGGAGTACTGTTGTCTACTTACAGTTCTCTTTGTTCTCT
The DNA here is from genome assembly GCF_000151845.1 of Pteropus vampyrus. Lineage (NCBI taxonomy): Eukaryota > Metazoa > Chordata > Mammalia > Chiroptera > Pteropodidae > Pteropus > Pteropus vampyrus. The sequence continues at coordinate 4,323,681 of NW_011888844.1, read as the reverse complement.
GTAAAGGCTACAATTTTGCCATACATGTTGTTGACATGCAATACACATTCGTGGTTTGACTTCCAAGTTACATAAGATGGGAAACAATAAGACTATTTTAAAGTGGTCAGTGCTATCTAGAGAGAACAAGACTTAACATAAAAACAAATAGATCTCTAGATCCTGAATCCTTGGAAACTTCCAATGATCTCCAATTTAAAGAAAGTGCACTCAACAGGATAATATCTATTTTGTTGTTAGAATAGGATTGTTAAAAATTATAGACATGGCTAGTGGTCAGAAAAATCATCAATGAGAATAGAATTTTGAGGTGTTGATTAATTCTGGAACAGATCTCAATTTCCTGAATTCAAAATGAACAAATTTTTATAAATGGAAAAGAAAATGTATGGTTTTCCTAGCATTACTTGAGAACATTTCTCTAAAGCAGCATTCTATGCTTGGTGGCAACTAGGTTCTTGTTCTCTGACAGTTGAGTACATCCTTTATAATAACATAGTATTGACAATTTAATCTAGAGTTATTCTTCAATTCAACTTTTATCATTTGAAAAAGTGAATTTTAAAATGTAGATTTTAAGCTCTTGTGTACTTGTTCTTTATTATATACAATAAAGTATAATTTAATCTTGAATACACTTTGAAAAGAGGCTAACCATGGTCGTATACAACTTGAGATGTGTCTACACATAAAACTATTTTGATCCTTTTTGCTGAATCAATTTAGTATAAAACATTTAATAAATTGAGAAAAAATAAAAACAAATCAGTTATTTTAGAGAGTTGACATGTTTTCAGATTAAATTAGTTGTCCAATTCAATTTTAATGACCAAACTCTGTGTGTGCATATGCGTATGTGATAGTCAAGTGCATATAAAATGTGAAGCTGTTTTCATTTCTACCAAAAAGTATATTACAAATATGAAATATTTTTTCTATGTAAAATGAAAGACTCTCTGTAACTTTGAAGTATTTTTTAAAAATTGAATTACAACTAGGAAATTCAATTATTGTTTTCCTTTGGTTGATTCTAACCTCCCACCTTTATCAAATTGTACATCATTTGGAAAATAGATGACATCTATTTCTAGTATCTTTAAAAAAAGATAGTTTATGAATCCTTTTTTCATTGTATTTTATATGCAGAAAAGCGTAATTCTATGCTGCAGTATCTCTGTATACAAACAAGGAACTTACACATAAATGTATTTAACTGCCTTTTGTTTCTTATTTACCTTCAGTGTTATATATATAGGAATATCTTAAACCTTTTTCAAATTCATTCAGAAATACCAAGACAGATATAGCTGTATGCTGTTATTTAGGGCTTAATAGATATCAAACTTTATTTTTTTTACTTTTTGAATAAGCACAATATATTTTTTTTAATATTGTAATTGAAGATAATTAAAAGGCAGTGATGTTTTCCAAATTGTACATAACATTTTAAATAGGCTCTATCTATTATATTTGCAATTAACTCTTTGGGCTTCAACAATTTTCAAGAGGTTGTTATAACCTAAAAGTTAGGAGGTATGTACCTGTGTTAGCTATACAGACAAAACACAATCCAAATAGTTAATCACTCTTTTAAGACTCAAACTACTATTAAATACCAAAAGCTGAAAAGCCATGCATAAATATCCATCAGAGAGAAGGATGATTTTTTTTTCCTTTCATAAGGAACATAAAATTATCTCATGGGAGTTACTGTCCTTTTCCATTACTAAAACCACAGAGAAGCCTCTAAAATTTAACCATTTACAATAACAATCACAGCTTGTTTCTTGAATCATTAATCATCCTTACACATATTCTTGCTTGCATGGTAAAAATAATCTAGAGTTACATAGATTGGGAAAAAAATATTTGGCTTAAAAGAACTCAAATATAAATCTTCAAATGTAGATATATGATTTTTTTATTTCAAAAAGACATCTTGGCATTCCCACAAGTTGGAAAGCTAGCCCCACTTGTAAGCACAAATCAGAAGGGGGAAAGTGTAACTAGATATGCCTTAGGAGCAGAGCCAGCCTTTGTTAAAAAATGAATAAGTCCTACATATTCTTAGAACATCATTCAACTTTAATTAAGTAGGTGTTTTATCAAGAGAGGGAAAAAAAGGAGAAATTTTAAGTGAGTTTCCAAGAGACTAGTCAAGATGGTGTAGAAGCTAGATGCTGTACACACTTCATCTCATGACTGCACCAAAATCGTAACAGTACTACAAAGCAACCAGCACATGGTGTTGCCTGAGGTCTGAATGAACAGAAACCCTACAACTAGGGACAAAAATAAGAGGTCACGTAAGTCTACAGCCATGCCATTCTGAACAAGTCCAATCCCATCTGATCTTGGAAACTAAGCAAGGTCGAATTTGGTTAGTACTTGGATAGGAGACCACCCAGGAAGACCAGGTGCTGTAGGTGTAAAAAATAAAAACTAAGGGATTGTAAACTGGCAAGTTCTTTGCAATCTGTGAGGTCAACCAAGGGTTGCCTCGCCTAAAAATAAAATAAAATAAAGTAAGAGGTCACCTCAAACTGGTAGGAGGGGCAGAGATGCAAAATGGCCTGGTCCCGCAATTGCGTGTGGCCATTGAGATTAGGAAGGGCTATCTTGGCTGCAGAGCCCCCTCCCCTACCTAAAAAGTGAGGAGCCTCAGCCCAGAGTTCTAGTGCTGGGGAGAGAAGTCCCCTCAACCTCTGGCTGATGGAATCACTTGCTCTAGGTTCCAGTACTGGGTCAGCTGCTTGAGGAGCACCAGGGAAATACAGGGAAATACTGACTCGCTGGGCTTCAGGACAAGAGCTGGAGGGGTGGCTTTCTCCCAGACAATAGAGCTGGCAGTATCCATTGTTCCTTGGTTGAGCCCTCCCCACTCCCAGTGTGCAGACACAAGCATCGACATAGCTGAGTCTCCATTAAACTAGATAACACAGGTTGCTCTGCCCAGGGGATTCCCTGAGACTTTGTATCTCCCAACTTGAGGGCCCACCTAAGCAGGTTCCAGTGGTTTATTCCATACAAATGGCATATCTTGGCTCTTGCTGTGTACCTTCCTAAAACCTTTCAAAGGCTCACAAAACCCAAAGAAGCAGCATCTGGCCTCAGCATGCGCTGTACTTCTTGCTTAGCAGCCTCTAGCCCCACACTAGCAGCAGCCAGCTTCAGTTTCTGGCTTAGCCTCGCAAGGCACCTATAAGCCCAGCATGGGTGGCAGGCATCTATGAATTGCTTGATGACTCTTACCAGGTGGCCCCAGAGGTGCTCAGGCTGCAGATGAACTTGGCCTGCAGCTGGAACCCTCCCAAGACTGTGCCACTGGGTCCCACAGCACACCTACTACATAAAGCCACTCTAAGACACAGAGACTTAGGAGCCCTACTTTATACATGGAAAGAGACAGAACTGAAGACAAAATGAGGAGACAATGAAGCATCTCCCATATGAAAGAACAGAACAAAGTTCCAGAAGAAGAACTAAACAAAATGGAAATAAGCAATCTACCAGATGCAGAATTCAAAACACTGGTTATAAGAATGTGCAATGAACTTAAGATGAACTCAGTGAGGACTTTAACAAAGATATTTAAAAAAACATAAAAATGGAGATAGAAAACTTAAAAGGGGACTAGTCAGAAATAAAGAATACAATGTCTGAGATGAGAAGTATATTAATTGGAATAGATCAAATGACCTATATAGAGGATAGGAAAGTCAAGGATAATCAATCAGAATGGCAAGAAAAAAGAAGCCAAAATTATAAGAATAACTTAACGAGCCTATGGGACACTATTAAAGGTAAAAATACCCTTGTCATAGGGGTACCTGAAGGAAAACAAGACTTTGAAGAGCTATTTGAAAAAATATTGATAGAAAACTTTCCTAACCTGATGAAGGAAATAGACATATAACCCTAGGAGGTTCAAAGAGTACCAAACAAGATGAATTCAAAGAGGCCCACACCAAGACATGTCCTCATTAACATGACAAACGTTATATACAAAGAGAGAATCTCAAAAGCAGCAAGAGAAAAGCAGTGAGTTGCCTACAAGGGAGCTCCCATAAGACTGTCAACTGATTTTTCAACAAAAACTTTGCAGGCCAGAAGGTTTGGCACAAAATATTCCAAATGATGAAAACCCAAGACCTACAACCATCAGTACTCTACCCAGCAAAGCTATCATTTAGGATAGAAGGACAGATAAAGAGCTAAAGCAGCTTATCATCAGCAAGCCAGTATTATAGGAAATATTGGTGAAAATTTTTTAAGAATAAAAAAAAGAATATGTATCAAAATATGAACATAGAATGGCAATAACTGAATATCTATCAAAAAATACTTCAATGAAAAAAATAATTAAATGCTCCAATCAAAAGATAGGGTGGCTGAATGGATAAGAAAACAACACCCTTACATAGGCTGCCTACAAGAGACTCATTTCGGATTAAAACACAAACACAGACGAAAAGTAAAAGGATGGAAAAATATATTTCATGATGAATTTAGAGGTATTGTGCTGAGTGCAGTAAGTCAGATAGAGAAAGACAAATGATATATTATTTCATATACATGTGGAACCTAAAGAATAAAATAAACAAAAAACAAAACAGAAACAAACTCTGATACAGAGAAACTTTTGAGGGTTACCAGGTGGGAGGAGAGTTGGGGGGATTTGTGAATAAGGGGAAAGAGATTTAAAAGTGCAAATTGGTAGTTTAAAAATAGTCATAGAGGTATAAAATACAGCATAAAGAATATAGTCAGAAATATTATAATAATATGTACAGTGTCAGAGAGGCACTAGATTTATTGGGGTGATCACTTTGTGAGTTATATAGATGTCTAATCACTGTACACTTTGAAACTAACATAATATTGTATGCTAACTATAACTGACAAATAAAAATATTAAAAAACAATAAAATAAAGTGAGTTTCCACTGATTTAAAGGTGCCTTCTGTATAATATACGTATAAATAAGTTTTCTTTTACTTTCTGATTGTTTCTGAGCTATTATCTCCCCTCACCTCTGTAATTCAGGTATTGGTACAAGGGAAATCCCCAGTAAATGATAGTAAGGGAAAGTGAAATCTTCATTAAATTGAAGTATCAGCATTACCAATTAAAATAAATTATCCTGGAGACTATGAAAATAGGAAAGTGATATAATTACAAATTTTGTGTATTATTGTAATTCAACAATTGTGACAAAGAATGTAAAAGCAAATTAAACTCTATTGAGTAGAGTCTCAAGTAATATGTTACATAACAGCTATATGCTTGTGAATGGAAAAGACTATTTGTTATGTATCACATTCTAGCTAATGTATCTATATTTATTTTACATAGTAAAATAAACTCTAATATCTTTTCTAGCCCTGGTAGAATAAAATTAATCTTGTAATTTTCATTCAAAAATGTCAAAGTACAAAATTATTTTTACAATTTAAACCTCTAGAGAAATGTTTCCATGTTGGCACTCAATTTTGGTGGCATTTTTTGAAGATTTTTTAACTCCTCATTAAAGGTGATGATAATGAAAGAAAATTATTTCTGGAGGAAAATATTATTTACTGCATTAGTCTTAAATTTGTTCTCAGCTCTTGTTCACTAAATAGAAAAGGTTTCTCAATCCAATAGGCACAATGTCATGTCATAATTGGCACATGAAATACTAATAGAAAAAAATGTTACTTAAAAGTATTTACAAATGGTTTTTAAACAATTAATCTGAACTACTATGAACATTTGAGATACTTTTTTTCTTCTTTTATCCCAAAATCAGTAAGAATTTTCATCAGACTAATTTGTACATGCTGTTTCTATCCACATCCTCATCCATCACTTAGAGTAATTAGTTTGGCTGCCTCCTTATCATGATGATAACCATGACACCAGCACTGACTGCTCATGGCTTGGTCCCTGCAGGTCGCAGATGTATCAGCTGTGATATAATCATTACCAAGTACTCACAACCTAATAGGCAGCAGCTTGCTCTTTAGGTACATACGTGCATGTGCATCTCTACTCTCCTACTTAATATTCAAGGAACTTCTGGTACTGCTCGCTGTGCTTCAGTTTCAAGGGAGAGGGAGGAGAGCCAAGATTCATATGTTGTTTATTTCAATTCTGTCCCCCCACTTCCAGATGGTTATTTATCTGCCTCTCCTCCTTTCTGCCTCTTCTCTCCTATCCTTCTCCAAAGCCCATGACCAAAATTTATATGGTGAGGTAGTATTAGGGAGTAGTTCATGGTCTGTAGTTGAGATTATAGAAGAAAGGAGAGTAGTTCCAATTTCTTCTCTTCATAGATCCTTCTGTACATTCCTATAACATCTCCCGTATATGCTTATAAACATTTGCTTCTTATGATGTGACTATAAAATTCTGAGAAATTAGTAATTTAATCTGGTACATAGCTATATTTGGGACCTAGTTGTCTTAGCTTGTCTTTTTCTTGAAACTTAAGAAAATTCTCTCAAATGTAATTTGGAGAAGCATATATGAAGCATACATGGTATGTATGTGGCATACATAAAGAAATGTCTTTGGAATTCTCAATTCTTCAAACTCTAGCTCTCCACAATTTCACCTCTTGTCTCCTTGACTTTAAATTATGAAGTGGGTTTCTAAAATGTTCTCATCTTAAGAAAAGGACCTTTGCTTAATCATACCTTCCCTACTATCACACCACTTTTCTTAACTTTCATAGCAAAAATCATTGAAAGAGTTGTCCATGTTTGCTGTCTTTGCTTCTTTTGTGAACTTACTTCAAGTAAGCTTTTGCTCTCACCTATCCACAGACACCACTCTTATAAAGAAAGCCAATCATTTACATTGCTATATCCAAAGGATAATTATTAGCCAATTTTACTTGACTTAGAACCTTTAGACACAGCTGATCATGCCAACTGTCTTGAAATAAGTCCTTCATTTGAATTCTGGAACACTGCTTTCTCTTAGTTTTCTTCCTACTTCATTTTCTAAATTTTCTTCACAGGCCCATTTTCATCTCCAAGACCTATTTTGGATGCCTGAGGGCTCAGTTCTTGGACCTCTTCTCTATTGTCTATAATCACTCCATTTGTTGATCACATTCAATTCCATGGCTTTAAATGCCAGCTATAAACTGATTATTCACAAATTTATATCTCCAGCTTGTATCTTTTTTCATAAATTCTAGACTGTATATCCCATGCTTAATCTACATTTTCACTGGATGTCTAATAAGTAATTCAAAATTTACATGACCAAAACCAAGCTCTTCACTTTCTCTATTTAAATGTTCCTTGTAGAGACATTCTATGTTAGATAATAGCAATTCCATCCTTCCAAATGCTCAAAATTAACAAACTTTGGAGTCAACCTTGATTCTTGTCTTCCTCTCATACCATAGAACAAATCCATCTAAAAACTCTTTGGTCTCTAGCTTTGAAACTATATCCAGAATCAGACCACTTTTCCCCACTTCTATTGCTAACACCCTGCCACTATAGTCTCGCATAACATCATTTGCATTCTGGCTACTCTATGCTTCAGCCTTTGCTTCTCTTCTTAACCGGTATAGAGTGATACTTAAAAAAATATAAGTGAAGTTATAACCCTTCTTTGGTCAGAACATATTTCCAATGGCTTCCCATCTCAGAGTAAGGGACAAAATCCTTAAATAGCTTATAAGGTCTTACATGTTCTGAACTCCTTTACCTCTCTGCTGTATCTCCTACTACAGTCCCGCTGCTTCAGCCACACTCCATCATTAGGATCCTTACATCTGCTATTATCTCTGGCTAGAAGGGCCTTCCATCAGATATTATTATAGCTACTATGTTCTATGAGACCTTTTATGGCCACCTTATTTAAAATGGAATGTCTTTCAACACTGCCAACATTGCCTATCCCTCTTTGCTAGTTTGTTTTGTTTTTTCTATAGCACTTATCACCATTTAACATTTAACAGATAGATAAAAATAGATATGCAGATATAATTATGTATAAATTATATATATAATTCTAATTAAATATAATTAAAGAATTTATATATAAATAAATCATCTATATAAATTGTATATATATAAATTATATATATATGCGTGTATATATGTAATTAGCCTCATTATCTATCTCTTCCAACTAAATATAACCTCCTCCTTAGGAGTAGATATTCCTGCCTCTTTTATTTACTGCTATTATATATAGCATTAGAATACTGCCTGGTACATAGTAGAAATTCAATAAATTGTTAAAAAATAAAAAAAAGAAAACATTATTATGGCTTTAGTCAATCTTGGCATAATAAATGTCAGCATTTGCATAGAATATTATTCATTTAATAATTCATATGTTGGGTTGTGATTTTTTCTATAGCCCTAAACCAGTAGTTAGTTCTGTCATTATTACTGAACACTGCATGCATTTGACTTATTTCCTTAAGCTGTAAACTTCTTGGAGGCAAACACTACTGCCTCCACTTTTTTACATAATACCTTTGATGCCTTTGTACAGCATGCTAAATGACTATTTGATGATGCATATAACTTAAAGATGACTCAAATTGACATGTTTACTTTTCTTTTAAAAAGCTTTAATTTTCAATGAAATTTCTATATGTTACATGAGGCATCCTTATAGATAGGCTATTTTATAGTCATACTAAAATAAGCATTATTGTCTTTAGGTTTGCAGAATAGAGTTTGGCCATTGAAAGGAATGTGGCAGGGGCTGACAATAGAAAGTAGGTTTGACAAGCTATTTACTCCAGAAATGAAAACTAATTTTTCTAAGTAACCCATTTAAATATGTCATTTTTATTTAGAGAGAGACAAAAAAAAATTACTAGGGATTTATTTAGACTAAGGAAAATACATAAATATAAATATTCTGGATGTGTATGTACTTATTAGGCAAATATATATACATATATAAACATCTTTTTTTATATTTTCATCAAGACACTAATGTTTAAGGAAATAAAACATAATCTAAAATAGAAAACAGAAACTAGAGAGTACTTTAATGTCAAGGAGAGTGTATTTCAATAAATTTTCAAAATTTGTTAATGCTTCCTCCCAGGCACCAGTGAGAACCCTCTCTTCTAGGCATTTCTTAATGTGCAAAGACAGATGTGTAGGTATACACAAGAACTCTAGTACCAGGTAGTCTCTTCTACTAAAGGTAAAGTCTAAGAAAATATACTTGTTAAGGTAAACCATAACTTTCCCATCGATCTATCATTTTCACTCGTCTTAATGGTTTGTGCCATTTTGATGTTTTTATGAAAGCAGTACATGATCTTCTTTACCTCCTGTTTCATGCCTGAGCCAGATAGTCTGGAACGATGCATGGTATTGCCATTAAGTATGAAGGTTGTTGAGTGAAATGACCTGAATTCAAATTAAATTTCCACCACTTACTGAGTGACCTTAGGAAAATTTCTTCCCTCTAAGCCTCAATTTAATCATCTGTAGAATGGGGATGAAATATAGGTGACTCTTGAACAATACAGGATTTAACTGTGTGGGGCCACTTTTACGTGGATATTTTTCAATAAATACTGTAAATGCATTTTTTTATTCCTTATGATTTTCTTAGAAACATTTTATTCTTTTCTAGCTTGCTTTATTATAAGAAAACAGTATATAATACATATAACCTACAAAATATGAGTTAATCGATTATTTATGTTATCAGTTAAGACTTCCGGTCAACAGTAAGCTATTAGTAGTTAAGATTTTGAGGAGTCAAAAGTTCTACATGGATTTTCAACTGCACATGGGGATTGGTGCCCTTAACCTGCATGTTATTTAAGGGTCAACTGTAGTACCTAACTTATAAGATCATTTTGAAGTTTAAATGAGTTAGCTAATACTCTAAAGTCTTTAGAGCCATGTCTGGCCTGAAGTAATACCTTATTAGGTGTTTATTGTTATTAATATTATTTAAAATATTTTGGATGGGAGAGCATGTAAGAAAAACAGTGTAAATGTAAATTCAGCACTTCCATGGTAGCAAGCAGCACTATAGAAGTTTTCTACTGCCACTAGATTTCTACTTTAGGTCAGCTTAATAACAATGTGGACTGAGCGCATTATTAGCCCCTGTAAATTTATTCATGTCATCTGGAACACTTTATATCTTCACTTTACTTAATCAAAACATAATCTTCATTCCATAGTTAACTCAAGTCCCACCTCCTCCATTAAGCTTTTTGGAACTACACAATCCATTCCACCTGCATTCACAGCATCAATTGCCTGTGCTAGTCATTTGCAAAGTAATCCTTCTCTGACTTGTGACACTCCATTTTTTGATATTCTTATTGTTCCTAAATAAGGTATTTATAAGGAGAGCTCTATATTAAATCTCTGTACATTCCCATAGCACCTAGATCACTCCTTTGCAGACATCATAGATTCACAATGATTATTTCTTGATTACGTTTTACTCTATTCTATTTTGTGTCAGGTAATAATATAATAAGATTGATTTCTCTAAATTTCATATACGAAATGCCCCTGTATCATGAGTTTATACTCATTACATACACATAAATGCATTATCATCTGTGTGCATGTATGCATGCACACACACACACAATTATAAATAATAGTGTCCTGAATATAAATAATAGTGTAATGAATATAGTTTCTTTTCTTAATGAACTTCCAGAAAATATAACTTATTCAATGCCTCTCACTTACTATTTCCACTGAAATTACAGATTGCAGCTTGTTAGTGGGGAATCATTAAGTAAAGAATTCAAGTCACTGTGTTCGGAAATGCCATTGATTGTGTTTATTACTTGAATAACCAACCCTCCAAAATATAATAGCAAGTAATATGATCATTGCCCTTGGCAACGCGATTAAACTGGGCAGTGAACTACTTCAAATAGCTGTGAGTGTTAAACATTAGTTCAGCCTTAAGTAGGTTGATTTTAACAGCCAAATGTGCACTGCAGTCTATCCGAACATTAAAAGCACCTTTCGAGCTTAATTTTACAGAGATGTTAATGACCAGAACAAACTACTGGAGGCAGAAAAGTAATTATTTATAGAAATGAAAGGAAACAGTAAATGAAAGCTCATGTTTTAGAAGGTTGGCAGTAACTTATCTCTTTTTAAGGAAATGTCCCAAACTCAAAGCACTATGGAGATATTTAAGTTGTTATTTAAATAGAAATTATTTTCGTTTGCAAATACAATTCTCAGGGGAAAAATTAACAGCTTTTCTAAACTTGAGTTATGAAACACCATAAAAATATTTGTTTTAATGATATTTTAAATGCCAAATTTAGACATTTTCTACAGTAATGAGAAACAGAAATAAACCACAAAGAGATAAATGGGCATGAAAGAAAGGGAAAGAAAATGCAAAAACTTATGCTAAAAAGCTCTGATAGCAGGTGATAGTGTGGTAGTAAAGGTGCTGACAGCGAGATATAAGTCTAATGAGTTTTACTGACTCTTCCCAATACCACCGATAGGTGACTGAGAATGTGATCAGACACTCAACGAATAGACGAAGAACATAAATATTGAAAAAAATATTATGGTCTTTGAAATTGTTCTCCTTATTGCTACATTGATATTTACAAGTAGATATTTCAAAGTGTAAATTTAAATAAAAAAGTGTCAAAACAATCAAATCATGATATTGAAAAATTTGAAAGAAACTGAAAAAATATCTGCTGCTAAAATATCTGAGCTAAAATCATATTGGTGGTAAACCAAGCATAAAGCATATGCATTATATATAAACAAAATAATTTTAGCACTTCATTCTATGAGAAAATTTTTCTTCAAGAAAAAAATGTAATTATGTTGCACTAAAATCAATATCTACATTTTACTTTGAAAATTCCATACGGAAGTTCAAACAATGAAAACTACACCAATTATCTAGGGGTTCTTGAATCCCATAAATTCATATTTCTAACCAAAATTTATGATTCTTTCTTAAACACTATGAAAAAGGTTTTCAGTTCTTACTAAGTTACAGTAAACACTGGAACCATTTGGAGAGCATGAAATGGGTTCTAGTGGCTTAGAAAATTAAAATTGAGATGAACTAGTTACCCACAAAAATTGACCCTTTAGATCACAAAGAATAATTATCATAGTTAGAAATACCTTAAGGTAGGATTTGTGGAAGAAATTTTTGTATTCTTAGTTAATATTCTCAGTTCCTGGTAAGTAGGAGATAGAACTATGTGGTTCATTTTTTTTTTTTTTTTTTTACTTATGGTGATATTGGTTAATGAAATCCATAAGTATCAGGTTACAATTTAACTCCAGACATGAGTATATATTCACCTCCCATAGTTAGATATCTTACTGTCACCACATATTTAACCCCATTTACCTGACCTAAATTCCCCCTAAACCCTTCTACCCTACAATCTGGTAACTAAAAGTCCATTGTCCATATCCAAGAGACTCTATTTGTTTGTCCTGTTTATTTGTTGTTTTTAGCATTATTATCTCAAGGTCCATCCATCTTGTCAGAAATGGAAGTATTTCATCTCTTCTTATGGCTGAGTAATATTCCATTGTATATGTGTACCATAGCTTTTTTATCCAATTATCTATCATAGGACACTTCGGTTGCTTCCATGTCTTGGCTACCAAGAATAATGCTGCTATAAACATCAATGTGCAAATATATTTTCAATATGCATTTTTAAGTCTAGGGGTAAATACCCAGTAGAGAGATTGCTGGATCATATGGTAGATCGATTCTTAGTTTTTTGAAGAAACTCCATACTGTTTTCCATAGTGGCTATACCAATTTGCAGTCCCACCAGCAGTGTACGAGGGTTCCTTTCCCTCCGAACCATCTCCAACATTTGTTATCACCATTCTAACAGATGTGAGATGGTATCACATTGTTTTTTTTTTTTTTTAATTTCTATTTCCCTAATAGCTAGTGACGATGAGCATGTTTTCATATATTTGTTGGCCCTTTGTATATCTTCTGGGAGAAATGTCTGTTCAGGTTCTCTGCCATTCCATTTTTTGATTGGATCGTTTGCTTTTTTGTTGTTACTGAGTTGTGTGAGTTCTTTGTATATTTTGGATATTATGTCCTTATCGAAGGCATTGCTTTCAAATATATTTTTCCATTCAGATGGTTGTCTCTTTACCTCGTTCATGGTTTCTTTTACTATGTAGAAGCTTTTCAGTTTGATGTAGTCCCATTCATTCATTTTTGCTTTTACTTCCCTTGCCTTTGAGGTCAAATTCATAAAATCCTCTTTAAGACCAAGGTCCATGAGTTTATGCAATTTATTGGTTCAGGTCTTATATTCAGAGTCTTAATCCATTTTCAGTTAATTTTGGTGTATGGTGATAGACAATAGTCTAGTTTCATTCTTTTGAAGGTGGCTTTCCAGTGTTCCCAGAATCATTTTTTTGAAGAGGCATTCCTTTATCCACTGTATGTTTTTGGCAATTTTGTTGAAAATAATTTGCCCATATAAACATGGGTTGACTTCCGGACTCTCAATTCTGTTGCACTAGTCTGTGTGTCTGCATTTTGACAATACCATGCCATTCTGATTATTGTCTCTTTGTAGTACAATTTGAAGTTGGGCAGAGTGATGCTTCCAATCTCACTTTTTTTTCTTTTTTTTTTTTTCCCCCTCAGGATGGCTTTGGTGATTTGAGGTCTTTTGTACTTCCATACAAATCTGATATATTTTTTTTGTTCTATTTCTTTAAAAAATGCCAATGTGTTTTTGATGGTAATTGCATTAAATCTGTATATTGTTTAGGATAATATGGTCATTTTAAGTATATTGATTCTTCCAACCCAAAACACAGAATATCTTTCCATATTTTTATCTTCAATTATATTTAATAGGGTCTTATAATTTTCATTATATAGGCCCTTCACATGTTTCATTAGATTTATTACTATGTATTTTATTCTTTTTTTGTTGCAATTAAGAAAGGAATTACTTTTTCTACTTCTTTTTATGAAAATTCATTATTAGAGTATAGGAATGCAATGGATTTTTGAACATCGATTCTATATCCAGAAAATTTTCTGTAATTGCTTATTGTGTCTGGTAGTATTCTTGTGGAGTCTTTAGGGTCTTCTGTATAGAGAATCATGTCATCTGCAAATGGTGACAGTTTGACATCTTCATTCCTATTTGGATGTCTTTTATACCTTTCTCTTGCCTGATTGGACTCTCTAGAACATTTAATGTTATATTGAATAACAATGATGATAGCGGACAGCCTTGCCTTGTTCCTGATCTTAGAGGGAAGGTTTTTAGTTTTTCACCATTAAGTATAATGTAATCTGAGATTTGTCACATACTGCTTTTATTATGTTAAGGTACTTTCCTTCAATACCGAATTTGGTGTTTTGAACATAAATGTTTGCTGTATCTTGTCAAAGGCTTTATGTGCATCTATTGGTACAATCATATGACTCTTATTTTTAAATTTGTTGATGTGGTATCACATTAACTGATTTTCATGTGTTGAACCATCCATGTGCCCTTGGGATGAAACCCACTCGATCATGGTGTATAATCTAATATATTGCTGTATTCAGTTTACTAGTATCTAACTTAGGATTTTTGCATCTATGTCCATGAAAAATATTGGTCTGTAGTTTTTTGTTTGTTTGTTTTGTATTATCTTTACCAGGTTTTGGTACCAGGGAAATATTGTCCTCATGAAATGAATTAGGAATTATGGCTTGTCGTTCAATTTTTTGGAAGATTGTGAGGAGAAGAGATATTAACTCTTTGAATATTTGGTAGAATTCATTGGTTAAGCCATCTGGTCCTGGACTTTTACTCTTTGATTGGTTTTCAATGATTATTTCAATTTCCATACTGCTGATTGGTATATTTAGATTTTCCAGTCCTTCTTAATTCAATCTAGGAAGTTTGTATCATTCTAAATACTAGTCCATTTCTTCTAGGTTATTAAATTTGATGTTATATACTTTCTCATAGTATTCTTGTATGATCCTTTGTATTTCTGCGATGTCAGTCGTAATTTCCCCTCTTTCATTCCTGATTTTGTTTATTGTGTCCTTTCTCTTTTTTCTTTACTGAAGCTACCAGGGGGTTGTAAATTTCATTAACCTTCTCAAAGAACCAGCTCTTTTTTGCATTTATTTTCTCTATTCTTTCATTGTTGTTGTTGTTTTCAATTTCACTTATTTCTGCTATAATTTGATTATTTCTTTCCTTCTGCTGACATTAGGATTCATTTCTTCTTCCTTTTCTGTTTGTTTGTTTGTTTGTTTGTTTGAGATAGGCCTGTAATGATATGAACTTTCCTCTTATTACCACTTTTGCCATGTCCCAAAAGTTTTGATATGTTGTACTATCATTATTATTTGTTTCTATGTATCTCTTGATCTCTCTTTGTCTTTCTTCTCTGACCCAGTTATTCTTCAGTAGCATGTTATTTAACCCCATGTATTTGTGGTTCTTCTTGCTTTCTTTTTATAGTAGATCTCCAACTTCAAAGCATTATGATCAGAGAATGTGATTGTATTATTTCAATCTTCTTATATTTGTTGACGTCATCTTTGTGTCTCAGTATATGGTCAATCCTTGAGAACATTTCATCCACACTAGAGAATAATACATAAGCAGTTGTTTTGAGATGAAAGGCTCTGTAAATGTCAATTATGTCCAGTTGGTCTAATGTGTTATTTTAAGATGTTATTTCCTTACTGATTTTCTGCTTGGATGAACTGTGCATATTCGACAGTGGGGTATTTAGGTTCCCTACTATGATAGTGCTTTGGTCTGTTTCTCCATTTCTTTGTGTTTATAATTGCTTTACATATTTCAGGGCCCCCTGATTGGAAGCATAGATATTAATAAGTGTTATGTCTTCTTGGTGCATGATTCCCCTTATCTTTATGAATAGATCCTCAGTACCTTTCTTTACCTTTATTATTTTTTTTTTGATTTCTATTCCATCTGATATTAGTACTGCTACTCTCACTTTTCTCTGAATGCCATTTGCTTGAAATATCATTTTCCACCCTTTTACTTTGAGTCTATATTTGTCTTTGGTACTGAGATTTGTCTCCTGGAGGCAGTATATAGTTGAGTTTTGTTTTTTGATCCAATCTACAATTCTTTGCCTTTTTATTGGTGAGTTCAGATCATTTACATTTAAAGTGATTATTGAAATATGGGGTCTTCTTATTGCCATTTTATCTTTTGCTTTCTGGTAGCTCAGTGTTTTGCTTGCTTCCTTGTCCTTGTGTTTTGTTTTCTTTATTTTGGTTGGCTTTTTTGGGTTTTCCCTGTGGTCCATCTTGTTTTATGTTATATATTTCCATCTGAATCTTTGGCATGTGGTTACCATTACAAAAATGTAAAGGATAGTTGTATATGTATATGTGTATGTATATGTATATGCATATGTATATGCAGATGTATATGTAAATGTATATGTATATCTATCTATATCTACATCATATCATCTTTCTATATCTATATATCTACAGGCATCCATTTTCTTCTGTGCCTGCTTTATTTCCATTCTCCTTTGCGAATTTGGATCTTTGAATCCTCCTCTTTTCAGTCTTTGTTGTCTCATTTTGTCCCTATGCATGCTGAACGTTCATTACTATCTTGCTATAGTAAATCACTTCTTATCGTTTAAGCTTATAATGCCCTGTTCTTAGTAAGGGTTGCACTCTTCAGCTTCCATTTGCCTGATAGTCACCTTATTCCTAATTATGTATTTTTTTTTTGTCATTTTGTTTTAGGTGAGCTGAACTCTTTCAGTATTTCCTGTAGTGCAGGTCTCAGAGTATAGAATTCCTTCATTTTTTGTATGTCTGGAAAGGTCTATATTTCTCCTTCATATCTAAAGGAGAGCTAAGCTGGATACATTATACTTGGCTGGTGGTTCCTTTCATTTAATAGTTTGAATATTTGATTACGCTCGTTTCTGGCTTATAATGTTTGTGCAATGAAGTCCGATGATAATCTAATGGGTTTTCCTTTATAGGTTACTGTCTGACTGCCCTGAGAATTCTGTCTTTGTCATTGATTTTGATAATTTTAATACAATGTGTCTTGGTGAAGGCCTTTTTAGGTTGAGATAATTGGGTATTCTATTAACTTCTTGAATTCCAAGCTCCAGCTCTATTCTTAGATTTAGGAAATTCTCATCCATTATTTGTCTGAAAACGCTTTCTAGTCCCTGCTCCTTTTCCTCGCCTTCGATAATTCCCATTCTTGTTTTCTCTCTTGATGGTATCAGCTAGTTCTTGTATTTCTCTTTTATTATTTTTCATTCTTTGGTTTCTCTCTTCTTCTTTCTAATTTATGTCTAGATTTCTGTCTTCGATATCACTGATCCTTTCCTCCATTTGGTCGACTCTATTTCACTATTTAATTTTTCATCTCTTGTATTGTGTTTTCTTTTTCTTTTTTTTTTCTTTTTTCTTTTTTTTATCTCCAGAAGTTCTATTTAGTTCTTTTTCAGGGTTTCAATCTCCTTGCTAAATAACTCCTTCTGTTGATCTAGCTGTTTTTTCAATTCTTGAAATTATTGACATGTATCATTTCAGAATTCATTGAGTTTTTTCAGAAGTACCATCCTGAAGTCTCTGTCATTTGAGTTGCATATTTCTATATCTGTAAGCTTATTTTCTGGAAGTTTTTCTTTTTCTTTCTGTGATGCCTTGTCACCTTGGTTGTTCATGGTGTTTAATGGACTATTTCTCCTCCTGGGCATTAATGGAAGTGTATTCTCCTTTTTTTTTTTTCCAGAAAGAAGATTTATTATACAAAGATCTCCCTTTAGCCTGTTGCAAAGAAGTCACTTTACTTTTCATTTCCAATTGGTAGCGTCTAAGCCTCTTGGATCTCTGCTTTATATAAAGCCTTAATTCTGTCTTTTTTTTTTTCTTATAGTTGTTTAATCACACTTGCTACCCTCAGTCTCAGGCCGTGTCAGTGTTAGCAACAGTTTTGGTAGCATTTTCTCAGATTCTCTGGGGTTCCTCAGTATTTGGTCTTGGAAGATATAGTGGGAGTGGCCCTGTGGCTTGCGGCATATGGGCTGAGGCTCATCCTCAGTTTTGCAACCGTCGCTGGTAAAAATTAATGGGTGATTCTCTGCTGTCCTCACTTCTCTGCTGTCCCCACTCTCTGCTTTTTGCCCCAATTCCTGGGCACTGCCACCAGCCACATGGAGCTCACACCTCTTCCAGGCAGGGTTGTTCAGGGAACCCACTGCATCTTCTCTTCTCCCCTTTCCTCCTACATGGAGCTGAGGCTGAGAGAGGCAGTTTTTTGTTTTTCCCAGTCCACCACTCGACATCTGCAGTTTTGACTTGTGGTAGCTCTTAAGCGCAGATCTCATGCTCAGATGTGCTCGCATGCAGATTGGGTGTTTTTTTGTTGAGTTTTAGTTTAGCTCATTGTTGTTTCAAGGGAAGAGATCTGAGGACATCTCTCACTCTGCTATGTTTCCACCTGCACCCTGTATTCCATCCTTTCATATACAATTGACATTTGAACAACACAGAGGTTAGGCGCCACAATTCCTTCAGTGGTCAAAATTCCTTGTGTCACTTTTGACTCCCTCCTAAATTAATTACTAATAGCCTAATGTTGAATAACAGCCTTATTGATAACATAAACTGTTGATTAACACATTTTTGTAGGTTGTATATATTATATACTGTAGTTTTTTCAATTAAGTAAGCTAATGAATATAAATTGTTATGAAGAATATCATAAGGAAGAAAAAATACATTGATAGTATTAGTGGAAAAAATCTGCATAAAAATAGGCTTGCACAATTCAAACCCATGTTGTATAGGGTCAACTGTATAATATTCTATTACCACTATTCCTAGATGTAAGTTAAAAGAAAACACCCTTGCCTTGTTTTTATAATGATTTCATAATCTCCTTGTTTTCACAATTTTGTCAGTTATATATAATGAAGTTGAATCGATACTTTGCAGTCTGCTTCTATATCATAAATACTTTTATAAAGTTGTTATTAAGAACTACAAAAAATAGATTTGTAAATTAAGAAGAGGTAAATGAGACTGACTTCTAGCTTCTTGTTAGCAGGACAACTAAATGCCTTAAGACAAATACTTGTTTGTTCTAATTTGAAGTTTTTAAGCATTCTTTGTTGTTTTGGTGAGCATAGTATCATACTAAGTACTATAGTAATAGAAATAATTATGCGAGTATTATGTACTATGCTAAGCATCTTACATTCATCATCTCATTTAATGCTTACAACAACAGCATAAGACTAGCACTGTTTAGTCTCCCATTTTCTACCTGAGGAAACAGGCTTTGAGAACTTAAAAGGCATTTGCCAAAATTACACAGCAAAGCTCAGAAGTGAATACATTCAGTTCTGTCTGATTCTAGATTCTGAGTTCTTAACAACTGTCTTAATTATACAACATAATGCTTAGCTTGTGGTACACTGCACTAATAGATCAACATTTTACAAATTCATAATCTGTAAAAGAACAGACACTGGGATGATCAGGCTTTGGTTTCTGAGTTTTTCTTACAGCAAATATTCTCGATCATGTTTGATAATAGGGACATACCTGAACTATGTGTTTAAATAGGTGAATGGAATTCAGGAAACCGAGGTATAAAAACCATCAGGTTTAGCTATATCTAGCAGTGTACACATTTATTAAAAAACAATGTAAAATATAGTCTTCCACAAAAGAAGCAGTGTCATGAGAAAATTTGTGTTTCAATTTTTGTGAATACTGCATTTTCAATATTACAGTGTCAGTCTTCATTCACTCTTTGACAAGGTTGTCAAGCAAATAGCAATGTAGTTTCGTCAGACTTTAAACAAAGATCAAAGCAATAATACTGCTGAGTTAACATTATCTTTCTACTTAAACACTTTCATACTTTAGCATCAACATTAACTTCAAACTATTTTTTCAAAGCAAACAAAATGATACGAACTTTAGTATCTCTCTCTTCCACAGAAACCATAATTGGTAGTTTTACTTATAATATTTGTGAAACAGTGGCTTAAACTTATATTTTTAAGGAATTGTAATGTAGAAAAACTTTTCAGTGTTTATCTTTATATATTTTGTATATTTTGTTTGGCACTAAAAGATAATACAGTTAAATGTGGAATATTATTATTTTCATTCTTACTTTCAATCAATCACAAATGAAAATCATCAAAATCAATTTGATAAGTGAATAAATTCAGCAAACAAAAGCAATAAAAATACAACATTGGCAGCCTCATCATCAAGTTAACTTGTAAGCAAAACTGAGCCTGGATACTATGTCACTACAAACTTTGGTTTTAAGCAAGCCGTATAACATTTCTGTGATGCTCAGATGAAAAGACCATGCTACTTTTGTTTTGTTTCTCAAAAGTATCACCAGGTAAATGTGGTCACAAACCCAAAAATCTACCATAAAAATAAAATATTAATATATAATAATAAATAATATATATTAAGAGGATATTAGCTTTTTTCAAAGAACTGTGCACTGAACACTTTACACATTTCTCTATTCTTCACTAGTATTTGATAAGTACCAGCAGGTGATATGATGTTGTATTAAGCACTAACACATCAACTGAAAATGAGGATATAGTCCTCAAGGAATGCTTTGTATTTTAGTTGTTCTTATTACTAGGGCCCCAGAACATTCTAGAACTAAAACAACACTGAATTATTTTGTTGGTTATAGTTAAATTATACCCCCAAATGTGTTATCTTCTTCTAAAAAATAAGGTATTTGGCCACATTTGAGAATTTGACCTCATCACCTTACTATTGATAGAAACCCTCAGGTAAGATACACTCTCTAGCCATCTCTGAGTAAAAGAATTGATGGATTTATATATCTCATTTATCCTTATGTACCATTTGGGGATAAAAGGTGGGCAAGGATAAAAAGCAGAATTTTGTTTCATGTTTGCAATTTACTGGGTAAAATGAGCTGATGTGACCTGTGGAAACAAGAGGTAACTTAAGTAAATTGCTTACAGCTACCTCAAGTCAAAAGCAGAACATCTTCAAAAAATGTTCTGAAGCTAAGGGGCAGGTATTTGAGAATTCTTTGACATCTTGAATTTAGGATTTTTCTTTGGGCTCCACAGTTTTCTAAGATCCAAGGATGATTCACTGGAATAATTTTGCTGTAAAAACGGAGGTATTCACATGAATATATGGGCCTGTTATTGCTTGAATGAAAAAATAAGTGGTTCATATATAGTCATCGATGAATGTGTGTTTGTGTGTGTATGTGTGCTTTAAAATTCTTGGTGACTTCACTGAGCATCCGCCATATAAAATGAGGTCATTGTAATTATCGTTTTCTACTACTGTAATATCAGAAGAATCTCACAGAACTTATGTTATTATTTTGAGTGTCAAAATCAATAACAATTTCTTGTCATTAAAATAAGAAATGTGACTCTTAAGGTAAAATGACAGTACCCCAACCTACTCTGATACTTTCAAGAGTGAGAATTCTATGTCTCTGATTTCTATATGATTATATGACTATATGCCTGCATGATTTTAGAATATACTCCTAGACTATTTAAAAAAATAATAATAATATTATAACATTCTACATTATCTCAGGTTAGTTAATAATATACATATCCTGGCATTTTTCTAAAAATTAGTTGGAAAATATTCAAAATAATATTATTTTATGATATATAGGCTACTAAACCTTTTGCAAGATCAATTATTTTCAAAGAATTGCAAGAAAATTCTTTCTAGATTCTACTATTTTTTCCATATAGAAAGAAACAAGAAAAACAAACATTGAGCATAATTTAAATATAAATGACAGTTTTCAGAGCTTTATCTAGAATGATTTCGCAAACTGCAGTCTTAAATAGGAAATGTAAATATATTTACTTTTAGAAGCTGACATTACTAATGAAATTCTGCTAAACATACAATCTTCCTCTTTGCTATTTATATTGATAATTTGTTGGTCTTACAAAAATTTATTAATTACTTTAGAAATATAAAATGTGATCATTTATGCTTATGTTTGGTTTGAAGCAGTGAATAATTTGTTACTTAGCAATACTTTCTCATAAACTACCCTACAGGGAAAATATTTGTTATGACACATTATATCAATAATTGATCCAATGTTTTACCTATACAAAGGGAAAATGTCAAAGAAAGGAAAATCTAATATAGGGAATAATCTGAAACAGCATATTCTTTGATTGTAACATATGATTTTAAGATAATTTTCCATTCTAATCGCTTTGCTTAGACTATAGCATGCTCACAAATCTCAATTTTCTGAGCAAACACAAAATTAGTTTTTACATCTTCAATTCTATCTCTCACATGACCAATAGATTTATCTTTCACAATGTGTGGTTTATCACTCTCAAAGACCTGTAAAACAGATAACTTCTTACCCTGAAAATCCTTACATTCCACAACTGGATCTCACTGACTTTTCCTGCCATTTCATCTTCAAATTTCTATTAGAGGAACCCTTTTTACAGGAAAAAATAAAACAGCAGGCTCGCTGTTTAGAACATATTTTATGAAAATGGTCAGGCAGTGTGTTATTGGGCAAAGAACATTGCACATCTGAGTTCAAATTCTGGTGTAACAGAGTGGCCCAATTGATTAATCTTTCTGTCCTACAATCTTCTCACCTAGTTCTTTGTACGGAACCCATCTATTAGGCATTTTCTATGTATTTGTTGATCACTTAATGAATTCAATGTAGATAAATATAACCTAGAACACCTGAGTTAACATGAGATTTAAATTTACTGAAGAGAATTCACAGAGTGGAAAATAACAAAAAAGGTCAAATTAAGAGTTGACATCAGTGTGTTAATCTATAATCCAGTTAATAGTACCTGTAGGAGAAATCTCCAAGAGTCTATACTCTAATTATTTACGCAAAAAGATTCTCAGAGTATCCATTTACCCACATTTCTGGTAGGTGCTCTCTTTCTTTGATACTTTCTAGGGAAAATGCAAATATCTTTTGAATACTTAAGGGACATTTCTTTCTTTGTGATATTTTACTTAAACTAGGAAGGAAGGAGAGAAAATATGTTTAAATAATGCCACAAGTAAAATACAAATTAGCAGCATTATAGGAAATAAATTTTGCTTCAGAGTTTGTAACCCATGGATTAACCTGCATTCATATTTTATGTAGCCTAAAAGTAGATAAAAAAAAAAAACAAGGGTTTAGTGGTATTAATTTTCACACAAGAGCAGAATTCTATGATAAATTAAATCCATAATTTTATTAAATTAATATTAAAGAGAATTGTTCACTGTGATGATTCATTGGATATAGATCAAGTCTAAACAAGATTAAACAACTTTTTTTTTTTAGGCATGGGTGAACTGTTTCAAGAAAACTTATTTCTGCTACTTTAAAATATAGGGAGGAAGGGAGTTAAGTGTACCATTAGAATATATCAAATCATATTGATCAGCTGTGAGTGAGAGATTGGGTTGCCCATCAGCTATCAATTTGTTTCAACTTCATGTATTAAGGATATAAGCAAGACTCTGGGCTCAGTACTCTGCTGGGAAGAAGAACAAATCCCTGGATTCAAGATATTTAGAATCTTGGTGGTGAAAAAAGATAGAGATGTTTGGAAATAGTAAAAGCAACTCACAGAAGAATAAACATGAAGTAAGGTAGTGTGGAGATCAGGAAAATCTTCAAGGAATTGGGCCTTGAAAACCTAATTAGGATTTCAGTAAGAAAATGTGGAGTGTGAGGTTTTTCCAAATTTAGTCACTAGCATGGCCAAGATAGCAATGTATAAAGCAAACATATAGAAATGTGTGGTGCACATTCATCAAACAGTGGTGCAGAAAGGGAAGATAAGGCTGGAGATAAAATTGGAAGACATAGTAAAGGCAATAGTGTACTGTAACGGCCTCACATCAGTATGAGAGAGGTGTCTATTAGCATCTATTCGCATGCCTGCGTTCAGTGACATCATGTTGTTAGCTTGAAGTGTGTCACAGTAGGAGAATTTCTACCACAGAATTTGACAAATGCTACAAATCAGAGCTGTTCATTTATTTATCTATTAGGAGCCAGTTGATGAACATTTTTCGGGATAATACTGTATTTAAGAATTGAATGCCAGGGTCAGGAAAATATCTTGGGGGACAAGTTTTAGGCATGAAGAATTTTAGCAGAGAAATGATACAATTTGGAAGTCATTTTTCTAGAGTTGGAAGTTAAAGTCACAGACATGGACAGTATTTTCAAGAGAAAAGATATTTAGAGAAAGAGGAGTTGTGAAAAAATGTTGGAAAACATCTAAACTTGAAGGAAGGAAAGAAGTTTACAAATAAAATATTGAAAAATATGTAGCCAGAAAGGAAAGCAAAAGAACAGGATAGAGACAATTCATTGAAGAAAGAAATAAGTTTGAAGATTGAAGTGCTAGTGGTGAAATACATTAGCTTCCATGCATCCTTAAGACTTAGAAAAGGTGCTGGGGAAACAATAACAAACAAAGTGACATGCTAGGGGTCATATAGACTACTGGTCTCTGTACATTTATTACATAAGTATTTTATACCACACTTGTATTTTACATATTGAGAAACAAAAGTTCACCATAGATCAAGTATAGAATGTATTTTCCTAGAATGTGATAAAGGTTTAGAATAATTTTATTTGAAAAAATTATTCACATATAAAATAAATGAAATATGATAGTAAAAACTTAATGATTCAGTGCCATCATGTTAAATACTATGCATTAAATATGGTGTTGCTGTGGTTTTACCCTAGAATAATTCTTACTATCACATGCTCTACTACTGACAACGAGCTCTCTTATAATTAATAGCTACATGTGTATAGTGCAAAGAATTTTTACATACACCATCTCATTTAAACTTTCTAACAACACAGTAAATTATACTCCCATTTTACTAATGAGGTAACCAAGTTTGAGAAATATTAAGTGAATTATTCAACATCACATATCTGATAAGTAGAGTATGGGACTAGAATCCAAGCCTTGATGAAATTTCACACCATTTTGTCCAGCACATCCATACTGTATATTGTATATGTGCTTCCTTTAAGTTGAAAAGGTATAAGTTCTCGACTTAAAGAAAGAAAAAAATATCATATGCTGAGATTGCTAAGTTCTACAGTAAGAACCAATCTTCTATTCATAAAATTGCTTAACTTATAACTTAAACTTTATAGGTATATATGTATAAGAAAAAACATATTATATTTATACAGAGTTCAGTATTATCTGCAGTTTCAGGAATCCACTGGTTTTTTTGTTTGTTTGTTTGTTTGTTTTTAATATATTCCCCCTGATAAGGAGGGACTACTGTACACTGACAAGACATTAGAGATACTTAGTTGCATTGATGCCAGACACATGAGAGATGTGAAGGAGACCTTAATAGGTATGAACATGCTTCTATTGTTTTGGGGGTTCAAAAATATAATTTTAATGGTTTATTTTACTAATAATTATGAAATAATCCTAATCATAATAATTATGGAAAAATTCTATCTTTAACACTTTCATTTTAAAACAGAAAACTAATACCACCCCACATATAAATAATTCTAAATTGACAACGTAAAAAATAGTCTCATATAAATCAATAGGACTGATTTTCAGACCAACACTCAGAGGCTACATATTATTGCAAATTTACAGATAAAGAAACTAAGGTTTAGATAAATTAATTTGTGTAATGTGTTATTGATTAATACTTAAATAATTTATTCTACATTATCAAGAGCCAATTATGTACTAAATACAATAGGCAGCATGTAGGAAAGCTGTGACAGGAATTTAGAACTTTTAATTCCAAATGTAAGTTTCTTACTCAACTAATTTGCTTCTGATAATATTTTTTAAGTAGGAGGTTGACATCTTATCAAAAATTGTGCTCTTCTTATTCTGAATTAGCACCATGCAGACAGATCTCAAACACTTTTACCCATTATAGAGAATAGAAAATAATCAATTTTCTCAATTGTCTGAGAACTATCTTCCCAATTCCAGGAACTAGCAATGTACTTTATAATGAATGGAATGTCCTCAAAGAAAGAATAAGAAGGAGCAGAAATAAACTCGCCTTTCTCTCATTTCTCTCATTTTCTCACCTACAAAGTAGCACAAGATTCATGAGAATTTATAAAAATATTTTAGAATAACTACCTGTAGATACTAATTTAGAGAGATATAAGAACTTTTAGTTGCTATTTTTTCCATTGGTCTGAGTCATGGCTTTCAGGATAGTTGTTTAAGGGAGTTTTTGCAGTGGGTTCATGAGGTAATATAGTCATTTCTTTTTGATTCATTTGCAGTTAAATGATGGTTTGAATTCATAATAGTTTGAAACTTTTATTTGTTTGTTTATCTGTTTTTACCCTTACACAGTGTTTTTTTTTAAATAAAAAAAAAAACTTTAAATATAATTTTGCTTAGTTCCCCTCCATCTAAATCCCTTTTAATTTGGAATGCCTGAAGCATTATAGCAAGTATGTCAAAAGATAAATAGCAATTTGCATTTGTCTTTTAATATGTATTTCTTTTGCTTAAAAGACAGGATATTAGATATACAGATATAAATATAGATAGAATGATATAAGACTTAACACAGATTTATAATATGTATCTCTCAAAATTCATTTATATGAACAGTGTTTTCTCATAAGTTCCTATATCTTCAAATAGAGTAGCTTGATAGAGCCTATGTTTAAAAGCTTTTCATGTCTGTACTAACTTTTTATTTATTAAACTTCCGATTGTCTTCTATGAGAGAAAATACACTCTTTCAGATAGAAAACTGATACTAAAATCCCATATAGACCAAAACAGCAAAAGAAGTAAACAAACTCAATAGTGTTTTCAAAGTAGCATGGTGCATACAAATTTGATCAAAAGGATGGGTTAGAGATTAAAGTAGTTGAAATAGTAATTGGCACTTTAGCTTATCACTTCAATGGCTCTTAATTTCTAGATATTTTTCAGAAATGTAAAAATTAGCTTTTCATATACTTTTCATTTTGCATCCCTCTCTCTGCATTTTCTATTTTGTGAAGATTTCAACACATATTTCCAAGAGAGTAGATGTCTAACATGTATTCTGTATTCACAAAAGTAAACTGATAGCCACATCGAGGTTACTGGATTCAGACAAGATAAAATTTCTAAATGTGGAAGACAGTTAATGCATTAATGTAAAAATATTGCATTCTCACTTAATACAGCTTAATTCAGCTAGGCTATTAAAAATTGTGGAATTTTCTTTCTACCCAGGATTTGGATTACACAAACATTTTCGGGACACACTTACATTAGCTAGATGATATGAAAAACGATTTCTTCACAATGGCTTCTAATCCTCAATCAAGAAGCATTAAGTTCCTCCATTAAAGAGAGCATTCTCTGAAGTCTATTACTGACTCACGTCACTATCCATTCTCTCCTTCCTATGACTGCTGAACTTTTTGAAAGGTAGTCTATACATGCTGTTTCCAATTGCAGATAACACAGTATTCAGTGAGATTAACTCCGGCTCCATAGCAAACTTATGAAAAATTTCTTAGCCATTTTTTTTTCTGTGAAAATTTATTTTCTTCTATTCTCTATATTCACTTCTTCTGAGAATTCACATAAATAGATATTGGAACATCTTGCCTATCCTCATTTTCCTTAAACTCTCATATTTTCTATTTCCTTGTCTATTTCTACTGTATCTTAGATAATTTCTTCAGATCTTCAATCCACTATTTTACACTTAGTTGAGTCTAATCTGGTGTTTAACTCATAAATCAAGCTTTTACTTTCAAAGATTATATTAACTTTTAACAATTCTATTTTGTACTTTAAAAATATTTTGGGCAGTCAGAAAAAAAATGGCATATGATAGAGGCTCTGTTCATCCCTCTGGCAAACAAATCAAAGTTGTGACAGAAACAAGGAGCAAAGAGCAAGGAAAATAGCCTGGGATCTAGGTGAACAAGCCTTACAACTAGGGAGAAATCTAAGAAATCACTGTGCAATGGCAGAGGGTAGGGCAGGGCAAGGACACGAGGCTGCCTGGTCCTGAGCAGCTGATGGGAACAGAGGCTGTGGCAGCTGCAGACACCTCTTAATGGGGCTGTGTCCATGAGCAGACGTTCACAGTGACCAACCTGCTCACTCTGAGCACCAGTGCCAGTTTGGCTGCACGGGAGGTACCAGATACTTAGAGGGGGACACTGAGTTGTCGGAATGAGGGCTGAGAGGAAACTCACTCTGTAAAGAAGTGCCAGCGATATCAATTGTTCCTCTGTTGAGCCCTCCCCACTCCCAGTGCAGAGACTCAGCTCTGATATAGATGAGACTTCATCATACTGGATAACAGATCTCTCCACCCAGAGGATTCCCTGAAACTCTGCCTCCCCCAACTCGCATCCCCATCCAAGCCACATCCAGGTGTATCCTTCATTAGTCAGGTGCTCCTTGCTGAGCAGCACCTAGAATTATACTGGTGGCAGTTGGCCTTGGTATTTGGTGAGACCTTTTGAGGCAACTATAAGCACAACATCTGTGGACTGCTTGATGAATCTTAACAGGTGGACCCAGAGAGACACAGGCTGGGGCTAACTTGGCCTGCAGCCAAACCCCTCTTAGGACTGTGCCACTGGACACCTACCATACAAAGCCTCACTAATAAGATCAGGAAACTTAAGAGCTTTGTTTGGTCATAGAAATAGACACAGAAGGCAGCCAAAAAGGGAAGACAAAGAAGTAGAAACTGTAAGAGAACAGAACAGAGATCCAGGAATAATGGAGTTAAGCAATCCAACCGATACGGAGTTCAAAACACTGGTTATAAAGATGCTCAATGAACTTATGGGAAGGGTAGATGAATTCAGTGAGAATTTTAACAGAGAGATAAAAAAACATAAAAATGGAGATGAAAATTACAACAGAAAACCAGTCAGAAATGAAGAACATATTATCAGAAATGAGAAGTATATTAAATGGAATAAACAGAGTGAATAAAGAAGAGGATCAAATGACCTATATAGAGAGGATGGGAAAGCCAAGGACACTCAATCAGAACAGCAAGAAGAAAAGTCAAGACTATAATAATAATTTAAGGAGCCCAGGGGACACTATTAAATGTAAAATATCTGTGTCATAGGGATACCTGAAAGAAAACAAAATCTTGAAAATCTATTTGAAAAAATAGTTATGGAAAACTTTCCTAACCTGGTGAAGGAAATAGACATAAAATCTAAGGAAGCTCAGAGAGTCCCAAGAAATAGGAACCCAAAGAGGCCCACACCAGGACACATCATAATTAAAATGCCTAAGTTTAAATACAAAGAGAGAATATTAAAAGCAGCAAGAGAAAAGCAGTGAGTTACCTATAAGACTGGCAGCTGATTTCTCAAACTATAAGTTACCTATAAGACTACAAGTGAGCACCTATAAGACTGGCAGCTGATTTCTCAAACTATGCAGGACAGAAGGGCTTGGCACAAAATGTTTGACATGATAAAAATCCAGGATCTACAACCAAAGATACTTTATTTAGGAAAGCTATCTTTTAGAATTGAAGGACAGATAAAGAGCTTCCCAGACAAAAAGAAGCTAAAGGAATTTATCAAAACCAAGTCACTAATACAGGAAATATTGGAGGGACTTCTTTAAGAAGAAAAAAACATGTATCAAAAAACAGGAATAAAGAATGGTAATAACTACATGTCTATTAATAAGTACCTCAAATGGAAAATAATGAAGTGCTCCAACCAATTGATAGAGTGGCTGAGTGGATAAGAAAGCAAGACCTCTACATGTGCTGCCTAGAAGACACTTACTTAAGCTTAAAAGACACACCCAGACTAAAAGAAATGAGATGGAAAAAGATATAGCCTAGTGGTGTCTGAATGAAATGGGGTGGATAAAGAAAGACAAATATCACATGATTTAACATACATGTGGAATCTAAAGAAGAAAATCAACAACGATGACAAAAGCAGAAATAAACTCATAGATATAGAGAAAATTTAGAGGGATACTAGATGGGACAGAGGTTGGAGAAACAAAAAAAAGGCAAAGGGATTAAGAGATACAAATGGATAGTTACGGAATAGAAATGGAGATGTAGAGTGTAGCATGGGGAAGATGGTTAATATTGTTGTAATAAATATGTAAGGGTGAAGAGGGGTACTAGATTTAGTGGGGTAATTGCTTTGTGAGTTATGTGGATTTCAGATCACTATGCTATACAACTGAAACTGGTATATTATTGTATGCAATCTATAATTGAAAAAAAAACCTCATTGAATTGTACAATGTAAATATAAGCAACTAATTGTCTATTACATTTCAAAAAAGAAGGAAAAAATATGTTGGACAATTTTGGATAATTTCCATTCTTGTACTCATTAATTTAATCTCATTTTTAAAGTTCTTTAGTAGTTCCTATAACGTATAAAATAACTACATATCTGAAGTCTTTAGGGATTGAAATCTATGTTTTGTTGTTTCTGTGACTCTCTTATGAAGGTTTAATTCCTTGGGTGTGGAATACCTTTTTTTTTTTTTTTTTTCTTGTGAGCTCATGTTTGGTTAGATTTAATTGTGAGAATCCCAAGTACCTAATATGGGGATACTTTTCTTCAGAGAAAAACTGTGTTTGTCTATGCTAGGAGCCAAGAGATGTTACTGATATGAGGATCCTGGCTTAAAGCAGGAATCTCAAGTTCAGAATCCTCACCTTGCTGTGGACTCAAGGCTTTGTCTATTGATCCAACTACCGCATGGATATTTATCTCTATGGCAACGCAGCTTTCCCATTAATCTATTTCTTATATTTACAGCAACTTTCTTGAACTCTTGGTTTTCAAGAAGTCCACGCATATTTTCTTTTTTTCTCTTCTTCATTCTTTCTTTCCTTTCTCCCTCTTAACTTTCCTTCCACCAACCCCTGCTTTCTCTCTCTCTCTCTCTCTCTCTCTCTCTCTCTCATTCACAGGAATTTAGCAGTTTTGAGTCCAAAAAGTCATTCAAAAATATGTTCCTTGAACAAAGATCTAATTATATTGTAGCAGGAGAGCCCTTCAGCATATCTGATTTGACACATTGTTAAATGCAGATTTCTTTACATATGTTTACAATAAATGAAAAATGTGTTCGAGCTTACTATATATTATAACACATTTATGCAAAATATTACTTTATAAGACACATAGCAAAATGCTTGGTAAACAGTTTTAAATACTCTAAAAATAAGCACTATTAAATATATCTACTAGAAATATTAATGTAAATGCACAGACTCTTATTCTAAATACTAAACTCATAGAAAATGGTCTCTGTTTAAAAAACACATCTCTTGATTTATTTCAATAGAATTACAATATTATTTGTGAGCTACTTGAGGACAGGAACAATATCCTTCATTGTCATATTCCCAGTACCTGAAATAATGTGAACCATAGAAAATATTACTTATAAAAATAATTAATTGAAATAATAAGAACCAAAATTGTGACTCTGAGAAAACTGTGCATGCATATAATTTTTGTTATCCTCTCACTGTCATATCATATCAACATAAATGCAATTTAGACTTTTATAACATTCACTATTATAGTACTTTAACAGGATCAGCTGTGATCTATTGTCACCATTGAAATCATCAAGATTTCTCTGTTTATGGAACTCTACACAGTAAATAAATGTGTCTAGCTATAATTTAATTCATGAGAAAGAATTTTTAAATATGATATTTTTAGTTTTATCTGGGGACTTGTATAATACAAGTCCAAACAAATACATCCAGAATAAATAAATATTATTAATAATGTATTATCCAAACAAATACATCCAGAATAAAAAAATAAAATCCTTAAAAATATTTGTTATTAGAAAATTAAACCTATAAATTGAAGATTTGAGTTTTAAAAATATACACAAGTATTCTACAATTACAGTAATTAATATGTGATGCTTTTATCTCAAAAAATAAATTTGAAAGAACCAGGATATAAATTAGAATAAATAGAAAAACATTAATATGACAATTTGATTTGTCACCAGACTTATAAATAAATTGTTTTGGATAAGAATGTATCAATTTTCTAAATACTAACTACAGATTTTATTCTTGCATAACAAATATTGCTAGGTTAATGGAAGTTTTGGAAAAAAATAAAATAAACTATATATGTGTTAAGTTTTATAATAAAGAAGAATCAGGTAAATGGACTTTTTTAAATATTTGTGTTCGTTTTCAATTTGCTTAAACCTGAATATAAACCATATAATCTACAAATACTACTCTTATAATATCATAGAATTTTTCTTAAACTACAGCTTTATGAATATGATGAGGAGACTATTATAGACTTAGTTGTAACAAGTAAGTTTATCTCACTTGAGCTCTCAAGTAAGCTTACTTGAGCTCTTCACCTCAATACAATTTCAAATATTATTTTTAGAACTTAGCTCCCTTAAAAAGGTGTGTGTGCATGCATACACACATATGGTTCATTCACTATTTAAGAAAACCTCTCGGTTAAAAAGAACAGAAATACACTATAGTTATGTCTAGTTGGTTGTATGTATTACTACTCTTTTTTAAGCTGATTGTTTATATAAGGATGTTTGAAAACTATAACAAATATCTACATAAGATGCAAATAATTTTTCAAAAGTGAAATCCTAATATATTGATCAAAACAGGTCAGATAGTGTCAAAACTATTGCAGCTGATCCTGACAGATTTTGACAAAGGAAAAAAAAAGAACCAAAAAAAAGGGTTTCTAAAAGACATAAACTACTAGCTTGATCTGTCTGGTGTGAATTGTCAAATTATTCCCAGAAGTGGTAACTACTCCTTATAAATAACATCAGACTATGTTCTAACATGAAATTCAGGAATGGGTAATAGAAATCGAGATAAAATTGTTTCAAAACTTCTAATTTTAGTCTGCAATAATAAATTATTTATATTAAAGGCTTTATTTTGCCATGATCTTACAAAATTGGAAAATGGATCTTTAATCTGGAGATATAATTATAATGTAAATAGATATAAAGATACATATTTACCAGTAAAAACATCATTGAGGACAAATATAAAATCATACCTTGAACTATTTCCCTGGAAAATGGCCTGAGAAGTCTAGCTTGCTGATTAAATTGATCCAAAATAACAACAGGCCACACTTTTCCAGGTGTTTTAAAATAACACTGCATTTTAAACTCTTTATATTTAATGTGTACCTTGGTTTCTTAGCTCATTGCTTGTGGCTTGTTCACCCCATCTGAATGCTTTCAGTTTAATTGTTAGAAAACTTCTGGAAAATTAATATCCACATCAATTTACCTATTGCTGTTTCGAGTGTCATGCACCTGTTTCATTTATCTTTCTTTCATCACTATAAAAAATTATCTTTTATCAAAAGTATATCTCAAATTGTACAATATGTTTTTCCACTAATGGAATCTATTAGATTAAAATGAAGGTAGAGAACACATTCTAACTAATTTCATAAGGCCAGTTTTCCAACTCATCCTATAAGGTAGTAATTCCCTGATATCCAAATCAGACAAAAATATTACAAGAAAAGGATAAAAAAAAAACCAATATGAAACAACATCAGGTATAAATATATAGAGAGAAAAAATATGTTTAACAAAATATGAGCAACTAAAACTCAGCCATACATAAAAATGATTATACACCATGACCAAGAGGATTTTATCTAAAAAACAAAAGATTAATTCAACATACAAAATAACAATAACATTTCTTTTTTTTTATATGACATCATCTATTACATAGAATACCGTAAAAACTCCACCAAAAAAAAAACATGTTAGAACTAGAAATCCATTAAAGGATTTAATGGATACAAAATTAGCATACAAAAATAAGTTGTGTTTCTATAAACTAATAAAGAACTATCAAAAAATTCAAAATTCAATCTTAATTACAAGTGCATTGAAAAGAATAAAATATCTAGAAATAAATTTAACCAAGAAGGTGAAAGACCTGTATACTGAAAACTACAGAATACTGATGAAAGAAATTAAAGAAGACACGAATAAATGGAAAGGCAGCTCATGTTCACAAACTGGAAGATT
The DNA here is from genome assembly GCF_000151845.1 of Pteropus vampyrus. Taxonomy (NCBI): domain Eukaryota; kingdom Metazoa; phylum Chordata; class Mammalia; order Chiroptera; family Pteropodidae; genus Pteropus; species Pteropus vampyrus. The sequence continues at coordinate 4,289,527 of NW_011888844.1, read as the reverse complement.
TGACTTTGCTAAAATGTCCATACTTCCCAAAAGCAATCTACAAATACATTGCAATCCCCATCAAAAGCTCAATGACATTTTTTACAGAACTATAAAAAAAAATTCTAAAATTCGTATGGAAACAAAAAAGACCCCGAAGAGTTAAAGCAGTCTTAAGAAAGAACAAACCTAGAGTCATAATACTTCCTAACTCAAAATTATATTACAAAGGTATAGTAATCAATACAGTATGGTACTGGCATAAAAGCAAACATGTAGACCAATGGAACAGAAAAAAGAGCCTAGAAAGAAAGTCACACATATCTAGTCAACTGATCTTTGACAAAGGTGCCAAGAATACATAATGGGCAAAGGATATTCTCTTCAACAAATGTTGCTGGGAAAGCTGGATATCCACATGAGAAATAATAACATTAGATCCTTAGTTTACAATATAAACAAAAATCGATTCATAAAGGATTAAAGACTTAAACATAAGTTCTGAGATTGCAAAACTCCAAGATGAAACCATAGAAGAAAAACTTCATGACATTAATCTAGGTGATGATTTTCTGAACTTGCCATCAAAAACACAAAGCAACAAATGCATAAAAGACAAATGGGAATACATTAAACTAAAAAGCTTCTTTGCAACAAAAGAAAAAAATCAACATATGGAAAAGGCAACCTATGAAATTAGAAAAAATATTTACTAACTTTACATCTGATAAAAATTAATATTCAAAACACATAAGGAACTCCTACAACTCAATAGAAAAAAGAAAGACAAATAACCTGATTTTTAAAAGTACGAAGGTAACTTGAATAGACATTTCTCCAAAGGAGATATACAAATGGTCAACAGGTATATGAATATATGGTCAACATCACTAATATTAGGAAAATTCAAATCAAAACTACAATGAGATATAACCTTAGCCCTTTAAGACAGTTATTTTAAAAATATAGCGAATGTTTGCAAGGATATAAAGACATTGAAACCCTTGCATACTATTGGTCGGAACATAAAATGGTGCAGTCACTATAAGATACCACATGGAGTTTTCTAAAAAAATTAAAATCTAATTACTAAATTATCCATCAAATGGAACTTCCACATATATATCCAAAATAACTGAAATCAGGCACTTGAAGAGATGTCTACACTCCCAAATTCATTGCAGCAACATTAACAATAACCAAGATATGGAAACAACATAAATCCCCATCAATGGATGAATGGATAAAGAAAATGTAGTATGTATACAGAATGGAATATTAGTCAGCCCTGAAAATAAGAAAATCCTGCCATATGCAACAACATGGATAAAACTGGAGGACATTATTCTAAGTGAAATAAGCCAGTCACAGAAAGACAAATACTGCATGATTCCACAATATGAAGTTTCTAAAATAGCCAAAGTTATAGAAACGGAGAGGGGAATGGTGGTTTCCAGGAGCTGGAGGAAGGGGAATGAGAAATTGCTGTCCAATGGATACAAAGTTTCAGTTATACATCATGAATAAGTTCTAAAGATATGCTTTACGACATTGTTCCTATAGTGAAAAATAACATATTGTGCACTTAAATTTTTTGTTAAGAGGATGTATCTCATTAAATATCCTTAGCATAATAAAATAATTATAGCAATAATAATTATTATTAAAAATAAAATGTTCTTTAAAAATTAAAGTCAATGTAATACACTATATTAAAAAAATAACAGACAAAAACCACATGATCATCTCAATAGAATCAGAAAAGTACTGTGACAAAATCTACAACTTTTTCATGGTAAAAATATGTAACAACCTAGACCTAGAGGGAAACATCCTCAACCTGATAAAAGTCATCTATGGAAAACCCACTAATAACTTCATACTTATTAATGAAAGACTGAACGCTTTCTCCTTAAGATCAAGAATGAGACAAGGATTTATACTCATCACTTTATTCAACACTGTACTGCAGCTTCTATTCAGGGGAATTATGTAAGAAAATTAAAGGTATATATATTGGAAAAGAACAAATAAAATTATCTCTATTTTCAAGTGTCATCATTTTATATAAAGAAAATATTAAAGAATCTACAGGAAAATCATCTGAGGTAATAACCAAGTTTAACAAGTTTGAAGAATACAACATCAATATAGAAAAATCAACTGTATTTCTATGCACTACCAGTGAATAATTCAAAATCAAAATTAGAAAAACAATGCAATTTTCGATTGAATTTAAAAACGTTAAAAAATAAAATACTTAAGAATAATCTTAACAAAAGGCATGCAAAATGTATACTCTGAAAATTGCAAAATATAGTTGGAAGAAGTTAAAGAGAACCTAAATAAATAGAAAGACATCCCATGTTCAGGCATCAAAATACTTAATACTGTTAAGAAGACAACACTCTTCAAATTGATCTTCAGATTTAGCATAATCCTTTTCATAATTCCAATTAGTTTTTTAGCAGAAATTGATTCTGAAGTTCTTATGGAAATGTAAGGAATCCAGAATTTCCTAAATAATCTTGAAAAAAATAAAGTTGGATGACTCATATTTCTAATTTTCAAAAAAAACTCCACTATAAAGTTATAGTAATCAAGACATTGTGATACTAGCATAAAGATAGACCTATAGATCATTAAATAAAATTGAGAATCCAGAAATAAACCCTACATTTATGCTCAAGTGATTTTTGACAAGTGCCAACTCAATTCAATGGGGGCAATAATAGTAATTTCAATAATGGTGCTGGGATAATTGGATATCCACATGCAAAACAATGAAATTGGTTTCCTACCAAAAACCAAACACAAAAATTTACTCAAAAAAAAAAAAGATTACAGATTTAAGTGTAAGAGCTAAAATTATAATACTCTTAGATCAAAGAATAGGAGTATATTTTCGGGGGTATTGCTTGATCTTCAAGGAACAATAAACAGAAGGGTATCTTCAAGGAGTATCCTCTGGTTTTCGCAAAGGACTCTTGGATATGACAACAAATGCATATGTGGCAAAATAAAAAAAAAACAGATAAATTGAACTTTACTAAAATTAAAAATACTTGTTCATTAATGAATACTGTGGAGAAAGTGAAAAGACAATCCACAGAATGAGATAAAATATTTGCAAATCATGTCTGATAAGGGTGTGTATCCAGAAGATATGAACTCTTAAAACTTGAAAATAAAAAGACAAATATTTACATTAAAAAATAGAAAAAGGACTCAAATAGATATTTCTCTAAAGAAGATATGGAAATGGACAATAAGCACATGAAAATATGCCCAACATCATTATTCATCAATGCAAATCATACCACAAGATAACACTTCATATACACTAGAACAGCTATAATTTAAAAAAAAAATGCAGATGATAGTAAGTGTTGGAAAGGATGGGGTGAAATTGGAACCCTTGTACTTTGCTGGTGGAAATGTAAAATTCTGTAGCCACTTTGGAAAACAGGGTGGTGGTTCTTCACAAGTGTTAAATGTAGAGTTACCATATGACCCAGTAATTCCATCCTAGGTATACAAACAAGAGAAATGAAAATGTAATTGAACACAAAAATTGTATATAAATGTTCTCAAAAGCATTATTTATAATAGCTGAAATGTGAAAACATACCGACTGATGAATGAATAAACAAAATGTGGTGTATCCATAAAATAGAATAATATTTAGACATAAAAAGGAAATGAAAGATTGATTCATTCCACATCATGGATGAACCTCGAAATCATTATGCTAAGTGAAAGAAGCTGTACACAAAAGGCCACATATTGTATGATTCCATTCATTTTAAACATTCAGATTAGGCAAATTCACAGAGCTAGAAATCAGATTAGTAGTTTCTAGTGGCTGCCAGATAGGTAAAAGTAACCTAATGGGTACAAGGTTACTTTTGAGGTTTATCAAAATGTTATGAAGTTAGATAATAGTGATGTTTGCACAACCTTGAGAATATAATAAAAACACTGAACTGCACTCTTTGGGTGATACACACAAACCCACACACACATACATACATACATATGGGGGAAGAAAGAGAGAGAGAGAGAATAAAAAAAAAAATGAAGGAGAGATTTCAGAGAGACTTCTGACTCCAAAAGGTAGACTAGATATAATTTTCCCTATTCTTCCCTTTAAGTACAGCTAAAAATGTGGGCATTTAATATAAAACAAATGTAAGGATACTCTGAAAGTATAGAGAGAAAGGAAGCCCAGTTAGAGACATTGGAATTTAAGGAATAACACGGAAGTTAATTCCCGAGCTTTCTTTTTGTGTCACATATCCCTGACTGAATACTTGAAAAGCTGGGAATCTAGATACAACGGTAGGCACAGATAAAAAGAAAAAAAAAAAAATCTCCCAGAAAAAATGTGCTCTCTCTAGCCAAAGGACCAGGAACATGTAGCTTAGTAATACTGAAAGTTTTTAGACAATAGCTGCTCTATTTCAGACAAAAAGCCCAGAAAAATCTGCAGTCCCACTCCCACTCTACCAGCAAAGGCCAAATGGGAAATCTAACCTTCACTTTTGCCAGGCTATAATAAAGTGTGTCAATTCCCTTTACCACCACCACCACCCCCACATCCCACTGCAAGAGTAGTGTCAAAGAAGGCTTATTGGAAAATTCAGGACTTTAATCAGTATTTAGTAGCAATGAAGCCAGCCTCCTCACACATGATGTCAGTAGAGACTACAAGGTATTAAATACAAAGCCATTACAAAAACCAGACTGCAGGCCAGTCCCTCCTGAACATAGACACACACAATTCTTAACAAAATATTAGCAAACTAGATCTAACAATATTTAAAAAGAATGATATACTAAGACTAAGTGTGATTTATTTCAGGCATATAAGTCTCATTTAACAGTGGAATATTACTCAGTATGTATTTCACCATATCAACAAGCTAAAAATGGAAAATTAGAGGCAGAAAATGCATTTGATAATATCAAACACCGATTTATGAAAAAAAAAAAACGTTCAGCAAGTTAATAATAAATTGCCTCAACCTGATAAAGAGTACCTACAAAGTAATTGACAGACAACATCATACATAAGATGGACAGACTGAATACTTTTCCTGCTAAAAAGAAGTCAAGGGTATCCACTTTCACCATTATTATTTAATGTAATACTGAAAGCCACAGCCATCACAATAAGGCAAGAAAAGAAAATAAATGTCATATAAATCAAAAAAGCATAAAAAAACTCTTTATCTGCAGATGATATGGTCTGATTGTCTATGTAGAAAATCCTAAAGATTAAAACTAACCAAAAACTTTTAGAGCTAATAAGAGAGTTTAAGTAAGATAGAAGAATACAAGATCAACATATGAAAATCAACAGTATTTCTATATACCAAGAAAGAGGGTGTGAAAATAAATTTGAAAATATTAAATATTGTTAGATCTAGTTTGCTAATATTTTGTTAAGAATTCATTTAAACAATGAAATTCTGAGGTGTATATCTAACATATCTTTTATAGGACTTGTATGTGAAAAGTTAAATTTTCTGATGAAAGAATAAAAAATTGAAATTAATAGCAAGACATACTAGTTTCATGGATTGGAAAAATCAAAATAGTAAAGATATAAATATTCTCTAAATTAATCTATAGGTTTAATGCAATTTCTATCAAAATCCCAGCAAGGATTTTTATGGACATAGACTACATTTTATGAAATATGTGGAAAGGCACAGGCTCTAGAATATCTGTGACAATTTTGGAAAAAGAATAAAGCAAGAGGAATAATTCTAACTGATATTAAAACTTACTATGGAGCTTTAACAAACAATACCATGGTACTGACAAGATACATACATAATAAAATAAACTAAAGAACCCCAAAATAGCAAGAAACAAGATTGCAGACTTGACAAAAGTGCAAAAGTAATTCAAGAGGAAGAATAGCCTTTTCAACAAATAGTGCTGGAGCAGAACAACAACAAAATCCTTGACCTGTGATCATGATCATAAATATAAAAACTAGAAGGAAATAAATATAAATATAGGAGGAAAACATAAGAGATAATTTTCAGACCTAGGGCTAGACAAAGAGATTTCAGACTTGAAACCAAAAGTACCACAAAAGAAAAAAAAAATGATAGACTTCATCGAAATTCTTAAAAATTGCTTGTTCTTCATAAGACTGTTCCAAAAGGATATAAAAACAAGCTACAGAGTGGTAAACATTTTGCAAACCACATATTTAACAGAGCACTTGTGCCTAGATAATATAAAAACAAGCAAACTAATTAGGAAATGGGGAAGGGACATGAAGAGACAATTCACCATAGAGGATATAAGACAAGGGGTTCAATATCACTAGCCAGTAGAGAAATGCAAATTAAAACCATAATGATATTATCAGTATACATACCCATGAGAACAGTTATTTTTTTTTTATAAAAAAGACCACTATACACACCATGAGAACAAATACATTTTTTTTTTTAAAAAGGACAATGCAAAATACTGGCAAAGATGCGGAGAACCTGAACTACTCATATATTGCTGGTAGGAATATAGAAATGGTCCGATCACTCTGGGAAATAGTTTGGCAGTTTGTTATAAAACTATACATACACTTACCATATGACCCAGCAATTGCATTCTTGGACATTTGTCCAATAGAAAAGTTTTATCCACATAAACCTGTACATCAATTTTCATCGAAGCTTTATTAGTAATAAAGACTGGAGATGAGATTCCTACAATGGATGAATAATTACACAAACTGTGGTATATATATACAATGGAGTACGAATTAGTAATAAAATATAAAAAAAATTGACATAGGCAATAATTTGGATAAATATCAAAGTAATTATGTTCTGTAATATTGGCGAAATTTGAAAAAGGTTTGTGGATGTACCATTGTAAATTTTCCGATTCTCCTATCAAATATTTATATAAAATATTGCCATTGGAGAAACTGGTTGAAGGGTATATGAGATCTCTCTTTATTCTTTTTGCAACTTATCATGAATCTACAATTGTCTCCAAAAAACATTTTTAAAAAAGAAGGTAATTCTAAGAAAATTTCCAGTAAGATATGTTCCTCATTTTCCTCATTTCTGTTGAGAGTCACTGAATAGCAAAAAATGAACAAAATTACATATTTTATTTTCCATTATGAATTTTAATTTCATCATAAAGTATATTTCTAATATTTGTATTTTACTAGGCCGAGTACGTAAGTCTCTGTTATTCAAAAAATACAATATTTAGAAGATATATTTCTCAATTTAACTAAAGTCGATAATTATTCCCAATCACCTGAATAATGCCACAAGGAATTAAAGATTTAGTATAGCACTTAGATTTCCTCAGGAATATATTAATACAGAATATTTACATTATTAGGGTGTCAATATATAGCCTAAAACCTTCTCCAAACTGAAATTAACATATCTACATAAAAATAAATATAAACTATTGTTCTAGATGAGATATACTTTAGATTTTTATGTTCAAAGGATGTCAAAACTATCAAGCTTTTCATCTGTGGCCTATGGACTAATTTAAAATGTGATGGTTCAGTGGACTTAAGTCTTGGGCTCAATGATAAATTTATTGTTCCACTGTTTCTATAGCATTTAAGATTTTATATTCAATGCTTATTGCACATATAAAGTTTTCAATAAATTAATTCTGTACAGAATGTAAAATATCAAAATCCCCTATTCTAGCTAGTGGTTTGGGAGACCAGTGGCAGACAAGGACAGAGGGTCTTCTTTTGTTTCTTTGCTTCCACATGAGTAAACTAAAGAGAATGGTGCCAACTGCCCTTATTCTAAATACCAGAGCTGACTATTTAAAACCATGTACAACAGTAAAAACATGGCAGAGTAAGAAATGTCTACAGATCTCTCCCCTTGAAACAGCAATAAGCTGAACATCTAAAACTCAACAAAAAACAATGAGCAGGCACTCAAGCAGGTCCAAGCATGGATCTGTGCATAAGAGCTACCACAGGTCAGAATACCAGGAGCCCAGTGGTAGAGTGAGAGAAACAAAGAAGCTGCCAGATTCAGATGGAGCTCCCTGCAGGGTAAGAGGGAGGGGAGAACGTACTGTGAGTTCCCTGAATAGTACTGCCTGGGAGAGCTGAGCTCCACACAGTGGCAGTGCACAGGGATAAGGGCAGAAAACAGAGAAGTAGGAATGACAGAGAAGTGGAAGTTGCTTATTACTAGTGACAGTTACAAACGGAATTCTGAGCCACAGGCCCTATACTCCAACCCAGAGGACTCTTCCACAAATATCTTCCAAGGTCAAACACCACAGAGCCCCAGAGAATCTGAGCAAATGCTACCAAAACTGTTGCTAACATAGACAGGGACTGAGACTGAGAGTAGTGAGCATGATTAAACATCTATGAGGGAAAAAAAAAAGGGTATTGTTAAGATTTTATATAAAGCAGGGAACCAAGAGGCATAGACACCACCTATTGGAAACCAAATAAAAAGTGTCTTATTTGCAGCAGGCTAAAAAGAGACCTTTATATAATAAATCTTCTTTCTGGAGAAAAAAAAAAAAAAGAAGAAGAATACAATTCCATCAACACCCAGGCAGAGAAATAGTATGTTAAACATCATGAAAAACAAAGGTGATAAGGCATCTCAGAAAGAAAGAAAATAATCTCCAGAAAATAAGCTTATAGATATAGAAATATGCAACTTAAATGACAGAGAATTCAGGATGGTATTTCTGAAAAAGCTCAATGAGTTCTGAAATGATTCATATCAACAATTTCAGGAATTGAAAAAATAGCTAGATGAGCAGAATGAGTTATTTAGCAAGGATATTGAAGCCCTAAAAAAGAACCGAATAGACCTTCTGGAGACAAAGAACACACTGAAAGAGATGAAAAATGAAATAGAAACCATGGGACATAAAGTCAACCAAATGGAGGAAAGGATCAGTGATATCGAAGACAGAAATCTATGAGTATTTCAGAAGGAAGAAGAGAGAAAATAGAAAATGAAAAATAATGAAAGAGAAATACAACTAGCTGATACCATCAGGAGAGGAAATATAAAAATAATGGGCATTCTCAAAGGGGAAGAAAAATAGCAGAGATTAGAATGCATTTTCAGGCAAATAGTTGACGAGCATTTCCCAAATCTAAGGAATAAGCTGGAGCTTGGAATCCAAGAAGTTAACATAATATCCAATTATCTCAACCCAAAAAGGCCTTCACCAAACACATTGTACTAAAATTATCAAAAATCAACAACAAAAAAAGAACTCTCAGTGCACCCAAGGAAAGGAAGTCGGTAACCTATAAAGGAAAATCAATTAGATCATTATCAGACTTAATGGCACAAACCTTATAAGCCAAAAAGGAATGGAATCAACTATTCAAACTATTAAATGAAAGGAACTCCAAGCCAAATATAATGTATCCAGCAAAGCTCTCCTTTAGATATGAAGAAGAAATAAAGAACTTTTGAGACATATAAAAATTGAGAGAATTCTCCACTATGAGGCCTACACTACAGGAAATACTGAAAGGGGTCAGTTCACATAAAACAAAATGACAAAAAAAAAACCTTAACTATCAGTAAGGTGACCAGCAGACCAATAGAAGCAGACGAATGCAACTCTTACTAAGAACAGGACATTATAAGTTAAAACAATAAAAAGAGATTTACTATAGCAAGATAGTAATGAACATTCAGCATACATAAGGAGAAACTGAGACAACAATGACTGAAAATGGTAGGATTCAAAGATTCAAATTTGTAAAGGGGAATGAAGATAAGGCACATCCAGAAAAAT
>NW_011888844.1:4268096-4279206 GCF_000151845.1 Pteropus vampyrus | reverse complement strand
ATATAGACTCAAAGTGAAAGGGTGGAAAACAATACTTCAAACAAATGGCATTCAGAGAAAAGCATAGGTAGCGATACTAATATTAGACGAAATAGACTTCAAAATCAAAAAAGTAAAGAAAGATAGTGATGGACACTTCATTATGATAGAGAGAATCATACACCGAGAAGACATAACACTTCTTAATATCCATGCTCCCAATTAGAGAGCCATCAAATATATAAAGCTATTACTAACAGAACTAAAGATAGAAACAGATGAAAACGCTATCGTAGTAGGTGACCTAAATATCCCCACTGTCAGATATGGACAGTTCATCCAAACAGAAAATCAATAAAGAAATAACATCCTGAAATGACACATTACACAGAATGGACATAATTGACATTCACAAAATCTTTCATCCCAAAATAAGGGTTTATACATTCTTCTCAGGTGCACATAAAACATTCTCTAAGACTGACAAGATACTGAGACAAAAAGATTGCCTCAATAAATTTTAGGGGGTTGAAATCATACCTACCATATTCTCTGATCATAATGCTTTGAAGCTGGAGATCTACTGTAAAAAGAAAGGAGGAAGAAGCAAAAATACATAGAGATTCAATAACATGCTACTGTAGAATGACTGGGTCCAAGAAAAAATACAAAGAGAGATCAAGAGATATACAGAAATGAATAATAATGATAGTACAACATGTCAAATCTTCCAGGACATGGTAATAGTGGTTATAAGAGGAAAGTTCATATCATTACATACCTATCTCAAAAAACAAGAATGAGCCCAAATATAAAATCTAAAGCTTCATCTTTAAAAAAACTAGAAAAGGAAGAACAAATGAAGCCTAAAGTCAACAAAAGGAAAGAAATAATCAAAATTAGAGCAGAAATAAATGAAATTGAAAACAAAACAATAAAAAATAAAAGTAAATAAATGCAACAAGGTAAAAATTGTTTGAAAAGGTTAAAAAATGACAAACTTCTGGCTAGACTCACTAAAAATAAAAGAGACAGGACACAAATAAACAAAATTAGGGATGAAAGAGGAGAAATTATGACTGACATCACAGAAGTACAAAGGATCATACAAGAATACTATGAAAAAGTATATAACAGCAAATTTAATAACTTAGAAGAAATGGACCAGTACTTAGAAAAATACAGCCTTCCTAGACTTATACAAGAAGAACTGGAAAATCTAAATAGACTGATTGGCATATAGTAATCGAAACAATCATCGAAAACTTACCAAAAAGTAAAAGTCCAGGACCAGATGGCTTCACCAGTGAATTCTACCAAACATTCAAAGAAGATTTAATACCTGTTCTCCTCAAATTCTTCCAAAAAATCAAAGAGGAGGCAATATTTCTCAACACATTTTATGAGGCCAGTAGTACCCTAATACTAAAACCGGGTAAAGATCACACACACACACACACACACACACACACACACACACACACACACGAAAACTACAGACCAATATCTCTCATGAACACAAATGAAAAAATCCTAAGTAAAATATTAACGAACCAAAGACAGCAACATATTAAAAAGATTATACCCCATGATCAAGTGGGCTTCATCCCAGGGCTACATGGAAGGTTCAACATATGCAAATCGATTAATGTGATACACCACATAAACAAATGAAAAAAATAAGAATCATATAATCATATCAATAGATGCAGAAAAAGAATTCAACAAGATACAGCACTCATTTATGATCAAAATACTTAACAAAATCAATATAGAAGGAAAATACTTTAACATAATAAAGGCCATATATGAAAAACACTCAGCCAACATCATATTTAATGGGGAAAAACTAAAAGCCTTCCCTCTAAGATCAGGAATGGGGCAAGGCTGTCCCCTATCACTACTGTTATTCAATATAACATTGGAGGTCCTAGCAAGTGCAATCAGACAAGAGAAAGATATAAAAGGCATCCAAATAAGAAATGAAGAAGTCAGACTGTCACTATTTGCAGATGACATGATTCTCTATATAGAAAACCCTAGAGACTCCACAAAAACACTACTAGAAACAATAAGAAAATACAGTAAAATTTCTGGGTACAAAATAATTAGTTAAAAATCCATAGTATTCCTTTATTCTAATAATGAAGAATCAGAAAAAAAGTGGAAAAATAATTCCTTTTGCAATTGCAACAAAAAGAATAAAATACCTAGGAATAAATCTAATGAAACATGTGAAGGGCCTATGTAATACAAACTACAAGACCATATTAAAAGAAATCGAAGAAGATACAAAGAAATGGAAAGATATTCCGTGTGCTTAGATTGGAAGAATCAACATAGTTAAAATGACCATATTACCTAAAGAATTATACAGATTTAATGCAATCGCCATCAAAATCCCATCTGCGTTTTTAAAAGAAATAAAAGAAAATATCATCAGATTGATATGGAAGTACAAAAGACCCTGAATTGCCAAAGCCATCCTGAGAAAATGAATGAGGCTTGAGACATCACTCTGCCTGATTTCAAATTATACTACAAAGTGACAGTCATCAAAATGGCATGGTATGGCCAGCAAGACAGACTCACAGACCAGTGGAACAGAATCAAGAGTCTAGAAGTAAACCTATATTTATGTGGACAAATAATTTACAACACAAAGGCAGTAACATACATTGGAAAATTGAAAGCCTCTTCAATAAATGGTGCTGGAAAAACTGGAATGCCACCTGTAAAAGAATTTAACTAGACTGTTGTCTATCATCACACACCAAAATTAACTCAAAAATTGATTAAGGACCTGAATATAAGAACAGAAACAATAAAATGCATAGAAGAAAACAGAAACTAAACTCAAGGACCTTGGACTTAAAGAGGATTTTATGAATTTGACCTCAAAAGCAAGGGAAGGAAAAGCTAAAATAAATGAAGGAGACTACATCAAACTAAAATGCTTCTGTTCGCAAAAGAAATTGTCAACAAGGTAAAGAGACAACCATCCGAATGGGAAAATATGTTTGTAAGCAATGCCTCCAATAAGTGCTTAATATCCAAAATATACAAAGAAATCTTACAACTCAATAACAACACCAAAAAAAAACAAAAAAACAAAAACTGTTCCAATTAAAAAATGGACAGAGGACCTGAACGGAAACTTCTCCCTGGAGGACATACAAATGGGTAATAAATATTTGAAAAGATGCGCAACATCGCTAGCTATTTGGGAAACACAAATCCGAATCCACAATGAGATACCATCTCACACGTGTTAGAATAGTTGTTATCAACAGGACAAATAATAACAAATGTTGGAGAGGATGCAGAAAAAAAGGAACCCTCATACACTGCTATTGGGACTGCAAATTGGCATGGCCACTATGGAAAAGAGTATGGAGGTCCTCACAATACTAATAATTGATCTACCATATGATCCATTAATCCCACTACTGGGTATTTACCCCAAAGACTTGAAAACCTATATCTGAAAGGATATTTCCACACCAATGTCCATAGCAGCATTATTTACAGTGGCCAGGACACAGAAGCAACCAAAGTGTCCTATGATAGATGATTGGATAAGGAAGTATTGGTGTATATGTGTGTGTGTGTATATGTGTGTGTGTGCATATAGAGAATATTCCATTGTATGTGTATACATATTCCATTGTATGTATATGTATAAACATACAATGGAATATTACTAAGCCATAAGAAGAGAAGAAATACTGCCATTTGCAACAACCTGGATGGACCTTGAGATAATCATGCTAAGCAAAATAAGCAAGACAGAAAATGTTGAAAATCACATGATATCACTTATATGTGGTATATAAACCTAAAATCAACAAATGAACAACACAAACAAACAGAGATTCATGAACGTGGATATAAAACTAGTGGTTACTAGAGGGTAGGGGGTGGGGAAGATTAGGGAGGTAGATAAAATAAAAGGGGTCTAATATAGGGTGGTAGGGGGAGGGCGAAGTGAGTAAAGGGGATCATATATATGGTAGCTGAAAGAAAATGGACTTTGTGTGGTAAACACACAATAGAATATACAAATGTCAAATTATAATGTATACTTGAAAGTTATATAATTGTATTAACCAATGTTACCTCAAAAAACTTAAATAAAAAATAAAGAAAAAATAAAAAAAATAAAAATCATATGATCATTTCGATAGGTGTAGAAAAAGCCTTTGACAAGATACAGTATCCATTTATGATCAAAACACTTAACAAAATCAATATAGAAGGAAAGTATTTTAATATAATAAATGCTATATACAGCCAAACCTGAACCAATGTTAATCTTAATGGTGAAAATTAAAAACCTCTCCTTTAAGATTATGAATATACAAGGCTGTCCACTCTCACCACTGTTATTCAATATAATATTAAAGTTCCTAGCAAGTGCAATCAGGCAAGAGAAAGATATAAAAGGATTTCAAATAGATAATGAAGAAGTCAAACTGTCACTATTTGCAGATGACATGATTCTCTATATAGAAAACCCTAAAGAATACACAAGAAAACTACCAGAAACAATAAGCAAATACAGTAAAGTTTCTGGATACAAAATCAATGTTCAAAAATGCATTGTGTTATGATACTTTAATAATGAATTGTCAGAAAAAGAAGTGAAGAAAGCAATTCCTTTGGCAATTTCAACAAAAAGAATAAAATACCTAGGAAAAAAAAAACTAGGAAAACATGTGTAGGATCTATATAATAAATACTATAAGACCCTGTTAAAAGAAATTGAAGAAGACACAAAGAAATGTGATGATATTTTATGTTCTTGGATTGGAAGAATCAACATAGTTAAAAAGGCCTTATTACATAAAAAATATATATATACAGATTTAATACAATCCCCATTAAAATCTCATTGTCACTTTTTAAAGAAATACAACAAAAAATCATCAGCTTTACATGGAAGAAAAAGGACCCCGAATCTCAAAAGCCATTCTGAGAAAAAAGAATGAGGCTGGAGGTATCACTCTACACAACCTCAAATTTCACTACAAAGCAACAATAATTAAAACAGCATGACATTGGCAGAAAAACAGATACACACAGACCAGTGGAACAGAATGGAGAGTCCAGAAGTAAACCCCTGTTTTCATGGACAAATAATTTTTGACAAAGGAGTCAAAAATATACAACAGAAAAAGGAAAGCCTCTTTAATAAATGGTGCTGGGAAAACTGGAAAGCCACCTGCAAAAAATGAAACTAGACTGTTGTCTATCGCCACACACCGAAATTAACTCAAAATGGATTAAGGACCTGAATATAAGACCTGAAACAATAAAATACATAGAAGAAAACATAGGAACTAAACTCAAGGACCTTGGACTTAAAGAGGATTTTATGAATTTTACCTCACAGGCAAGAGAAGTAAAGTAAAAATAAGTGAATGGGACTACATTAAATTAAAAAGCTTCTGCACAGCAAAAAGAACTGTCATCAAGGTACAGAGAGAACCACCCACATGGGAAAATATATTTGCAACCAACACCTCCAATATTGGCCTAATATCCAAAATATACAAAGAACTCACAGAACTCAGTAACAAACAAACAAAAAAAAAAGAAAAGAATCCAATTAAAAAATTGGCAGAGGACCTTAACAGACACTTCTCCCAAGAAGACATGCAAATAGCCAAACGTATGAAAAGATGCTCATCTTTGCTATTAGGGAAACACAAATCAAAACTACAATGATATACCATCTCATTTTAGAATAGTCATAATTAACAGAACAAGTAAGAACAAATGTTGGAGAATATGTGGAGAAAAAAGAACTCTCATACACTGCTGGTGGGACTGCATATTGGTACAGCCACTATGGAAAGCAGTATGGAAATTCCTCAAAAAACTAAGAATTGATCTACCATATTATCCAGCAATCCTTGTACTGGCTATTTACCCCCAAAGACTTGAAAACCCATATCCGAAAAGATATTTGTACATTGATGTTCATAAAAGCATTATTCATGGTGGTCAGGACATGGAAGCAACTGAAGTGTCCTACAATAGATGATTGGATAAAGAAGCGATGGTACATATGTACAATGAAATATTACTCAGCCATAAGAAGAGATGAAATACTGCCATTTGCAACAACCTGGATGGACCTCAAGATAATCATGCTAAGGTAAATAAGCCAGACAGAAAAAGTTGAAAATCATATGATATTCCTTATATATAAAAGCAGCAAATGAACAGGACAAAGAAACAGAGAGTCAAGAACATGGACAATAGACTAATTGTTACTAGAGGGTACGGATGAAGGAGGAGGAGGGAGGTAAATGGCATAAAGGAGGTCAAATATGTGGTGACAGAAAGAAATGTAACTATGGGAGGTGATGGCAAAATTATGTATATACACCTTACTGTTAAATTGTACACCTGAAACTTACTGGATTTCATTAACTAATGCCACCATAAAAAAATAAATAATTATAAATAAGTAAGTAAGTAAGTAAGTAAGTAAGTAAATAAATAAATAAATAAATAAATAAATAAATAAATAAATGAATAAATAAATAAATAAATAAATAAATAAATAAATAAATAAATAAATAAATAAATAAATAAATAAATAAATGAATAAATGAATAAAAACTATGTAATGCAATATCATAGCAGACAATTGATTTGGTCAATTTGTTTGACGAAATCTGTGAAAAATAAAATCAGTCTTTAATTGACTGACCAGAGAATTTGGTCAAAATTTCGTACTTAAGTCAAAACAAAAATAGCAATTTTGCTAAGTCATTTTGGACACAGTGCAAATGGACTTCACTGCCAGGAAAGCCTAGATTATACAGACTTTGAATAGTCTCCATATGAAAATTCAAGGCACGGTACAAGTTATCATTTGAGATGTATTGCTGTGTCACCCAATTTTATAAGGTGTAGCATGAGTTAGGCCACTTGAAGTATACTCTAATGGTATGTCTTCATTTTCTAAAAATTTTCATATAATAGCAAAGCTGGCATTTTATAAATTCCAGAGCTATAAATCATTTTTTAAATCATGATATTACTCAAAACAGATGTGAAAACATATGTTTGCCACAGTTGCATAAACTGCTTACTTGTCATATTTAATAAATGTTGAGACTCATACTTCAACTGTGTTCCCTTTTAATAATGAAAGTCTATTTTAGGAAAATACGCTTTGTCTTAATGTCACAAATAGAATTGTAGAACTTGACATAGACAATCTCATTAAAAAGAAAGCTTTCCATTATAAGCTGCGTGCAGTTTAATATGCCACTCCTTTCTATTAATGTCTTCATCAGAATGTGTGAACAACCTATTTGATTGAAATGACTAAAACTGTGCCATTCCACAGTAAGAAATTCAGAAGTATCTGTACATACCACTGTGTATTTTATGATAATTAGTTATTGTATATCTGTCCTAGTGTTCCAGCTGGTTTTTCATAAGACACAGCAGTGTATACTTGAGCACTGCAACATCCAGGCCAGTCCTAAAAGCCATTTTGACTTACAGGGTTTGCGGTTCCAATGAAATCATATGTATTAGGTACAGCTTGAGATTTTCCTAGAAAAGCTGCTTTATTATCAAGCTGTCCATTAAATAGTCATGACCTGGTGGAAAAGAGGTCTCAGGAACAAATGGTTGTAGGGTTATGAATAAAGTTTCATCTAACTAGAATTCCATTACCTGTGTAAGAGTTTGGGTAGTTTAATATACTCAACTTGAATTCTTCCATTCTGACAACTGTTCTGAAATCAATCATTTATATCTTGGAGCTCCAGAGGGTATATATATCGTTTCAGTGTTTGGATTTAAACAAAACAAAACAAAAAAAACATGTGGCTAAGAAACCAACCATGGATCAATGAAATTAAAATCATATATTATTTCAAATTCTAACTAAAATGCCCATCTAGATAATTAGAAAATCAATCTAGAGAAGAAACAAAATTTTCTCCATTAATTCTTCAGTTAATGAACTCTTTTATTCTATATAATATGAACATCTTTAATAGAGATAGAAAAATGTACCCTCTAGTGAAATACAAACAGACCATCTGATGATCTAATACATTACATGTTAGCTTATGTATTTTAGCTTAGAGCTACTGTATAACTCATGGTGACAGTCATAATGCATAGCTTATAACACGTGCTGATATATTTTGCCTTTTTTTTTTACCTTTGCAGCCTTTTAAACAAAGTCATACTCAGCTTTTATATCAAGATAGCATAACTTTGAAATTCTTACTCTCCTTACCTTCTTTAAACAGATATCCTAAGAAAAACTGGATACTGTGCAGAGGCGATAGATGTTCCTAAGTGGATCAAAAGCCAGATTGGTGTCATACCTTTAAAATTCCAGGTAAATACCTTATTAGAGTAACTTGCTAAACTTTCATTTGAAATGTCCAACTTAGCATACATTTTTTTAAATCACTTTTGAGAGTTGAGAGGAATATTTCTTCTCCATGACAGAGACTCAGGTTTTCAAATGTAACAATCAAATGGTGAGTCATTTAAGCATAGTTAACTAAGTACATGTATAAAAAAAGAATAAGATGTCTCTGATTACACATAATAGAAGAGCTTAGGATGAAGTTTCCAACCACAGGCACAGACAAACTTCAGGCCGATAGGTGTTTTATGACATCAAATAAACAAGCTTTAGGTAAACATTATTTTTAACTACTAAAATAAGTTATCTAAAGCAATACAGATCTATTCTGACTTAGAGAAATGTAGATGCAAAATACAGTACTGAATACACTTAGTTAATTGAGTTAGTATCTGATCTTTATATGAACATCAAATATACAAAAATCATTTTACCTTTATTATCCCTTTGGAATTTTTTAATGGTTGGTCCATTATCTTGATCAACAATAAGTTCCTCTCTATTGTTGTGCATCATAACTGTAAATAAGAAATATAACTGAGTGATTTTTTTGTAAAACACCCAAAGGAAAGGCAAAAGGATTACATAAATAGCTGTTTTAAATAACAGCAAACATGTATTTTATATAGTTTCATCTTCTGAAACAATGGAAAGATATGTTTTAAGCTAATGATTATTATATTAAAAATCAATTAGGTGGTTAACCATGTGAATTTTTAGAGTCAAATTAATATATAGTATGTATAACTGCCAACATAATTCATTTGAATCATTGAAAATATTTCTTCTTTAAAAATTTATATGACAAAGGATCTTTGGAAACATGGTGAAGTGAGAGATGTCCCAGATCTTTCCCTTTGAAACAACAGTAATATCTAAAACTCAACAAAAATCACCCAAACTGCACACCAGCACGTCTGAGCATAGGATCAGCGCATAAGAGCTACCACAGCTCAGAACCATGGGTGTCAGGTGGTGGACTGAAAGAAATAAAGAAGCTGCCTCTCACAGCCACTGGAGCTCCCTGCAGAAGGAGGGGAAGGCGAGAAGATATAGCAAGTTCCCTGAACAGCCATGCCTGGGAAAGTTGTGAGTGCCCCATGGCCAGCTGGTGGCAGTACCCAGTCATCAGTGCAGAAAGCAGAGAAGTGGCCGGCATAACGGTTGATTTTTACCGACTGCTATTGCAAAACCAAAATTGAGCCACAGACCCCAACTCCCAATCCAGAGGGCCCCTCTTGCCAAACCCTCCAAGACTGAACACCGTGGAGCCCCAGGAGAATCTGAGCAAACGCTACCAAAACTGATGCTAACACTGACAGTGAATGAATGGAGGGTAGCGAGAATAATTAAATATCTATCATAAAATAAAAAGGCATTTTTAAAGCTTTATATAAAACAGGGATCCACGAGGCTTAGAAGTCAACTACTGGAAACCAAAAGAAAAATGCCTTCTTTGCAACAGGTTAAAGAGAGAACTTTATAAAATTCTTCGTTCTGGAAAAAGAGCAGACTACATTAACATTAATGCCCAGGCAGAAAAATAGTCCATTAAACACCATGAACAACTAAGGTTACAAGGCATCACAGAAAGAAAGAGAAAAATCTCCAGAAAATAAGCTTACAGACATAGAAATATGCAACTTAAATGACAGAGATTTCAGGATGGTACTTATAAAAAAAATCAGTGAGTTCCAAAATGAAAAAAAAAAAAAAAAGATGAGCAGACCAAGGAGGCTGAAACTCTCAAGAAGAGCAAAATAGACCTTCAGGAGATAAAAACCACACTGCAAGAGTTGAAAAATGAAATAGCAATCTTGGGAAATAGAGTTGACCAAATGGAGGAAAAGATCAGTGATATCAAAGACAGAAATCTAGAAGTATTTCAGAAAGAAGAAGAGAGAAACTGAAGAATGAAAAATAATGAAAGAGAAAAACAAAAACTAGCTGATATCATCAGGAGAGGAAACATAAGAATAATGGGCATTATTGAAGGCGAGGAAAAGGAGCAGGAACTAGAAAGCATTTTCAGACATAGTTGACGAGAATTTCCCCAATCTAAAGAATGAGCTGGAGCTTGGAATTCAAGCAGTCAACAGAATATCCAATTATCTCAAATCAAAAAGGCATTCACTAAGACACATTGTATTAAAATTATAAAAATCAATGACAAAGACAGAATTCTCAGAAAGCCAGGGAGAAAGAAAACAGTAACTTACGAAGGTAAACCAATTAAATTATCCTCAGACATCTCAGCACAAACCTTACAAGCCAGAAAGGAATGGAATCAAATATTTAAACAATTAAGTATAAGAAAATACTGCCTAGAATAATGTGCCCAGCTAAGCTCTTCCTTAGATATGAAGGAGAAATTAAGACAATTTCAGACATACAAAAATTGAGGGAATTCTCCACTACGAGGCCTGCACTACAGGGAATACTGAAAGGAGTCAGTTTACCAAAAACAAAATGACAATAGAAAAAAGAAAAAAAAATAGAAGTAGAGGAGTGCAACCCTTTCTAAAAACAGAGCATTATAAGCTTAAATAATAAGAAGAGAATTGTTATAACAATGAATGTTCAGAATACATAGGGACAAACTGAGATAACAATGACTGAAAAGGGGAAGATTCAAAGATCCAAATTTGAAAAGAGGAATGGAGATAAGGCACTCGCAGAAGAAAATGGACAACTGTGTGTGTGGGTGTCTATATA
>NW_011888844.1:4258245-4267906 GCF_000151845.1 Pteropus vampyrus | reverse complement strand
CATATCTGTGATAGTAACAACATGTCAAAGATTAAGAATGGAAATATATAATGTAAAACAAGAAGGACCACAGGGAAAACCCACAAAAGCCAACCAAAATAAAGAAAACAGAAACACAAGGACAAGGAAGCAATGGAAACACTGAGCTACCAGAAAGCAAAAGAAAAAAATGGCTATAAGAAGACCTCATATTTCAATAAACACCCTAAATGTAAATGGATTGAACTCACAAATAAAAAGGCACAGTGTTGCAAAATAGATCAAAACACAAAACCCAACCATATGCTGCCACCAGGAGACACATCTCAGCTCCAAAGACAAAAATAGTCTCAAAGTGAAAGTGTGGAAAATGATATTGCAAGGAAATGGCATTCAGAGAAAAGCAAGAATAGCGATACTAATATCAGATAAAATAGACTTCAAGCTAAAAAAGATAAAGAAAGATACTGAGGGACACTTCATAATGATAAAGAAAAACATGCAACAAGAAGACATAACACTTTTTAACATCTATGCTCCCAATCAGGGAGCCCGGAAAATGTAAAGCAATTACTAACAGAACTAAAAGGAGAAACAGAGCAAAACACTATCGTAGTAGGGGACCTAAATAGCCCACTGTCGGATATGGACAGATAATTTAAACAGAAAATCAATAAGGAAATAACATCCTTAAATGACACATTAGACCAACTGAACATAATTGACATTTACAGAGCCTTCCATTCCTAAACAGCTACTTATACATTCTTCACTAGTGCACATGGAACATTCTCAAGAATCGACCACATACTGAGACACAGAGATAGCTTCAACATATATAAGAGGGGTGAAATCATTTCAACCATATTCTCTGATTATAATGCTTTGAAACTAGAGATCAACTGCAGAAAGAATTCAAGAAGAACCACAAATACATGGAGATTAAAGAACATGCTACTGAAGAAAAACTGGGTCAGAGAAGAAATAAAAAGCACTATCATGAGATACATAGAAATGAATGATAATGATAGTGTAACATATTGAAACCTTTGGGACATGGCAAAAGTGAAAAGTTCATAGAATTACAGGCCTATCTCCAAAAACAAGAATGAGCCCAAATAAACAACCTAACGTTTCATCTTAAAAGACTAGAAAAGGAAGAACAAGTGAAGCCTAAAATCAACAGAAGGAAAGAAGTAAACAAAATTAGAGCAAAAAAAATAAATGAAATTGAAAAAAAAGAATTACAAAAAAAAATGCAACATAGTACTGGTTATTTGAGAAGGTTAATAAAATTGACAAATCCTGGCTAGACTCACTAAAGAAAAAAGAGAAAGGACTAAAATCAACAAAATCAGGGATGAAAGAGAGGAAATTATGACTGATATCGCAGAAATACAAAGAATCATACAAGAATACTATGAAAAAGTATATAACACAAAATTTAATAACCTAGACGGAATGGACCAGTACTTAGAAAACTATAATCTTCCTAGACTGAATCAAGAAAACCTAGAAAATCTAAGTTGACTGATTAGCAGCATAGAAATGGAACAATCATCAAAATCTACCAAAAAGTAAAAGTCCAGGACCAGATGGCTTCACCAGTGAATTCTACCAAACATTTAAAGGAGATTTAATACCTATTCTCCTCAAACTCTTCCAAAAATTTGAAGAGGAGGCCATATTTCCCAATTCATTTTATGAGGCCAATATTACTCTGCTACCAAAACCTGGTAAAAATAACACAAAAAAAGAAAACTACAGACATTCAATATCTTTCATGAACACAGATGCAAAAATCTAAAATAAGATAGTAACGAACAGAATACAGCAACATATTTAAAAGTTTATATACCTCAATCAAGTGCACTTCATCCCAAAGGCACAGGGATATTTCAGCATATGAAAATTCATTAATGTGATACACCACATCAACAAATGAAAAAATAAGAATCATTTAATCATATCAATAGATGCAGAAAAAGCCTTTGACAAGATACAACATCCATTTATGATCAAAACACTTAAAAAAATTAGAATAGAAGGAAAGTACCCTAACATAGAAAAGGCTATCTATGACAAACTCTCAACCAACATTTTACTTAATGGTAAAAAACAAAAAACCTTCCTTCTAAGATCAGGAACAAGGCAAGGCTGTCCACTATCGTCACTGTTATTCAATATAATATTGGAGGTCCTAGCGAGTGCAATCAGACAAGAGAAATATATAAAAGGCATCCAAATAGGAAATGAAGAAATCAAACTGTCACTATTTGCGGATGACATGATTCTCTATATAAAAAACACTAAAGACTCCACAAGAACACTACTAGAAACAATAAGAAAATATAGTAAAGTTTCTGGATACAAAATCAACATTCAAAAATCCATAGCGTTCCTATACTCTAAAAATAAAATGTCACACACACACACAAAAAAAAAGTGGAAAAAATAATTTCTTTTGCAATTGCAACAAAAAGAATAAAATACCTAGGAATAAATTTAATGAAACAAGTGAATGACCTATATAATGAAAACTGTGAGACTCTATTAAAAGTAATTGAATAAGATACAAAGAAATGGAAAAATATTCCATGTTCTGGAATTGGAAGAATTAACATAGTTAAAATGATCATATTACCTAAAGCATTACACAGATTTAATGCAACCTCCATCAAAATCTCACCAGCATTTTTTAAAGAAATAGAACAACAACAACAAAAAATGATCAGATTTGTATGGAAGCACAAAAGACCCCAAATTGTCAAAGCCATCCTGAGAAAATGAATGAGGCTTGAGACATCACTCTACCCGACTTCAGATTATCCCAGAAAGCGACAGTAATCAAAACAGCATGGCATTGACAAGACAGACACACAGAGCAGTGGAACAGAATTGAGAGTCTAGACGTAAACCTATATTTATATGGGCAAATAATTTTTGACAAAAAAAAAAAGCCAAAAACATACAGTGGAGAAAGGAAAGTCTCTTCAATAAGTGGTGCTGGGAAAACTGGAAAGCCACTTGCAAAAGAATGAAACTATACAGTTGTCTGTTACCACAAACCAAAATTAACTCTCAATGTATTAAGGACCTAAATATAAGAACTGAAACAATAAAATTCATAGAAGAAAACATTGGAACTTAACTCGAGAACCTTGGACTTAAAGAAGATTTTATGAATTTAACTTCAAAGGCAAGAGAAGTAAAAGCTAAAATAAATAAATAGGACTACATCAAACTAAAAAGCTTTTGCTGAGCAAAAGAAATCATAAACCAGATAAAGAAACAACCATTCGAATGGGAAAATATATTTGCAAGCAACACCTCCAATAAGCACCTAATATCCAAAATATACAAAGAACTCATTTGTCTCAATAACAACAACAACAACAACAACAACAACAAATGATCCAATCAAAAAATGGGCATAGGACCTGAACAGACACTTCTCCCTAGAAGACATACAAATGGCCAAGAAATATTTGAAAAGATGCTCAACATCACTAGCTATTAGGGAAATACAAATCAAAATCACAATGAGATACCATCTCACACCTATTAGAATAGCTATAATCAACAGGACTAGTAATAACAAATGTTGGAGAGGAAGCGGAGTAAAAGGAACCCTCATACAGTGCTGGGGACTGCAAATTGGTATGGCCACTATGGGAAACAGTATGGAGGTTCCTCAAAAAACTGAAATCGATGTACCATATGATCCAGCAATCCCTCTACTGGCTATTTACCCCAAAGACTTGAAAACCCATATCCGAAAAGATATTTGCACACCGATGTTCATAGCAGCAATATTCACAGTGGTCAGTTCATGGAAGCAACTGAAGCATCATACAATAGAAGATTGGCTAAAGAAGCTTTGGTACATATATACAATGGAATATTAGCCATAAAAAGAGATGAAATACTGCCATTTGTGACAACATGGATGAAATTCGAGATAATCATGCTAAGCGAAATAAGTCAGACAGAAAACGTTTTAAATCACATGATATCACTTATATGTGGAATATAAACCTAAAAACAACAAATGAGCAGGACAAACAAACAGAGACTCATGGACATGGACTATAGACTAGGGTTTACCAGAGGACTATAGGCTAGTGGTTACTAGCGGGTTCAGGAAGGAGAGGGGAGGTAGACGGGGTAAAGGGGGTCAAATATATGAGGATAGGGAGAGAGTGAAGTGATTAATGGGGATCAAATATATGGTAGCTGAAGAAAACTGGACTTTGGGTGGTAAACACACAATAGAATATACAGATATCAAATTATAATTTACACCTGAAAATTATTGTATTAACCAATGTTTCCCCAATAAACTTAGTTTTAGAAATTAAAGAAAAATAAAATTTATATGATAATCAGCTATTTACTTTCATAATTGATAAATTTCCCAAAATGTTTCAGAAAATAATTTACCATTTATGTTCATGATTTTAATGTAATTATGTATTTAACTCACTTTATAGAGATTTTGCAAATACATATATAGTAAAATTAATAGATAAAATCTAACTTTCTGGTAATTATTATAAATGCTTTTACACAAAATATTTATATTAAAGGAGGGAAAACAAAACAGTCTTCATAGTTTATCATTTAATTATCTTTCATTATATTTTACTAAAATATTATATTTATGTATTTATTAGATTTATTTATAGTTCTATAAATAAAATATGGTAACTTTAAAAATTATCAAACCTTTTTATTCATTTATAGGTAATCTCACTCTTATGTTTGAACAATTATAGAATATGATCATGAGCTTAATTACCGACAGTGGAATTTGAAATGTTTTATGTTGCCAAGATTTTTTTTAGAACATCATATTGCTTCAGAAATATTTGATTTTACTTCTAAGTGTAAGATACCATTCTCTTACAATATATCTATCACAGAATATATTTCCTTATGTGCTCTGCTTTTAGCCAGAACTCAATAAATAATTCTCTCTCTCCTCTCTCTCCCCCAGCCCTCATCAATACAAAGAGTATCCAACAGAAGAATGTTTGTTTTGGTTTCTTGATTCACCAATGGTCACCTAGCTATATACGCTTGTCCTGGTCAGACTCCCTCTAATCAGTTGAATACAATGTTGTAACAACCAGATAGTCTGTGTCCAAAGAACAGAGTAAAGCTTAAAAGACCACTGTCACCTCTTCCAGGAATTAAACTTACTCCCATAGGGCCATTACACTGTTACCTCTTCCAGTAATGAAACTTATTCCCGTAGGGCCATTATCCTCAAATTCTAGTTCAGTATTTCTGAATTCTGCCTGCATATTAGAATCTCCTGAGGAGACACTGAAAAGCAAAACAAAACACTGATGCCAGGCTCTATTCCAGACCAGGTAAATCAGACTCTGAGCATGTGACCTGGGCATCCAGATTTGTAAGTGCTCCACAAGTGATTTTAATAGGGGGCCAGATTTGAGACCCACTGAGCTCACTATGAAGTGAAAGAGCCACAACAGTATGTAATATTGTCAGGCTAAGTGAGGCTTGGATGAATTTCCACAAAGGAGAAATCATCTTAATCCCTCTCCGGCAAAAATCCAGAACCTAACACCTTCCTTAATCCCTCGAATTCCATCCCTCATCCCCTAAAAAAATCCATGTTATTTTGGAGAAGCTTGAAAACACCACTATAGTGAAGTGTAAAAATTTAGAGTTCACATAAGGAAAGTCCCTATAGTGAGAGTAAAAGAAGAGCAGAAATCATTTTCCCTAAAGGAAATTGATACTTAGGAAATTGGATTGTGTAAATACAGATTATCAAAGATTTTACCTAGCTCACATGGTTCATAATTATTGCATACTAAATAAGTATGCAAAAGTGTATAACTGAATATACTTTGTAATATCAGAATACTTGAATAGTCTCAGAAAGCAGGAGATCATAAGCAGTCAAAGTAAAGGACACAGAGAAAAATAATGTTTACTCTCACATTTCCTTAGCACTTTAAACTTCTGATTTTTTTTCTACATATTATTTCATTGAATGTCACAAAAACCCAGTGCATTAGTCAGGGCAGTAATTATTTTCATATATTAGGTGAAGAAACTCATGGTTGTTAAGTGACATACCCAAAATCTCATAGCTAGTTAGTGCCAGAATTATGGCTAAATTCAAGTCTTCAATATGCCACATCACTGATCCACTTTTTAATCACTCAATGATCAACTGCTTAAAGAAAATTTTATCTTCCGTTATTTGAAGAATGCTGGTATCTAACAAGTGTATTGCATCACACTGTTAAATACCAATATGTTGAACTAACATATATTCCAGAAAAATCCCATCATATTATTCCAATGAGATCCAGTGATATAGTAAATGAAGGTTCTTCCAGGGGGAAAACAAAAAACAAACAAACAAAAAACCAAACAAACAAACAAACAAAAAACTTCTAACATTTTATTTAATTTTGTTGTAAATATGAACATATTACTTCAGCAATAAGAAATGACCATTTCAAAAAGCCATATATATTAAGGAGGCATCAGTTCCCCTAGCTTCTTTCTCCCCTCTCTATTAGCTAATGAAGAATTTCTTGAAAGATTATCTTGAAAGTCCTTCTTTCAGGTGAGATACTCACCAATTCTGTCTGAATGGTGATCCATCTGAGAAGGAGAGCTAGACACGCTGCTGCTGGGGTGGGAAGAGGTCTGGCTCCCAGGGCGATGACCCTCTTCCAGAGAGGGAGCAGGTGAAGGACTCTCTGGGATCCGTTCCTGACACACAAAAGAAAATGTCATCTATATATCAAGTTTTCATGTTTGAATCCATAACATTTAAAATGTTGACCTCTGACTTCTTCTGAAAGCGTGTTCATCCACAAAGCACATATTGTATGATAAAAAAAAAAAAAAACATATTTTTTGTTCTTGAAAAATCAATGGCATATTGTGAGGGTAAAATAAGAGAAAAACAATGAAAGGGCTTAGTGCCATGCTGGATACATGGTAGAGGCTCAAGAAAAAGTAGTTTCCATTTCCTCTCCTAGAAAATTCATGAAGAATTATAAACATAGGTTCGTGGTGAAGGTTATTGTTATTCTAAGCACCTAGGTTTATATAAATTTCAGGCCAAGACTTGGAGAGTAATCCTACTCTCTAAGTAAGAAAGAAATCTTCCAGGACTGGGTAAAATGGCGTAGATGATAGAAGCTTTGTACATTCCTTCTTGCGATTACAGCAAAGTTGTGACGGAAACATGGAGGAAATAGCAAGCAGAGTCACCTGGGGATCTAGAGGAACAGAAGCCCTACAGCTAGGGACAAAAATAAGAAATCACCCTGCAATTTTTGGAGGTAGGAGAGGGCAAAGGGGGCGAAGACACAAGGATGCCTTGTCTTGAGTGGCTGAGTGGGACAGAGGCTACAGCAGCAGTATCTGGTCCTCTTAAAGGGGCCGTGTCCATAACCAGACTTTTGCCATGATGGACCTCCTTGCTCTGAGCACCAGCACCAGGTCAGCTGCTCAAGGGCACCAGGGACTTACAGGGGGATACCGAGTTGTCAGAGTGAGGGCTGAGGTGAGACTCGCTCTATAAATAAGTGCTAGCAGTATCCATTGTTCCTCTGTTGAGCCTTTCCCGCTCACAGCGCACAGACTCAGAGCTACTATAGATGAGATTTCATCAAACTGGATAACAGAGATTGTTCTGCCAAAGGATTCCCTGAAACTGTCTCCTCCAACTCACAGCCCCACCCAAGCCATATCCAGGTTTCCTCCATTAGTCAGGTGTCCTTTGCTGAGCAGCACCTAGACCCACACTGGTGGCAGCTGGCATTGGTTTCTGGTGTGGCCATATGAGGCAACTATAAGCACAGAATTTGGGAGTTGCATGTTGAATCTTAACAGGTGGCCCTGGAGGGGCACACGCTGGGACTAAATTTGGCCTGCAGCTAAACCCCTCTCAGAACTGTGCCACTGGACATCTACCACACAAAGCCATACTAATAAGACTGGAAGACTTAAGAACTTTGCTTAGTACATAGAAATAGACACACAAAGGCATCCAAAAAGGGAAGACAAAGAAGCAGAAACTGTAAGAGAACAGAACAGAGATGCAGAAATAATGGAGTCAAGCAATCTAACGGATGCAGAGTTCAAAACACTGGTTATAAAGATGCTCAGTGAACTTATGGGAAGTGTAGATGAATTCAGTGAGAACTTTAACAGAGAGATAAAAAAAAATGGAGATGGAAATTATAAAAGGGAACCAGTCAGAAATGAAGAACACATTATCAGAGGTGAAAAGTATATTAAATGGAATAAACAGAGTGAATAAAGAAGAGGATCAAATGACCTATATAGAGAATGAGAAAGCCACGGACACTCAATCAGAACAGCAAGAAAAAAGAAGTCAAGACTATAATAATCATTTAAGGAGCCTAGGGGACACTATTAAATGTAAAATATCCATGTCATAGGGGTACCTGAAGGAAAACAAGATGTTGAAAAACTATTTGAAGAAATAATGATGGAAAACTTCACTAACCTGGTGAATGAAATAGACATAAAAACCAAGGAAGCTCAGATAGCCCCAAAATCCAGAAACCCAAAGAGGCCCACACCAAGACACATCATAATTAAAATAGCTAAGTTTAAATACAAAGAGAGAATCTTAATAGCGGAAAGAGAAAAGCAATGAGTTACCTACAAGGGAGCACCCATAAGACTGGCAGATGATTTCTCAAAAGAAACTATGCAGGACAGAAGGGCTTGGCACAAAATATGTGATGAAAACCCAGGATTTATAACCAAGAATACTTTTTTAGCAAAGCTATCCTTTAGAGTTGAAGGACAGATAAAGAGCTTTCCAGACAAAAAATAAGCTAACGGGATTTATCAAAACCAAGCCAGCATTACAGGAAATGATGGAGGGACTTCTTTAAGAAGAAAAATCATGTATCAAAAACATGAGTAAAGAATGGTAATAACTACATATCTATCAATAAGTACCTCAAATGGAAAAGAATTAAGTGCTCCAATCAAAAGATAAGGAAGCTGAATTGATAAGAAAAACAAGCCCTTTCCATATGCTGCTTACAAAAGATTCACTACAGATTAAAAGACACACAAAGACTAAAAGGCAGGGGATGGAAAAAGTTATTGCCTTGATGGACTTAGAGGGTATTGTGCTGAATAACATAAGTCAGATACGGAAAGACAAATACCGCATGATTTCATGTATATGTGGAATCTAAAGAACAAAATAAACTACAATACAACAAAAACAGTAACAAACTCATAGATACAGAGAATATTTTGAGGGCTACTAGATGGGGGTAGTTGGGAGATATGGCAAAAAAGGGCAAAGGGATTAAGAAGTACAATGGATAGATACAAAATAGTCTTGAGATATAAGGTGTAGCATAAGAAAAATAGTCTTGAGATATAAAGTGTAGCATAAGAAAAATAGTCATCAATGTTGTAAAAATATGTAAAGGGGATGTAGAGTACTAGATTTAGTGGAATAACCACTTCATGAGTTATATAGATCTCTAATCACTATGCTGTACAACTGAAACTAATATATTATTGTATGCCAACTATAATTAGAAAAAAACCTCATTGAATAGTACAATGTAAATATGAGCAACTAATTGTCTTTATACTTCAATAAAGCTAGGAAAAAAAGAAAAAT
>NW_011888844.1:4251073-4258175 GCF_000151845.1 Pteropus vampyrus | reverse complement strand
AAAAAAAAAGAAAAAGAATGAAAGCTTGCCATTTGTAACAACACGAATGGACCTAGAGAGTAGTATGTTAAGTGAAATAAGTCAGATAGGGAAAGACAAATGCCACATGATTTAACTTATATGTGGAATCTGAAAAACTGAATAAACAAACTATACTGAAACAAGCCTATAAATAGAGAACAGATTGATGGTTGCCAAGTGGGAAGCAATTGATGAGATGGGTGAAAAATGTAAAGGGATTAAGAAGTACAAATTTCCAGTTATAAAATTAGTCATAAGGGTGTAAAATACAGCATAGGGAATATATCACTAATGTTGTAATAACTATATATGATATAAACTGGGTACTAGCCTTATTGGGGGGTCCACTTTGAAGTTATATAAATGTCTAGTCTCTATGCTGTACATCTAAAACCAATATGATATTGCATGTCAACTGTAATTGAAAAAAAAATTAGATTCTAGTTTAGGGAGGGGAAGGAATATGGTGGACTAAGTAAAAGCAGGGTTTCTCCTCCTCCCAGGTCCACATTGAAATTACAACCAAATTATAGAATTATCACCGTGGAGAATCACCTGAAGTTCAGCTGATGGTAACACATACATCTGATAATATAAAGGAGCCACATGAAAGCCTGTAAGAGGTACAAAATTGCAAACTGGGCTGGACCTGTCCATGTGGGTAGTAGAGGATCACTAGGAAGAAGAGCGAGGCTGCAGAGGCTCTCCTGAAGCAGAGAAGTGTCCTGTCTCATTTGGAGGCTCCCCAGCCCAGTGTCTCAGCCCAGGGAAGAGGAGATTCCAATAATTCTGACTGTAAAAACCGCAGGGGATTCTGACCATCTGGGTGAGACTGAAGGAGACTGAAATCCTAGCTACCCTTTCGAAGGACCTGTGCACAGGCTTTCTGACCTGCAGACATTCTCCCAGGACATTAGCAGTGGGTCAGAGACTAGCGCAGGATCCATACCAAGAAAGTCTGCTTTACATGGCGCCAGAACGAAGGCTGGAAGTGCAGCCAACATTGTGCCTTAGTCTGGCCCCTCTACCTGGCAATCTATAGACCACATCAGCTTGACTGTGCAAACCCTTCCCACAGAGCCATTAGAAAGCACTGGTCTGAGGAAGTCAGCCCTTCCCACCCAACCTGCAGACTGCCAGGGCTTTCCTTGCTGGATGGCTGCCATGCCCTGCACCTATTCAGGACCAAACATTCTCAGCTGGCAGCCAGTGCTGTGAGTCCCATTTCTGAGACAAGGTTAGGCAGATCACTGCTGCCAACAGGAACTAGGGTGGATCCTAGGGAAATGTGGGCTAGTCCCAGACAGCAGCTGGTCTTGCTGTGATCTGGGACTTCTGCTAGAATGCAGGAATAGTTACCAATGTTGCATCAAGACTGAGGCTGTATTGATCTGACTACCATTGTCTCTCTGAGACTCCACACTACCCTAACCACAAATTGCCCCAGGTGGCCCATCAACAGTAAATTACCACAGCCCTGCCCCTGCCCTTTAATCTCCTAATCCACACAAGCAACAAACTTTGGTTAGCACAAGGCAGGCACTGTACGGAAATCAGTGGCAAGCAGACCTCTGTTGCCTGCAAGAGTTGCAATATTGTGTCTGGGGAGTGCAGTGAACTGTGGGGTCGCCCCAGATGGCAGCTGGTCTCACTGTGATCAGTGACAACAGTGGGAACGCCCAAGCACAGAAGTTGCAACAAAACTGAGGATGTATCGACTTGTCTCCCTGAGATCCTGCTTCATCTAAGCCACGAAGTGCCTACAGCCCATTGACTGGCAGCCTTCCATGCCCTGATTGGCTCTGGGGTTGTGCAGTCTGTGCAGGAAACAGACTTTAGCTAGCATAGTGAACACATTTCAGGCCTACCTCACAAAACAAGAAAAAGCTCAAATAATCAATTTAACCTTACAATTAAAAGAAATAGAAAAAGAACAGCAAACAAAGCCCAAAGTAAATAGGTGGAAGAAAATAATAAATATTAGTGGAAATAAATAAAATAGAGTCTAGAAAAACAATATAAAAGATTAATGAAACCAAGAGCTGGTTCTTTGAAAGGATAAACAAAATTGACAGATCCTTAGCCAGAATCATCAAGGAAAAAAGAGAGAGGACTCAAATAAATAAAATCAGAAATGAAAGAGGAGAAATAACCACAGACTCAACAGAAATACAATGGATCATAAGAAAATACTATGAGCAATTATATGCCAACAAATTAGACAATTTAGAAGAAATGAACAGATTCCTAGAAACACAGTCTCCCAAGACTGAGTCAAGAAGAAACAGAAAGTCTGAATCAACTGATTACCACCAATGAATCGAATCAGTAACCAAAAACCTCCCAAAAAACATAAGTCCTGGACCAGATGGCTTCATAGGTGAATTTTACCAAACATTCAAAGAAGAGTTATCACTTATTCTTCTTAAACTATTCCAAAAAATTCAAGAAGAGGAAAGGCTCCCTAATTCCTTTTATGAGGCCACCATTATACCATGATTCCAAAACCAGACAAGGATATTGCAAAATAAGAAAACTATAACCTGATATCTCTTAAGAATATTGATGTAAAAATCTTCAAAAAATATTAGCAAACCGAATTCAGCAATATATTAAAAATATCATGCACCATGAACAAACTAGATTTATTTCTGGGATGCAAGGATGGTACAATATTTGCAAATCAATTGAAAGAATAAAACCATAAGATCATATCAATAGATTTAGCAGCGTTCGACAAAATCCAGCATCCATTTATGATAAAAATTCTCAGCAAAGTGTGAATAGAGGACACATACCTCACTATACTAAAGGTCATATATGACAACTCTACAACTAATATCATACTCAATGAGGAAAGCTTAAAATCATTTTCCTTAAGATCGGGAAGAAGACAAGGATGCCCTCTTTAACCACTCTACTTCAACATTGTATTGAAAGTTGTATCCTTAGCAATAAGACAAGAAAGAGAAATAAAAAGTATTCAAATTGGAAAGGAAGAATTAAAACTTTCGTTATTTGCCAATTAATTGATATTATATATAGAGAACCCTAAATATTCCACCAAAAAACTTTTATAACTGATCAATGAATTCAGTAAAGTAGCAGGTTACAAAATAAATATTCAGAAGTCAGTGGCATTTTTTACACCAATGATGAACTTTCAGAAGAGAAATTAAGAAGCAATTCCATTTAGAATTGTGCCGAAAAGTATAAAATACCTGGAGATCAAATGACCCAAGGAGGTAAAAGACTTGTTCTCAGAAAATTATAAGGCATTGAAAACAGAAATTGAAGAAGATACAAACAAATGGAAGCATATATTCTGCTCATGGGTAGGAAGAATCAACATCATTAAAATGGCCATAATACCCAAAGCAATCTATAGATTCAATACAATCCCTATCAAAAAACCAATGGCATTTTTCAGAGAGATAGAACAAATAATCCTAGAATTTATATAGAGCCTTTAAAAACCTCGAATAGTCATGGCAATCTTGAGAAAGAAGAACAAAGTTGGAGGTATCACATTACCTGATATCAAACTATTCTACAAGGCTACAGTAATCAAAACAGCATCATACTAGCATAAAAACAGATACGTTGATCAATGGAACAAAATAGAGAGTCCAGGAATTAATCCATGCCTATATGCTCACTTAATATATGACAAAGGAGGTAAGAATATACAAAGGTGTAAAGACAGTTTCTTCGAAAAATGGTGTTGGTAAAATTGGATCAATATATGCAAAAAAAAAATAAAAGAAAAAAGAAACTGGACCACCTTCTTTCACCATATACAAGAATAGACTCAAAATAGATGAAAGACTTAAATGTAAGACCTAAAATCATAAAACTTCTAGAAGAAAACATAGGCAGTAAACTCTCTGATATTACTAACAGGAATTTCTTTTCAGATATATCTTCTAGGCAAGGGAAACAAAAGAAAAAATAAACAAATAGGACTACATCAAACTAAAAAGTTTTTGTACAGCAAAGGAAACCATCAACAAAACAAAAAGACAACTGAATGTTTGGGAGAAGATATTTATTAATGATACATCTAAAAAGAAGTTAATATCCAAAATATATAAAGAACTCGTAAAACTCAACAACAAAAAATTAACAATCCAATTAAAAAATGGGCTGAAGACCTGAACAGATACTTCTCCAAAGAGGAAATACAGATAGCTAATAGACATGTGAAAAGATGTGCAAGGTCGCTAATCATCAGAAAATGCATATTAAAACTACAATGGGATACCACCTGACACTCGTCAGAAAAGCTATCATCAATAAATCAAAGAACAGCAAGTGTTGGCAGGGATGTGGAGAAAAGAGAACCCTCATACATTGCTGATGGGATTGCAAATTGTTACAACCACTATGGAAAACAGTATGGAGTTTTCTCAAAAAATTAAAAATGGACCTATCTTTTGATCCAGCAATTGCACTTCTGGGTATTTTCCAAAGAAAACCAAAACAATAATTCGTAAAGATTTATGCACCCCAATATTCATGGCAGCACAATTTACAATAGCCAAGATATGGAAGCAATAAATGCATAACAGACGATCGGATAAAGAAGTTATGGTTCATATATACAATGGAATATTACTCAGCTATTAAAAAAATGAAATCCTACCATTTGCAACGACCTGTGTGGACCTAGAGGTTATTGTGTTGTGTGAAATATAAGTCAGACAGAGAAAGACAAATATCATATGATTTCACTTATATGTGGAATCTAAGGAACAAAAAGAACAAACTAATCAAAAACAGACTCACAAATATAGTGGACAATTTAGTGACAGACAGAGGGGAGGGGCTTTGGGGGCTGAGAGAATGGGGTGAAGGGTTAAATAAGTACAAATTAGTGGTTGATAGATGGTCACAGAGATGGGGAGCACGGCAGAGAGAATGTGGTTAGCATTAATATATTGGCTAGGTGAAAAACCAGAGGAGAGAAGGAGCAATTGGGGGATCATTTTATAAACTATATTGATATCTAATCAATGTACTGCATACTTGAAACTAATTAAAATAAATCAATTAATTCAAAAAAAATTTAAAGCTCCCTCCCCTCCAAAAAGGAGAAAGCAATCTCTCAAAGGTAAACAGCTGAGAAACTTGGAATAAAACTCACAAATAGTGGTGCATGGTAAATGTTTAGTCTTTCTTCACAGACAAAAATTATGGAAATTATAAAACTGCAATCTATCAGACCTTAAGAATTTATGTCGAATTCTGCCAAGAAAATGTTCTGGACACAACGTTGGGTTTTCCAGACTAACACTAAAGCCTATTAATCAATTCATAAGTATAATTTAAATTTGTTTAGTTTTAAATAATGAATTTGAATAAAAAATATTTATTTTACATGCTTCTCCATTAACTTATGTTATTGGAGATTTCTGTAATTATGAGTATTGCTGTAAAACTCTGAAGTTATTCACTGTGTTTATGCACCACGAACTGATGAATAAATCTGACAACCATTCAGTTAATTTGATCAATAAAAATAAATTATGATGTTTATGTATATATGCAATAAATATAGGCAATAGATATGCTGGAACAGAGAATGATTTTCTTTTTCTTTTAAACATTTAATTCACCCATAATAAATTTCTTAAATTAAACATTATGTCTAATTATTTCTAATTATAACATCAGTATTCTAATCATCATAACATTCAAAATTAGTTTGTCAAATCTGTGCTTGTACATTTTCACATTGATTTTGCATAAGAGATCCAAAATTTATAAATTCCCTAAAGAAAAAATGTTTGTTTACTGCAAAATAGCATGAGAATTAAAGGTTGTTATTTCATTACTAGAAGTTAACATTTTGCAATGTCTGTCATTGTAGCAGGCAGAATAATAGCCCCACAAAGATGTCCAGAACACATCCTGATAGCTAGAACCTGTGAGTGTTATCTTACATGGCAAAATTAACTTTTCAGATATGATTGAAAATCTTGAGATAGAGAAATTACACTGCATTATCTTGGAGACAGAAAGGGAAGGTCAGAGGGAAATATGATTATGGAAGAATGATCAGAGAGATGCAACTTTGCTGACTTTGAAGATGGAGGAAGGGAACCATGAACCGAGAAATGTGGGGGCCTCTACAAGATGGAAAAGTCAAGGAAACAGATTCTTTCCTGGAAGCTACAGAAAGAAACGTAGCCCTGCCAAGAGCTTGATTTTATCTCAGTGGTACCAGTGTCAGACATCTAATCTACAGAACTGTAAGATAATAAATGTGCATTGTTTTAAGCCATTAAATTTACTGTTATTCTTGGTTTCACTTTCTGAGATTTCATTTACCCACAGTCAACCATGGTCCAAAAACAGTAAATTGAAAATTCCAGAAATAAATAATTCATAAGCTTTAAAATGTGTACCATTCTGAATAGCATGCTGAAATCTTACACTGTCCCACTTTGTTCTGCCTGGGACATGAATCATCCCTTTGTCTAGTATATTCACACTGTATGTGCTAGCTGCCCATTAGTCACTTAGTAGCCGTCTCAGTTATCATATCAACTGTCCTGATATCACAGTGCTTATGTTCAAGTAACTCATATTTTACTTAATAATGCCACATTCACATAACAATTATTATAGAATATTATTATATTCTCTTTCATTATTAATCATTGTTGTTAATCTCTTACCGTTCCTAATTTATAAATTAGACTGTATCATAGATATGTATGTATAGGAAAAGACATAGTATATATAGGGTACAGTACTATCTGCCGTTTCAGGCATCCATTGGGAGTCTTCGAACTTATGCCCATGGATAAGAGGGGACTACTGTAACTGTAAATGTATATTATACTTCAAAGTTTCTATAATTATTGTCATACCTTGAAAACATTTTTTAAGACCGAGAAATGTACATTTCATTTATATTTAGTATACAGATAAATATCTAGTTGTAACACTATATATACAGGGCAAAATCAAAAGAAACATATAAGTAAAGCATAAGAAAAGAATCAAGCTCTTTTTTTCAAATAATTATACTTTCATTTTGGAGGCATGGTGTGAGGATGAACAGAAAGATATA
>NW_011888844.1:4228862-4250493 GCF_000151845.1 Pteropus vampyrus | reverse complement strand
ATATCCGTTATACCACATCCTTTTACTTTTTGAAAAGACTAGTTCATCAGTTGTGAAATTCAACCTAAAGTGACATGATTAAAAACATATTCTCAAAAAATTATGGGTATACACACATACACATACACAAACACCAATGCAAGTAATTTCATATATGAAGTCAAATTATTTTTTTGCCTTCACTATTGTATAGTCTGTTATTCTATGCCAAAATATATGCATATAGTGTAGAACATTCGGTATTTGTCCTGAATTCTAACTTTGGAAATTTGCTTATGGTTATATAATTCAATGAACTACGTTTATCTCTAATGGACCTCTGAATGAATGCACAGGAATAAAGTACAGCAGTTACTGAGCAAAAATAGAACTGAACAAATAAAATCTCTGCACAATAGGAATTATATACATAGCAATATATGTTGCCATAATAAAAAAGAAAAACAATTTGAGTGATTTATAAAAGTTGATGGTTTGGAAAAGCAAGAGAATCCAACTGACAGTGATACTTGCTCTTGCTCCCTATACCAAATAAAAAATAAAAGCTCATTCTAAATTTTTTTTAAAAATTGAGGACATCTAAATAAATAGAAAATGCTATGAATGAGAAAAATACAATGCTATAAAGAAATATCCCCAAAATATTTAAAATTAGCGTATGATAAAATAATATGAACTCATAATTTTCTTAAACTCCTTTGACATTTTTAACAACATGTTAGGTGAAACAATAAACTAACTTTGAGAATATGATTTAGAGGGGCAGTAGCAGTTTGCATGAAGTAATTAATATTTTTGCTTTAAGATTTTATAGCCTGCACTTTCCAAATTCAATCAGGTTTTAGTTCATTATTATTGCTTTCCTAAGGCATTGCAAAAATCAGACTTTTTTTTTTTTTTTTACCATGTAAACTATATTAGATGAGTCCAGATTTCAGTACCTTCTATTGATTAACAACTAGGTGGGTTTAAAAAATATTCCGTGTGGAATCGGGAATGTGTAATTTCTTCAAAAATAATAAATATTTCTATGAACAATTTATTTTTTGCAAGTAAACAGATCCATGTTTCAGCCCTGTAGTCAGTATATACCTATTTAACTACTTAACTGCAATGTGCTTTGGTTCATTAGGTGGCTACTGCTGTGTCTCAGCCTAGTTAAAATTTCACAGCAAGTTAATCTGTTTTATTACAATGAGAACACAAGTGATAACATCCTCACCATTTACCAAATACAGGGTTAACAATATTTGTAATAAATCAGTAAGAGTGTTTAAAAAGGAAAATTGCAAATCTAAAACTCCAATCATTTTTGCTCATTGATGACTTCATTTTACTTGGCATTTATGACATTTACGGCCCTGTTACTCTTCATGTATTTTATCTATGCCTCATAAAAAATAGCTGTAGCTCTTCGGAAACATAGCAGCAGTCTTCTCCAGAATCGAACAGAGGAGGAACCTCTCCAAAATTGATATAGTTAATCAAATCTCTATTTCCCCCTGAAATTAGTAAAAATATCTCAGATTCTAGAATACATTTTTATAGCTCAAGGCTTATGCCTAAAAAGAAAAAGCTATTATAGAAATTGTTATTAATTAGTACATATTATCCTATCTTCTACCATACAATTGCCTTTCATGGAGGATATATCACAAATGGTAAAAAAAGACCTTCATCATATTAAATAATTTGAAAGTACATTTGAACCCTAATAAACAGCAGGGTCAATGCTTAGAAAATTGAGTTTTATACAAAGTTTAACTCAGCCAATTTGGTTTAAGATTTAGTTTACTAGCACTAAAGTATCAATTCTGCCCATTTTTATGAAGATCTTTTAATTCATCTCAGTACATTCTTTTACATCCTTGAAAATATGGTAGTAAACACAGAACTTATTAACAGACACATATTAAACATGTATTTATATGTATGTCTACATGTGCAGTTGACTTTTTTGTAGTTGTCTTTTAATAGCTACCATCTCAATGATAAATCGTGACCTCTGATGTTTTATTATGTTGATTTTTTCAAGCATTCGGTAACATTATATAATATAGAATTTTTTTTAATTTAATTGGAATTCAACTCTCACTGTAATTACTCTTACAAATGTTAATTTATTAATGAGCTCCTAAAGGACTTAATGGCATTTCACTGCTGAGGACTGGCTTTTGTGTTCCTTCTGTACTGTCACCAGAGTTCTTCAGAAGCAGAACAGATTGTAACTTGACAGACTTTAATAATAAAATCTGGGACAGAAAAATTAAAAAAAAATTTGTTCACTGTTGCTGCTAATTTAATTTACCACTAATTCTGAGGAAGAATTTGATACCCAAATTTGGTATCTCTGAATACTATTAGAAGCATGACACTTCATAGATCTTCGTGAATCAGTTTAAGAATTAGTCTGTGTTCCACAATCACCGATTTGCAATTATATTTAAGTTCACATAGTTGGATATGATAGGGGCTTTCCTGAATTAAAAATAAATAAATAAATAAACAAACAAACACAAAGAAAGAAAGAAAAAGAAAGAAAGAAAGAAAGAAAGAAAGAAAGAAAGAAAGAAAGAAAGAAAGAAAGAAAGAAAGAAAGAAAGAAAGAAAGAAAGAAAGAAAGAAAGAAAGGGCCAATTGAGAATGCAGCTGGAACCTGTAACCATGAAAGAGTTAAAAAACCACAGGCATATCCTGTTTGTGATCTATGTATTTGGACAAACGACCCTCACTTCTTTAATGTAATCAACTTGTTCTGGAAGAGACTGACAGCTTAAGGAAATCAGGCATAATATCTGTTCATAGCATGTAAATGGGAGAATAAATAGTTCTGTGGGAAAATGCATGACTATGAAATTATGTCTTGGACTTGGATCTCTACCACCCAGCCAAATAAACACATGCACACACACACACACACACACGCACGCACGCACGCACGCGCGCGCGCGCGCGCGCGCCCCTCAATTCTCACTCAATACATCTTTATCTCATGTTCTAAAAGATAATAATCACTTTGTCTTTCCATTGAACATTTAGAATAAGACTCAGCTAGTAATTTTTCAGTGAATTTGAATTATCACAAAATATCCTCTCTTTGTTAACTAATTTTAGTACCAGATGTTCACATGCTAATGCCACTGCCTTGTGACCATTTCCTATCAATTCATTAATTGCCAGCTGCTCAGGCAAACAAAATACACAGCTAATCAGATGGTATTGGTAAACAGAAGTAACAGCTTCCTACTTAAATTTCTTAAATTTGTTATCAGAGAAAACTATGGCACACTGATATTATAAAGTTCCACAAATACAGAACAAATGCATTATAAGATTTCTAAATGTCAAATAGTAAATAGATTTTCATACCAGTCAGGTATTTTAACAATTTTTCCCTCAGTATTTTTTCATGTTCAGTGATATAACTGAAGGATGGATAGCCTTGCAAGCCTAATGATCATAATGCAATTTCCATCTTATGGTATAGCTATGTTAGTTATTAGCTACACATACTAATGACTGAGCCAACACTAGAAGGATCTGAGTCAGAACTAAAAACTACGTGCCTGATGTAACAATATTCTCAAACTAGTTTCTGGCATATAAAACAAATAAACAAATAACAGCAACAAAACAATAGCATTTGTTTGCAACTTGTAATGCCTTTTCTCATTTTAAAATTAAAATCTGTATCACTAATGATCATCTATATTGAAAACCTCCTCAAAGCTTAATATCCAATGAATCATTAGTTTTCATTCATTTGTCCAACAAACAATTGTTGAGTGCCTAATGTACCTGTTGGAGACAAAAGGAAAGCTTATGGGTGTTTTCATATGGCCTATAGACGCTAATAGTTCAAACTAAAGATGAAATAATCCACATGTAAACATTCAAAGATAATTTAAATAAAATTCAAGTTGAATCAATTTCTTCCCCCCCCCTCTTTAATTCCTACCTTCACCCCA
Source organism: Pteropus vampyrus (assembly GCF_000151845.1). NCBI lineage: Eukaryota > Metazoa > Chordata > Mammalia > Chiroptera > Pteropodidae > Pteropus > Pteropus vampyrus. The sequence goes on along the minus strand of NW_011888844.1, from coordinate 4,246,525 downwards.
CTTCCAACCTTGACCTATGGATGTTGCTGTCTCCTTTTTTTTAAGAACTGGATCTCTGAAGGTGGGGCGTCTCCTCCCACACACTTGCAGGGCACACGGTGCACCTGGGGCCTGGCGCACCCGGGGCCTGGTCCATGCCTCTACCTGGGGAACGGACCCAGAATCTTCTATGTGTAAAGCAGATGTGCTAACCACTACACTATAGAGGCACCCCCTCAATTTCAATATTAGACTGGGCACCCACCCCTCTCCAGTCCCCACCAGATCCCTAACACATTTTTTTAGTGGCATCAAGATCAAAGCAGTCATTACAGGTAAATAAATGTTCTCTAGAGGGAGGGCCCAGTACCTGTATATGCATTTAATGGTGGGAGAACTCTTGGTCCCAGTACAGTTAAGAGGCTGCACAGAGGAATGTATATAGGAGAAGGTACTTCGTCCTCAGGCTAGCTCTTGGCTATGATATTGGTTTGTACTTATTACTATTTCTATATGGATTCTTGAGCATAAAAATAAATAAAATAATATTATCTAATAAACACTGAGTACTTACTAGATGCTAAACAATGCTTTGTGTTAATAAGCTTTATAACATTGAGTCTCACATTAACACTACGAGGTAAGTACGATTATTATCCCCATTTCATTGGGAAATAGGCAAACTGAGATACAGGTAGGTTACTTTGGTAAAGTAACATACCAGAGAATGGTGAAACCAGGATTCAAATACAGACAGCTAGTCTGGAATCAGGGCTCATGTTCTTACCTATTATGCCATACTGCCTCTAATGAAATATGCTTCTTAATATCTCTTACTTAGCTAACAAACAATGATAGCTCTAGCCAAAACAAGTATGTAATTCTATAAATCCTTTTGGGGTTAATAATAATCCTTATTAAGTTTATAAATATTTGTTTCATTGTTGTGTTTTGATAAGATAATATAACACAGTCCTTTATACATATTAAACCTTTCCTAAATCAGTGAATTCTGTGTTCTTGGTCTTTGTTTTCTAACAGAAAATGATTAAAATTATAATAAAGTAAGCCAATATTCAGGAATAACTATCAATTCTGGCCAACTGTAAAGCTAATTGAAATATACTTGCTATTTTAAAAAAAAATCTGTGTTATTCTTTTTTCTGCCAAGATTACTGGTGATGCTGGACTTTTCATCCATCCTATTTAATATGCTCTAGAACACTTTTTCTCAATAAAATTTTCTGCAATAACAGAAATAATCTATACTTGTGTTGCTTAATATAGTAGCCACCAGTAACATGTGACTATTGAGCACTTGAAATGCAGCTAGTTCCAACTAAGGGACGGAAGTATTCATTTTATTTAATTAATTTAAATAGAAATAGCTCCATGTGGCTAGTCGCTATTATATTAAACAGTGTTGCTGTAATAGATATTGTTCTATGCATCTAAGATTCATTGTTAATTGTTTACATTCATGGAGCTGGGGAAGTTTATTAAACTATAAGAAGATATATAATTTCTTTAGAAATCTAAGCCCCTAAAAATCACATCACTTCTCAGAGTTCTCAAAAGCTATGGTTTTCTGTCCTACCTGTGAAAAGAAAATAAAAAAAGACAACAGCAGTGGTGAATGATCAGCCAGGTCTATTTGCCCGTGTGTAAGCAGTTTTCACTGCTTAAGGGCATTTGCAAAAATCAGCACATCTAATCACCAAAATTGTCACACTGAGGAGGAATATTTGCACACTGGTAGAAGAAAAAGGTCCAAATGCAATTATGTCCCTTTCAATTTGACATCATTCTAGTTAAGGTAGTATAATTTCACTTAGAACACAAACTGCTTATTCATTCATTTTTATAGAGATTTCTTAAAAATTTACTTAACATGTTATGTTTTTCTGAAGAAATAGAAATTAGTAGGTTTTGTTTAATGAATATGGGGGAGATTAGCATGGAGAGTTTGATTTGATAAACATATTTCAAGTAATACTTTAAAAAGAGTGTAGTCTTGGAGCCTGTTCAAAGTAGAGCCAATTGTTAAATATTCGGTAATTTTGTGAGCCAGGTATTAAACTGTAGTTTGTAATCAGCCTTAGTGGAAATACATACACCATAGAAATTGGCAAATGTTATTAATAAGAGTTTTTTATTTCTTTTTCTTTTGTTTTGTTTTGTTTTTGGAGAGCTGGTTTACAGGCATGCCATTGGATGCCAGCTCAAATATAAAATCTCAAATACTAAACAATGATGTTCGTTATGAGAATTCGAGATTTTTATTTCATTCTAGTATTCAACTTTACCTGAGTAGGCAAATATTAAGTTTATGAGTAAGTATACTAAGTGCTGTGTTTGAGTGTATGAACATTCGAACAAACACGAGTAGGCTGTCATTATAAAAATACATATTATGTGAATATACACTCAATCACAGTTGTCTGCATCCAACATCATAAAGAACCTGAAAAATCAGAGACAAATATAGCACACTAACAAATTATATACTAGAAAAATTTTAAGATCAGAGAATGTAGAAAAGTTTAAATCATTATGTGTAGTTGCCATTCTTATGACTCAGGAACTCTGGTCTCATAGAGTATAAAACAAAATCTGCAAAAGCATGTTTTCAAAATAGTATATATAAGTTCAGTTTGTCTATTCAAATTTTAATAAAAAAAATTTACAATGATGAATTCTGTTTGTCTCCCCCTATTAGATTGGAAGCCTTAAAAACCACCTGATAATTAGTAGGGACTCAATCAATGAAAAAAATATATATGGACCCACAAACTTTTTAAACCAGGTATGGGTGTCTGTCTTCTCCTGATTCAATTAATTGTTAAAAAAGTTTGCTTGCTAACAAATGACAAATCAGCTTACCTGAATTACAATGAGAAGTTAACATGGCTTATAGATTAGCTTGACCAGTTTTCTGATGTAGACTCAATTAAAAGAAAAGCAAACATAGAAACAAAGTAGAAAAAAGTGAGATCTATTCGGCAGAAAGGAAAATTGAAGCACAGAAATATTAAAATAGCTGCTCCCAGCCTCTTTGATCAGAAATATTTAATGTTAGAAATTAATTATATACCCAGTCATTCACTAACTTGATAGCCTCTATTTATCATATAGTCCTAATATTCACAGCACATATTGCAAGACCTGCTTTCAAAGATAATTGTGATCACAGTATCATGATCATCAGTGACAAGGCACAAGCATCAGTTTAACACAAATCATGCTAAAGAAGAGCAGTAGGTGTTCAAAAGGATTCTGAAACCTTGTTTCAACTTCACAGCATGTTTTTAATTTTATTTCCTTGGACATTTTAAAATGATATAAAAAGAGAGAAAGTTTTACTTGAAAGTAAATCTGTGCGCCCGCGTTTGTGTGCGCGCGCGTGTGTGTGTGTGTGTGTGTGTGTGTAAACAATAAGAATTTAAACATATTAAAATGTTTGATAGCTCTACTGGTGAATTCTCATAAATTTTAATAAAACTAAACACACTTTTTTGGATTTTGTTTGGTAATGTGTCCTAATTTCTTACTGTGCATATCAAGTTTCTGATATAGATTTGTTTTTCTTCAGCTGTGTTTTAAATTGTAGAAAACAGAGATATAGCGGAAATACTAACAGATCTTTAACTATAGAGATGCTACTCTAGGCGACACCATAATCACATTAGATTATATATACTATAGAATGAATACTTGTCTTCTTAAAATTCCTATATTGAAACTCTGATACTTAATGTGATGGTATTTGAAGATGAGGCTTTTGGGAAGTAATTAATTGATCATGAGCAGGGAGCCCTCATGTTGTATTATTGCCTTTTTAAGAAGAGGCAAGAAAGTGCTTGCTTCCTCTCTTTCTCTTTGCCATGTGAAGACACAGAAGAAGTTGGACATCTATCTGCAAACCAAGGAGAGAGCTCTCACCGGGAACAAAATCAGCAGGCACCTTGATCTTGGACTTCCCAGCCTCTATAACTGGGTGAAATAAATTTCTCTTATTTAAACTATCTAGTTTATGGTGTTTTGTTACAGCAGTCTGCCTGAACTAAAATAATATAATACACAGCAAAGAGGATTTTGTGGTCAGGCTGCTGTGACTTTCCCTAAGTCATAGTAGATTTGTCAGAAATCAATTAAATTTCATAGTTAGGATATTACTTTCTAAATATGAAATGTTAAATTTCCTGATCATTCATATTTTGGAAGGACAGTTTATTTCTAAATGGTAAATATAAAAGATCAAGTGACTTCAAATATTTTTATAAAACAATGAGTAATACTAATCAAAATATCTGTTTTTTATGCCAAGCCACTAGGATTAAAAAAAAATTGTAAATGTAAGTAGAAGGAATGTGGTTTTGTTTAAATTTAGTTCCCGTAGACCCCAAGTAGTAATATATGATGAAGTCTCAATAAATAGGTTTGCCTACTGCCTGTAGGATTCAAATAGATCGAACTTTGAAAATGTGATTCACCAAGAAGCACATTAAAAACAAATTTATTTTGCAGTACGGATCAACAGAGGTGTGAAATTTCTGTCCTTTATAGTTTGTTATTATACAGATAGTATCATATTGATAATTGTTCTTGAAAGGAGGGGTGAAACTTTTAACATATGAACACCCATTTGTCAATTAATTAGAAGATTTTTATTATGGTATTTCCTGTGAATTATTATTTTAAATCTAATAATGTCACCATCATACAATAACACCTTTGTAAATTACAAACAAAACTTGGCAACTATGTTAAAAGCCTCTCACTAATCACTGAAATAACTTTAAAAAATATTTTTTCTTAATTTTCCTATCATCCTCTGATGAAAATATTATACTTCTATAGATTTGTAGAGAATCTTTTTCGAAAAGGATACAAAATAAATATATTTTCATCTAACCAGTCAAAATAACTTTATGAAAGTAGATTCAATTTTCTTCAGCATAAAATGGTTTCTATGTATTTAGTGGGACAAGTGTGTGATTGAATATGAATTTATAAAAAATGATTGAATTTTTAAAAGCAGCATCTAATTTTATGTTTGTGAAGGTTTTGTCTTTTTAGAAAAGCTTGCATATAAAATAGACAAATCAGCAAGAAACAAAAATATTGTTTTATTGCTTTAATATGCTAAAATATTTGGATTATTTAAGAAGATAATTATCTTTTCCATTTCCATCATCATCACCACCAATAACCAAACTCTAGTCATGAACCACTTCCCCAAATGTCTCTTTGCTTTAAATTCTACACAAAGCTACCAAAACTCCCATTCAACCAAAAGGTAGCTGATTCAGTTTGAGTTAATAGTAATTAAGAAAACTAAATGAATGACTTTTGAAGAGCCATAAGCATGCTTCTTTTGAAAGTATATTGTTATAATTTCAAACCATGGATGACAATTCCATTAATTTAAACCACGCTTTGTTTCTTAATAGATTCCAAGTTTTGTGTGGAGTCATATATACTTAGTAGCCACTCAGTGTCAAAATCATAGGAAACTTATTCCATCTTTTAAATAATGTTTATGGGTGTTTTTTTTCCTCTCAAAAAGAATTCTGATTCCCAGTTTATACATTGATCAAATATTCAAATAACAGAGCTCTGATTAGCTAGGGTGGACTAATCCACTGAGAGCCACAGTCTTTATAGGAAACATACTCATACTTAGCCATGGAAATAGAGAAAACTTAATTAAAAATTACCAATTTTTTATTTTCCTTTCCTACACAGTTTGTTATAATTTTTTTTCATTGTTTTAAAAGTTTCCAATACTGGAAACTAATTTAAAATAAAACAAAAATGTCCACAATCTCACATTTCTTCTGCCTTCACTTCTCTCACCCTGATGTGCATCTATTACAATCATATCAATATTGCAAGACCCAGCTTAAATCCATCGACTATAATGCCTTTGTGATCCCTGCTCCCTCTCTTCTCCAAGTGAGGTATGACCTCTCCCTCTTCTAAGTTTTTGTATACTTGGTGATCCTCTATGCTATCCATCACAGTATGTCTTGTTAATGCAACTTATTTGTTGTTTATCTCACATTTAGTTTGTGGGTCCTGGAAGTGAGATATGTATATCTCAAGCATATAATATTTGTTGAATAAAGTAATAAAGAAACAAATCAATGGGTTGCTCTGATTAACTATACTCTTTTGACCCTATATGCCCTTATATTACCTCCTCACCAAAAGAAAAAGTATATTAAACAGACTAGTTTGTGTGATACTTGAAGAGAGGGTTGAGAGGCCATATGACAAACTAATAGGGGACATAGGGAGGGCTTATAAAATATTATTTGTGTTTCATTACCCAATGGTCATGAAATTTTGAAAAACAGCATTCTCATCATGATAATGGTAATGATCTAAATTATTAAAAATATTTGCTAAATGTTTCACAGTGTTTAATCTATATTTTATTAACCTTATCTCTAGACAGCCAGTGAAATAAGTAGGATAGATTATTACTATGACCTTTATTTTGCTGTTGAAGAAACAAGTTCACGCAGGTTAAATGTCATATCCAAGGTCATTCAGCTCTTAAGTGGCAAAATCAGAACCAGAACTCAGGTCTTTCTATCTATAAGACCTGTATGGTATATATTATCCTACAACTGCCTTTCAAACACCAAAGGGATGTACAGTGTTTACTTTGTTTCACTCTAGGAATGGGAGTGATTTTTGTATACTTTTCTCTGTCATTACTCTGGCCACCCCTCCCACACACGGTGCTCATGAGTGCAAGACAGGAAGCTAGAATTAAAAGTTACATCTGTGGTCATGGAATGAAAACAAACAGCAACAACAAAACAAAAACAAACAAACAAAAATACCTCAGTACGCCTAGTCAGAAATGAAATTCATTAATACTATATGGGAAGCAATTGAGTCAATGAGCTATGTTTATTCTGAAGACATAGTGGTATTGCTAGTATTTTATCAAAATTTACATGTAATTAATGATGTTATCCTTTTCTAAATCATGACTCTTACCTTTATAACAGAGGCCCCAGCTCTGGAGAGTGGACTGTGAATCTGAGCTGCAGCAGCCATGTTGGCAATAGTATTTAGATGGTTCATCTGATTCATTGCCATGGCAACTGATGCAGGAGGTAAGCTGACGGGAAGTAAGGGATGAGGCATCATCATAAATGGCAGATCCAGCCCTAAAAGAGACAGTGCATGTTAAATTATTACATTTGTTATGTTATTTGGACAAGGGAAAATCACACTAAAGTTGATGCTATGAAATAGTAGAAAAAAGTAAATTTGTTCTTGTTGGATTTTTTTTCAATCAAATTTTATCATATTCTACTATATCTTTGGGCAGTTAATATTACCCGTGGGATTTAATATTGTTTATAATTTTTTAAATGTTCATATATCCACAAACTTATTTATCAATATCCCTTGTTCTTTCTCTTATTCTCAAAATATTTATAAGGTGCAATCTTTTTACCCATAAAAAAATTTTAAAACAAACATCATTTTGTTAAACAGAAAGAAGTAACTAGATTTTTAATCATTATAATATGCTGATGTGTCAATAGTTTCTCTCTTAACACTTTACTTAGGAGACATAATAGTGGTGCTAGTAAAGACAGGATATAGATTCTCTACATTCAAAATTACTGAAGAAAGTAAGACTTGGAATGTGTTCTACCTTTTAGTTATAAATCTGTAAAATTTATAAATGCTTATAGCTCCAATTTGAAGCTTTCGACAATAAGGAATAACCCCCCTATCAAATATCAATGTGTTTTCCAGTTTAATAGCAAATTGTAATATTTTTGAATTATATCTGGAATTATTTGTTTTCTAATGTAAGGTGAAATCATTTTCACACATTTTAAATTACTTAAAGGATTATCTCTCAAGTACTATCCATATTTACACTTGTGGTGGCTACAGATCTGTCATCATGAAAAAAGTAACAAATTAAAATGGTTGTCTACTTATCACTTATAAGATTGGAATTTGTGAGGAAACACCTTATATATAATTTTCCTAAATTGATGATTGCTATTATGCATAAAGTGAAGGTGTTAGGGGAAAGATAAATGGTGATTAATTTAATACATTTTATAGAATATTCCTATAATTTTCCTAAATTGTTACAGATTATAGAAATTCTACGACAGGCAATGTTTATGTTGGTTTTACACACAATTATCAACTATTAATAACATCCGTTTTCCTCTTTGCCATCCTCTCATTTTTTCATGCTTCCCATATCATAACAGCAAGTGAACAATGATGAATATACTGGACATATACTCAGAAGCCCCCTAAATCTCATTCCTCAATCAACACTAACAGTAATACAGACAAACACTGAAAACACATATTTTTAAGACAAAAAAAAAAGGAGGCTAAAAGGAAGAAATACTATTAATTGATTTGAGATACACCTCCTGGGTTCAGCAATAATGGTTGAATTAAAGCCATTAACAAAAATAATTCAAAGGCAATGCAATGCAAACAAACAAACAAAAAAACACACTTTCAGATATGGCAGGTCTCATACAACACTAAAGTGATCACCTCAATTAAAGGTACTCCTAAATGAAAATAATTACCAATATTCTGATCGAGACAGCCACAAAATGTATTGTTATCAGAATTACAAAAGGATTTTTAAAAAGCTGAAATTTAAATTCTGTGTGGAATCTAAGAAGGGGAACATACTCTGTACTCCCTATGACCCCAAATCTCCAAAGAATATTAAGTATTTAAAAAATTTCCCCTATTACTTCACTTATGGCTCACTCTCTCTAAATCCCTTTTAGGGGCAATCTACAAAACCAAACTTTTCAGTTATGAAACATTTTTTACTCTGATTATTAATTATCAGAGAAGCCTCAAAAGAGTGCAGACGCTGAATTCAAAATGGCCTCTGTACCCCCTTTTAAACTAGAACTGTATTTGCAGTTGGCCTTCTAAAATTATTTAGTTACATATAAATTTTTATACTTTACTCATCATACAGCTTTGCTATAATGATGGAATATTCTATAAAATGTATTAAATTAATCACCATTTATCTTTCCCCTAACACCTTCACTTTATGCATAATAGCAATCATCAATGACCTAAATAGGCTTCTATATATAGTGCATTGTATATTCCCTCTCTTTTATCACAAACCCAATGACAGACTTCAATTCTTTGTGTACTCAGTGTTTTAGTAGCAAATTGATCAAACTGTAAATGAAAAGTAACCATCAGTGCCTCCTTTTATTGCTCAAAATGCTTAAATAAGCCTTTGTTCAATTTACACTTCCCTTAATGGTATAATAATCTTTCCTCATTCTCTAAGATTTTCAGCCTCAATTAGACACCATCTGGCCATATCATATCAACTCATATGCCTTCTTACAGTCCAATTGACATGCAAACTACATGCAAAGTACAAACAGAAGTTAACTGTCCATGGACAGTTTTAAAATATAATTTATCAAACATTTCGAATGACCACGAAGGACTTAAAAGTTACTCTTTCAGATCATGACCTGCAATAACTGTCAATTGACTATAACACTCTATACTCTAAGCTAATATTTACATTACAGGACAGTTTAACAGTGACTCCACATGAGTTGTACATGCAAAGCATATGCAAATATTGAACTATGTAAGTAAACCTTTTCCTAAAGCTGAAAACATTAAATTGAGAGCCATTGACAGTCCACGAAACTCCAGCAATCTGGCTCATTTAGTGACATGCCAGAAATGTACAGATACTTTCAATTAGTATGGTAATGAAGATAATTTTTTTCAAAGTCATCAAAAAAATGGGTTATCTCTTTCCTGTCAACCTCAAGGACATGATGCAAGCTACTATAAGCATTATTCCTAACACATCTTAGTGTTCTGCCAACTACAAAACTTTTATGTAAGTTCATGGCACCACCTCTTCCTAGCCATAAAGAACCAAACGTCAGTAACACTCTAATTCTCCCTCTAAAATCCCACATTCATTCAATTTCCAAGTCATGCTGACCTCCATAATATCTGCCACTTCTCCAGTCAGGCATCAATTCCATGGTACTTGGTTGGTATCCTGTCTTCCCGGTAGTTTTTCCTATGCCATTTCATTTGCTTTTCCAGTTCAGTCTTAAGACTTTAGTGGCTACTTACTGTCTCCAGAATAAACTATAAATTCTTTGGTTTCATATGAAATTACTCTCCTAGCTTTGATATTTCATTATATTCCTCTATGTATGCTGTACTCCAGATCCACTGGACTATTTGAAGCTCGCTACAGTTTAATTCACCTTAGCCTTCAGTCTTGTTCATGCCCCTCTCTGGAATCTACTTCTCTAATCGTATTTTGGGGGAATAGTAAAGGTTCTCCACCTTTTGTAAAAAAATCAACAGACTGTTTTTAGAGCAGTTTTAGGTTTACAAAAAAATGAGGAGAAATTAGAGACTTTCCATATACTTTCTCTCCACCAGCAGTTTCCCATCTTGTTAACATCTTATATTAGTGTGGTACATTTACTATGATTGATAACTCAATATAGATACATTATTACTAAATACAGTCCATAGTTTGCATATGGTTCATTCTTTTATAAATTTTATTTTATTATTTTCAAGCATACAGTACTTTGGTTAGACATTTATATAGTTTATAAAATGATCCTCCTAATTGCTCTTTCTCTCCTCTGGCTCTCCACCTAGCCATTACATTAATGCTAACTACATTCCATATGCTGTGCTCCCTGTCCCTGTGACCATCTATCAATTAATTTGTACTTCTTTAATCCTTCACCATCTTTGTGTTACACATTCTATGGCATTTCGCAAATATACAATATAATGTATCAACCATTCCAGTATCATACAGAATAATTTCACTGTCTTAGAATCCCATGTGTTCTACCTACTCATTCTTCCTCTCTTACATTTGACTTTTGCTGTCTCTGGATTTACTTTTTCCTGAATGTCGTACAGGTGGATTCATGCACTATTTAGTCTTTCCAGACTGGTTTTGTTTCACTTAGCAATATGCACTTAAGATTCATCCAAGAATTCATAGCTCATTTGATTTTATTTCTAACTACTATCCCATGGTATGAATGTACCATAGTTTGGTTACTCATTCACCTATTCAAAGGCATCTTCCTTGCTTGAAACTTTTAGCAATTACAATACAGTCACCATGGACATTGGTATGTAGAATTGTGTTTGGACGTAAGTTTTCAATTCATTTGGACAAATAGAAAAGGCTATATTTAGCTGTTTGAGAAATGGCCAAAATATTTTTTAATGCACCTGTACCATTTTGCATTTCCATCAGCAATAAATGAGAGCTCCTGTTGCTACATATCCTTACCAGCAATTGATGTTGGCGGAGTTTTGAATTTTAGCTGTTCCAATAGGGGTATCTCATTTTAATTTGAAATTAACTAATGACATATGATGTTGGACATGTTTCTATATGCTTATTTACCATCTTTATATCTCATTTGATGAGATGTCAGGACTTTTGCTCATATTTAATTGTTATTTATTTATTATCATTGAATTTTAAGAGTTCTTTGATAATTTTCTCAGTCCTCTATCAAGTATATGTTTCATAAAGATTTTCATCCACTCTGTAGCTTGTCTTTTCATTTTCTTATCAGTGTGTTTTATAGAGCAGCTTAAAAATTTTAATGTTTAAGTCCAATTTATCTTTTTTTTTCTTTAAAGGAACATGCATTTGATATTATATCTAAAAACTCACTGTCAAACCCAAGATCACCTAGATTTGTCTGATGTTATCTTCTTATAATTTTAGAATTTTGAAATTTACATTTATGACCGCTTTTGCTGTGTCCCAAATGTTTTGCCTTTTTATACTATCATTATCATTCATTTCTATGTATCTCGTGATAGCTCTTTTTATTTCTTCTCTGACTCAGTTATTCTTCAGTAGCATGTTGTTTAATCTCCATGTATCCGTGGTTCTTCTTGATTTGTTTTTGCAGTTCATTTCTACTTTCAAAGCATTTTGATCAGAGAATATGGTTGGTATGATTTCAACCCTCTTATATTTCTTGAGGCTATATCTATATGCCAGTATGTGGTCGATTCTTGAGAATGTTCCATGTGCACTAGCGAAGAATGTATAAGCAGCTGTTTTCGAATGGAAGGTACTGTAAATGTCAACGATGTCCAAATGATCTAATGTGTCATTTAAGGATGTTATTTCCTTATTGATTTTCTGTTTGAATGATCTGTCCATATCCGATGGTGTGGTTTTTAGGCCCCTGCTACGATAGTGTTTTGCTCTGTTTCTCCCTTTAGTTCTGTTAGTAATTGCTTTACCTATTTTGGGGCTCCCTGATTGGGAGCATAGATATTAATAAGTGTTATGTCTTCTTGGTACAAGATTCTCTTTATTATTATGAAGTGTCCCTCAATATCTTTCTTCACCTTTTTTTTCTTAATTTTGAAGTCTATTTCATCTGATATTAGTACCACTACTCCTGCTTTTCTCCAAATGCCATTTGCTTGAAATATCATTTTCGACCCTTTCACTTTGCATTTATATTTGTCTTTGGAGCTGAGATGTGTTTTTTGGAGGCAGCATATGTTTGGGTTTTGTTTTTAGATCCATTCTGCAACTCTGTGCCTTTTAATTAGTGAATTCATTCCATTTACATTTAGCGTGATTATTGAAATGTGAGGTCTTCTTATACCCATTTTATCTTTTGCTTTCTGATAGCTCGGTGTTTCCATTGCTTTCTTGTTTTGTGTTTCTGTTTTCTTTATTTTGGTTGTCTTTTGTTGGTTTGGCCTCTGGTTCTTCTTGTTTTATGTTATATACTTCAGTTCTGAATCTTTGGTGTGTGGTTACCATTATGAATATGCAAAGTATTGGTACATATATACAGTCGTCCATTTTCTTCTGCATGTGCCTCATCTTCTTTCCCCTTTGTGAATTTGGATCTTTGAATCCTTCCCTTTTTCATCATTGTCTCAATTTGTCCCTATGTATGCTGAACATTTGTTACTATCTTGCTATAGCAATTCTCTTCCTATTATTTAATCTTATAATGCCCTGTTCTTAGTAAAGGTTGCACTCCTCTGCTTCAATTTGCCTGATAGTCACCTTAACCCTAATTATGTTTTTTTGTTGTTGTTGTTATTTTTGTTGTTGTTGTTGTTGGGCTTACATCTTTCAGTATTTCCTGTAGTGCAGGCCTCACAATGGAGAATTCTCTCAATTTTTGTATATCTGGAAAGGTCTTAATTTCTTCTTCGTATCTAAAGGAGAGCTTTGCTGGATATGTTATACTTGGCTGATAGTTCCTTTAATTTAATAGTTTGAATATTGAATTCCATACCTTTCTGGCTTGTAAGTTTTGTGCTGAGAAGTCCAACAATAGTCTAATGGGTTTTCCTTTATAGGTTACCAACTTGTTTTCCTTGTCTGCCCTGAGAATTCATTTTTTGTCATAGATATTTTAATAATTTTAATATAATGTGTCTTGGAGAAGGCCTTTTTTGGCTGAGATAATTGGGTGTTCTGTTGACTTCTTGAATTCCAAGCTCCAGTTCATTGCTTAGATTTAAGAAATTCTCATCAACTATTTCTCTGATAATGCTTTCTAATCCCTGTTCCTTTTCCTCTCCTTCAAGAATGCCCATTATTCTTATGTTTCCTCTCCTGATGGTATCAGCTAGTTCTTGTATTTTTCTTTCATTATTTTTCATTCTTTGGGTTCTCTCTTCTATTTTCTGCTTTATTTCTAAATTTCTGTCTTCGATATCATTGATTTTTTCCTCCATTTGGTCAACTCTATTTCCCAAGCTTGCTATTTCATTTTTCAACTCTTGTGTTCTTCATCTCCAGAAGTTCTATTTGGTTCTTTCTGAAGCTTTCAATCTCCTTGATCTGCTCATTTAGCTGTTTTTGCAATTCCCGAAATTGTTGATTTGAGTTGTTTTGAATCTTATTGAGTTTTTTCAGAAGTACCATCTTGAATTCTCTGTCATTTAAGTCACATATATCTATGTCTGTAAGCTTATTTTCTGGAGATTTTTCTCTTTATTTCTGAGATGCCTTGTCTCAGATGGTTGTTCATGGTGTTTAATGGACTATTTCTCTGCCTGGACATTAATGGAAGTGTGTTCTGCTCTTTTTTCCAGAAAGAAGATTTATTATATAAAAGTCTCTCTTTAGCCTGCTGTAAAGAAGGCACTTTTCTTTGGGTTTCCAGTAGGTGACCTCTAAGCCTCTTGGATCCCTGCTTTATATAAAACCTAAATGTCTTTTTACTTTTCTTGTAGATATTTAATCACACTTGCTACTCTCGGTTACAGTCCTTGTCAGTATTAGCAACAGCTTCGGTAGAGTTTGCTCAGATTCCCCTTGGGCTCTGTGGTGATCTGTCTCAGAGGGTATGGGGGGAGGGACCCTCTGGTTTGGGAATTGAGGGCTGTGGCTCAGCCTCGGTTTTGCAACCAGGGTCGGTAAAATTCAACTGTTGCTTTTCTGTGGTCCCATCCTGCTTCTCTGTCTTCTGACCTGAAGACTGGGCCCTGCCACTGCTTGCCACGTGGAGCTCACTGCAGTCCCAGGCAGGTCTGTTCAGCGAAGTCCCCGCACCTTCGCCTTTCTCCCTCCTCCTGCAAAGAGCTCCAGCAGCGGTGAGAGGCAACTTCTTTATTTCTCCGAGTCCACCGCCTGACACCTGGGGTTCTGACCTGTGGTAGCTCTTATGCACAGATGTTATGCTCTGATGTGATGGTGTACAGTTTGGGTGTTTTGTTGAGTTTTAGATGTTCAGTTTATTGTTTCAAGGGGAGAGATCTGGAAATGTCTCTCACTCTGCCATGTTTCCTGCTTCTTTCTCATTCATTGTATTTTTGTAGGATTTTTTTCTAAAGATCTTATAAATATTTTGTCAGGCTTATACCTAAGTATTTTATTTTTTTATTGCTAATGTAAGTGTAATTTCATTTTAAATCTGAAATAGCAATTTTTTTTTTTTATTGCTGGTATATAGGAAAGCAATCAACTTTTGTATACCACCATGCTATAATCCCTTATTAGTTACAGGAGATTTTTAGTCAGATCTTTGGGATAATTTTACATAGAGAATCATGTCATCTTTGAACAAAAACAATTCCTTCTGTCCCAATATATGCATCATCCTTTCCTTGTCATATTGTATTAGCTAGGCCTTTCAGTAAAATGATGAATAGGTGTCATGAGAGAAGGCAACCTTGTTCTTCCTAATCTTAGGAGAGAAGTATAATTTCTCATCATTAAATATGAAGTTAGCAATAGATTTCTTTGTAGATGTTTTAACAAGTTGAGTAAGTTCCCCTCTATGCCTGTTTTTTCTGAGAGTTTTTATTATGTGTGGTTATTGTATTTTGCCATATCTTTTTCTGCATCTATTTTTTGATCATATGATTTTTCTTCTTTAGTCTGGTAATGTGACGGATTACATTAATTAATTTTTGAATGTTGAATCAGCCTTGCATACCTAGAATTAACCCTACTTCATTATGATGTATAATTATTTTATACATGGCTGTATTTGATTTGCTAATATTATGTTGAGGATTTTTGCATGTATACTCAAGAGAGATATTGGTCTATAGTTTCTTTTTCTTGTAATGTTTGTCTTGCTTTGGTAATTGGGTAATGCTGACATAATAGAATGAGTTTGGAGGTATTGCTGTTGCTTCCACATCATGGAAAAGACTAGAAAGTTGTTATATTTTCTTCCTTAAATGTTTGGTCAAATTTACCAGTGATGCCATCTGAAGCTGGTGCTTTCTATTTTATTGATTCAATTTCTTTAATATATGTGGGCCTAAGCAGATTACCAAATTATTATTGTATGAGTATTGATAGATTATCTTTAAATAAATTTGTCAATTTCATCCAGATTATCAAATTTGTGAGCACAAAGTTGTAATATTCTTTTATTATCCTTTAAATGTCCATGGTGTCAGCAGTAATAGCCCTCTTTCATTTCTGATACTAGTAGTTTGTATCTTCTCTCTTTTTCTTGGTGAGTCTGGATAGAGCTTTATCAACTTTACTAGTCATTTCAAATAACCAGGTTTTGGGTTCATTGATTTTCTCTATTAATTTTTAATTTTTAACTTCATTAATTTCTGCATCAATTTTTATTCATTTTTTCTTCTGCTTTAGGTTTAATTTTCTTGTCTTTTTCTACTTGCTAAAATGAAAACTTAGATTACTAATTTTATACCTTTCTTATGTTTAACATATTCATTCAATGCTATAAATTTCTCTCTAAGTATTGCTTTTGCTGCATCACACAAATTTTAATGACATTTTTATTTTCATTTAAAATATTCTTGAAATTTCTTCATTGACACATGTGTTACTTAGAAGTGTGCTGTTTAATCTCTAAGCATTTTTGGATATCCCAGCTGTTTTTTCTGTTATTAATTTTTATTTTAATTCCATTATGACTGGGAGCATATTTTGTATGATGTCTATTCTTTTAAATTTTTTAGGTATATTTCATGGCCCAGAATGTGGTCTATCTTGGTGAATGTTCTATGTGAATTTAAGAAGAATGTGTATTGTTGTTGGATGAAATATTCTATAAAAGTCCACTAGATCCTGTCGATTGACAGTTCTAATCAGTTCAACTATTCCTGACTTTCTGCCTACTGTATATGTTCATTTTCAATAGATGGGTATTGAATTCTCCAAATATAATAGTGGATTCATCCATTTCTCCTGGAAGTTCTATCAGTTTTTACTTCATATATTTTGACACTGTTATTGGGAGAAAATACATTAAGTCTTGTTGACGTCTTCTTAAGGAACTGACCTCTTTTATCATTATTCGATGCCCCTCTTATCCCTAAGAATCTTCCTTGCTCTGAAACCTTCTTTGTCTGAAGTTACTGTAACCAATTCTTCTTTTGTTTGATTAGTGTTAACATAGCATATATTTCTCCAATCCTTTACTTTTAATCAATGTGTCTTTATATTTAAAGGGAGTTTCATATAGACAACATATAGTTCAATCTAGTTTTTGTTATGCACTCTGAGAATCTCTATTTTTATTGTTGTTGTTTTGCACTGTTTTGTTTGTTTGCTCTATACATGATTATATAAGAAGTATATTGCATATAAGTAAGGGCAAAGACATCAACATCCCAGGTCACTACAGCACATGGGGCAGTCTATGCTTTTAATTGGTATATTTAGACCAATCATATTTAAAGTGATCACTGATAGTTGGATAAGTAGCTATTATATATGTTACTGTTTTCTATTCATCATCCTTGTTTTTTTTTCTTTTTAAAAATCTTGTCTTGCATGCTTTTGTTGCCTTCTCAAGTGTAAACTGAGTTTTTTATTATTAATTTTTCTTTTCTCTCTTAGCATATTCATTATACTTATTTAAAAATGTTTAAGTGGTTGCCCTGTAGTTTTCAGTATACATTTAAAACTTGTCTAAGCCAATTTTTAAATACACTATACCACTTCATGTGTACTATAAGTGCCTTAGAGTAGTGTATTTCCAATTCCTCCCTCCTGTGCCTTATAAGATTTCTGTCATATCACTTATCAATAAGGTGCAATCACTCAACACGTTGTTGTTATCATTTTGAACAGAATATTATTTTTAGATGAAGTAAGAATAAGAAAAAATATATAT
>NW_011888844.1:4187408-4228260 GCF_000151845.1 Pteropus vampyrus | reverse complement strand
TATACATATATGTGTGTGAGAATATATATATATATATATATATCACAACTTCTTTATCCATTCATCCATCGCCATTCATCCATCAATGGACACTTAGGTTGTTTCCGTGTCTTGGCTATTGTAAATAATGCTATGTCTTGGCTATTGTAAATAATGCTATGAACATCAAGGTGCACATATATTTTCAAGTTAATGTTTTCATTCCCTTTGGATATATTCCCAGAAGTGGAATTGTTGGGTCATATGGTAGTTCTATTTTAACTTGTTGAGGATCCTTCACACTGTTTTCCATAACAGCTATACCAATTTACAATCACATCAATAGCGCACAAGGGTTCTCTTTCTCCAAATCCATGCCAGAATTTGTTGTCACATGTCTTTTTTGATGATGGACATTCATTCTAACAAGTAGAGGGGATATCTCATCGTGGTTTCAATTTGCATTTTCTAATGGCCATTGATGTTGAGTATCATTTTATGTATCTCTTGTTCTTTCATATATCTTTTTTTTGGAGAAATATCTATTCAGGTCCTTTGCCCATTTTAAAATTAGGTTATTTTGGGTTACACACACACACACACACACAAAAACACACGTGTGTGTGTGTTTGAGAGTGTGTGTGTATGTATATATTGCTATTGAGTTGTATGAATTCTTAATACATTTAGGATATTAAGCCATTATCAAATAGATGGCTTGCAAATATTTTTCCCATTTTGTAGATTGTCTTTTCACTTTGTTGGTTTCCATTGTTGTGCATAAGCTTTTTAGTTTAATATATTTCCACTTCTTAATTTTTTTTTTAATTTTTATTTTGTTACTTGTACTTTAGGTATAATTTCCAAAATATCATTACCAAGATCCATGCCAAGGAGATTTCTCCTCCTGTATTTTCTTCCAGGAGTTTCATGATTTCAGTTCTTACATTTATTTTTAATCCATTTCAAGATAATTTTGGGAAGTGTTCTAAGATTGGGGTCAAGTTTCATTCTTTTACATGTGAATATTCAATTTTACCAGCACTATTTATTGAAGACATTGGTTTTGTTTGTTTGTTTGTTTGTTTGTTTGTTTGTTTCCTCCATTGAGTATTCTTAGCTCCCTTGTCAGATATTGGTTGACCATATAGGCTTGTATTTATTTCCAGGTTCTCAATTCAGTTCTATTTGTCTATTTTTCTGTTTTTATCATTTTGATGATATCATATCATTTTGATGACTATAGATTTAGAATATGGCTTGAAATAAGACAGTGTGATGCCTCCTGCTTTGTTCTTTCTTAGGATATCTTTTGCTATTAGGGGTCTTTGTGGTGCCATATTCATTTCAAGAGTGGCCTTTTATTACTACTGTAATAAATGCCATTGGAATCTTTTTTTTTAACAGTTAAACTTTTATATTTACAATATTCTCTTCACTTTTGCCAGGTTTAAAATGTGTACAGAGCCTCGAAGGGTGAGAATTGTCAAGGGGAAAGAGGCTGGCTGAATCATGGGGTCCCTCATCCCCTCTCCCATGTCCCGGTTTGGGGAACTGCTGTCTATAGGATTCAGGGCCCAGGTCCCTGGCATTTAGAGAGTATGGCTATTTGGAGAGAAACCCAATTAAGCAGAAGGGGTGGGAAAAGAATGAAGTTTCCATGGGTAAAGGTGAGAGAAGAGACAGTCAAGTTCTGGGGAGCCAAGACCAGGGATTCTGGATCTGGCTATCAATGGAATACAGCATCCCAAACCCTACTCAACTTTGGCACTAACAACCTACAAAATTATGGCAAACGAGGATTCTTTCCTTTTCTACTAGTGTCCCTTAAACACATGTTTGTTTGTTTGTTTTCCTATAGACTCAAATCCTATCTCGAGTGCCCTCTGGGAAGTCACCTTACATACGTTCTTTCAAATTCTTCCTGCTGGTGTTTACTCAAGCCCATCCCCACTGCCCCCTCCATTTGTTTCTCAGCACAGCTGATTTCAGTCTCTCCCTAACCTGTCCCCTGAAGCCTTTATTCCCTGTTTTCCTCCCCTCCACCACTCTATTTTTTAAGCCTTGACAGCTGAGGAAAGAGGGGGCAGGTCACAGGGAGTTGGCAGCTAAGGGTAAAAGCTGGTTTGACACTGAGACTTAGGATGGCTTCAAAGAGGGAGACAAATGGGGGAAAGGAAAACTGAGGCAGAGAGGGAGGAATGAGACATGGCGAAGATAGACACAGGTGGGCCCCCTTTAGGTGCTACCTCCACTTCCCTCATATCCATGTTTACCTGCTCTGGCCCAGGACTGGGAAATCCTTGGCACGTTTTGGGTTGTCTTTCACCCCAAAACTCAGCTACCCAGTTTGGCACGAATGAGCAATGTGAGGACTGAGGGAAAGGTTGTGCTCAGACCGCAATGAGGGCTTTGGCAGATCCCATGCCCCTGACCCCTAACTCAGAATCTCTGGGAAGGGAGGTGCAGAGCTTTCCCTTCTGGATTTGTACATTCCCGTCAGCTTCTGTCAATTTAAAGTCTGTTCCCACCTGTTGTATCAGGAAGCATTAGGTGCTGGGCCTGAGGCCTGAGTATACAGAGAAATGCTGGAGAGAAAGGGACCATCTCCATGGGAAAACACACATTCACATGCAAAAACATGTTTCTGCTCAGAGAAAAGTGCCTCGGACCCATGGAAAAACAAGTTCCCAGACAGCACAGGGATGCATGGATCTCCTGTCTCCCTGGCAGGGATTCTGTGTCTGTCGTCTATGGAAGGTGAGGCTCTACCCAGCAGAA
Source organism: Pteropus vampyrus (assembly GCF_000151845.1). Taxonomy (NCBI): domain Eukaryota; kingdom Metazoa; phylum Chordata; class Mammalia; order Chiroptera; family Pteropodidae; genus Pteropus; species Pteropus vampyrus. The sequence continues at coordinate 4,225,500 of NW_011888844.1, read as the reverse complement.
TGTGCTTCACCTGACTTGTGCCATGTGGGGATATACATGCTTCACTGGAGTAGATGGGAGGGCTGGCTGTGATTTTCTCAATACTTCCCAGGTACCACACTGGGTTATCTGGTGACCAAGGGTCACTACATGTGAATACGCCACTTCCAGGGTCTCCATGGGGTAGGGAAAAGAGAGGAGATGGGAGAAGACAAAAGGAAACATGATTCTGTGGTATAAATCCCCATAGAAATTCTTTGAGGGGGCCAATATGTGTCCAGGACGGAGAAAAAAAAAACTCACCCTGTACACGGGAAAACACACCTCATTGTGAGAAAGCACACCTCCACGTGGGAAAATTCTTCCATGCTTCCACACACCAAAGACTGGTGTCTCAGTGGAGGGGACAAATGCCCCCCAGTTGTTCAAAGGCCCGGTTCCAGAGAAAAGAATTGGCCTCTCTTCATGGGAAAAAGACACATCCCTGTGAAGAAACTCATTTCTATCTAATGCTTCTCAATGTGTGACAACTCCACACAAGAAAAGCCTGCCACCAAGTTCTCCTCCTTGCCTTCCAAGTGTCACTTCCTGAGGGGGAAGGGCTGGGGAGTAGGACCCCCAAGCTGCCCCCTATACCACTGTAATGGAGTGGAAGTGAGATAGTATGTGGTTGTGGCTGGCAGCAGTGGGAGGAGGGTGAGGGAAGGGCCCAAATGGATGGAGGCAGTGGGGTGTCACCGGGAGGTGGGCAAGGCAGCCAATACGTGGCATAAGGAGGCAGGCGTGGTGGTGGTGAAGAGCTCTGTGTGCAAGTTGTGCAGGTGGGGCACAAGCTCCAGCTAGAAAGCCACCTTGTTGGCGTAGTAGTTGTCACCCACACATGGCTTCAAATCCAATGTGCAGGTACTGCTTCTCCTTGCTTTCTCAAAGAGGTTTGGCTTGGTGTGGATGAACTTGGTGTCCTGTGGCATTGGCTGGTTAGGGTCGCCAGTCTTGGCGAAGTTGGTACAGTAGGTCATGACCATGGCATTGAGCATTACATCATTCTTAGAGAGGTTGCAAAGGAAGAAGTCAGTGGCACCCACCATGGGCACACCAAAGACATATGAATGTTCATCCCCATGTGCTGTGTCTGCCCACTTGGGCTGACCCTCAGCATGGCAGTGATGATAGAAGGTGTAAAAATAGACAGGGTACTGGTAGCATGAAGCTTGGTGGTGGCACGGTTAGTGCCACCCACTGGAGGTTAGTAAAAAGTGCCAGTAGGGTCTTGCCCTGCATCTCGCCATTGTCCCGGTGGGCCCAGTCTGTGTACATAAACTCGGTGGTCTCCTGCAGCACATCCTTGCCCTCTGGGTAGCCATACAGGTTATCCACAAAGTTGGAGACTACAAAGTCAAAGGCGCTGGTGAATACACCGTCCTGACTCTCTGCTGAGTCTTCCATGAACTTGAGGCCCTCTCCTTGGTTGACACCGATAAGCATGTTGTAGCTGAAGAATTCTCACCAATAAGCATGTTGCAAGAGGATCTCAGGGTCATCAAGGATGATGTCACTGTCCACCATAGCCCGAAGGTGATGGGGTAGCAGGCAGGCTGCATGTCCTGATCCATCAGCTCCCAGGAAGATTTCTGGCACAGAAACTCCAAACCTTCAGCACTGTCACAGCCCACCTTAGCTGCAAGCAGTTGCTTGTACCTGAACAGCTGGTAGTTGACAGACCAGCTGGAAATGGCAGTGCCACTCTGGGCAATGACCTTCTGGAATAGCCCTTCCGAATGGTAGGAGAGGATCAGAAGGTTGACACAGGAGGTTCCTGCCCCAGACCCAAAGATGGTGATGTGCTTGTGGTCACCCCCAAAGTGGGAAATGTTTTTACTGAGCCAACAGAGGCCCTAGATCTGGTCCAGGAGTCCATAGTTGCCTTTTGCAGCCTGGTCTCCAGTGCAGAAAAAAAACAGCATCTCAAGCTGGTAGTTGAGCGTGGTTACCATGACGTTGCCATAGGTGGCCAAGACAGAGCAATCAAACATGTTCCCAGTGCCCTCCATGTAGGAGCTGCCATACAGAAACAGCATCACTGGTTTCTTAGAGTTCCGGAAAACTGTCTGGAGGATTGAGCATCACTTTGACATGCTTTTTTTTTTTGAGCAGACCATCTTCAGTGGGCTCATAGAGATTGAGGTACAGGCAGTCCTCACTCTGGTTCTGCACATAGGTAGCAGCTGCCTCCAAGTTGTTGGCGAACCACACGAGAAGCATGATGGTGGGCAGCACCTAGTGTAGGTTCTGCAGGCAGGCAGGCAGCAGAGTGGTGGTGTTGCACAAGCTGGGCCACGAGGCGGAGGCCTCAGATGGCAGGGAGCAGTGAGTACCCAGAGGTGGCCGGGCATAGGGCACGCCCAAGAACTGTAGTCGTGGCCCAGGATCTCGTTGTTGAGCTTGGGATGTACACCGTGTACTAATCCGTAGACAGTGGTCGCCGCTGGAATGCGCTCTTCCCCGAGGCTGCGGAGGCCCAGGCCCTGGCTGCCTGGAGCACCACTTTGAGCCCTCGCTAGCCCCACCAGATAAAGCACCAGCAGACACATTCGGATAGGTGGAAGTCCTTCCATCCTGAAAGAGGAATGGAGACTCCCTTACCACAGAAGGGAGGAGAATGTGGGGAAAACACCATTGAATCTTGATAGGAATTGCATTAAATCTATAAATGGCTTTAGGTAGTATTGACATTTTAATAATATTGATTCTTCCAGTAAATGAATACAGGATAACTTTCCGTTTATTTGTCTTCTTCATTTTCTTTAATCAATGCTTTGTAGTTTTCAGAGTTGAGAATTTTCACTTCCTTAGTTAAATTTATTCCTAAGTATTTTATTGTTTTTGATGCTATTCAGAAAATTTGTTGTTAGTGTATAGCAGCTACTAATCTTTATATGTTAATTTTGTATTCTGAAACTTTACTGAATTTGTTGATTAGATCTAACAGTTCTTTGGTTAGCCACTGGGATTAAGATTTTTTATATAGGAAATGTCATCTGCATACAGAGACAATTTTACATCTTTTTCAATTCTGATACTTCTCTTTTTTTCACCTGATTGCTCTAGTTAGGACTTCATGTACAATGCTGAATAACAGTGGTGAGAGTCAGCACCCTTGTCTTGTTCCTGATCTTAGAGGAAAAGCTTTCAACCTTTCACCATTATGATATTAGCTGTGGATTTGTCATACATGGCTTTCATTATGTTGAAAAGTGTTCTTTATATGCCTCATTTGTTAAGAGTTTTTATTATGAATATATGTTGAATTTTGTCAAATGCTTTTTCTGAGTCTATTTAAATGATAAAATGATTATTTTCTTTCATTTTGTTAATGTAATGTATCACATTGATTGATTTGTGTATGTTGAACCATCCTTGCATCCCTCGAATAAATCACACTTTATCTTGGTCAATGATCTTTTTAATGTGCTGCTGAATTTGTTTTACTGGTATTTATTGAGAATTTTAAATCTATAATTACCAGGGACATTGGCTTGTAGTTTTCTTTTTTAGTAGTGTCCTTTTCTGGTTTTGGTATCAGGATAATGCTGGTCTCATAAAATGAATTTGGGAAGTTCCCTCTTCTTTGATTTTTTGGAAGAGAATGAGAAGGACTGGTATTAATTCTTTAAATATTGGGTAAAATTCACCTGAGAAGCCTTCTGGTCCTGGGCTTTTCTTCATTGGGAGCCTTTTGATAACTGATTCAATGTCTTTACCAGTAATTAGTTTATTTGGAATTTCTATTTCTTCCTGATTCAGACTTTGTAAGTTGTAGATTTGCCTTAATTTATTCTTTCTCTAACATTCTTCCTCTTTTTATGTTGATACAAGATTCTGACCTATATCATTTCCTACTCTCTGAAGACCTTCTTTTAATATTTCTTACAGGGCAGGTCTGCTGGTATGGTAACAAATTTCCTCAACTTTTGTATGTCTGAGAAAATATTTCTTCTTCACTTTTAAAAAGAAATTTCACTGGATACAGAATTCTAGGTTGATGAGTATTTTTTTTTTCTTTTGATACTACTTCACACCACTCTATTCTTGCTTGCTTGGTTTCTGAAGATGAGTCTAGTGTAATTTGTATCTTTGTCCCTGAATGGGTAAGGAGGTTCCCCCTACCTCACTGTGGTTTGGTGTCTCATTAATTTTGGAAAATTTTTGGTCATTGTTACTTCAAATATTTATTTTGTTACTTTCCCTCATTCTTATTCTTCTGGTATCCCCATTTCATGTTGAATGCTACACATTTTGTAATTGCCACACAGATTTTGGATATTCTGTTCTTTTTTTCCCATTCTTTTCTCCCTTTTTTTTTTATTTGAGGAGTTTCTATTGATATATCTTCAAGCTTATTAATCATTTTCTCAACTATGTCCAGTATACTGATGAGCCCATCAAACACATTCTTTATTTTGTTGGAGTATTTTTGATTTCTAGCGTTTCCTTTAGATTCCTGGAGTTTCCATCTCTCTGTTTAAATTCCCCATATGCTCTTGTATGTTTTCTATTTATTTTTCCATTCTCTTAGTATAGTAATCATAGTTATTTTAAATTTTAAGTTTGATAATTCTAAAATATCTGCTATATCTAATTCTGGTTTTGATGCTTGCTTTATCTCTTCAGACTTTTTTGCCTTTTTCATAACTTGTAAATTTTTTCATTTAAGTGAGAAATAGTGTATTAAGTATAGGGAACTGAGGTAAACAGGTCTTTAATGGGAAGTTTTATGTTTATGTAACTTGGAGTTAGGCTTTTTCTACTGTTTGTTGTAGCTGTGTATTAGTAGCTTTAATCCACCCCACCACCACCATTGTCTTTCATTTTCCCTACAGAATCCATTTTAAATTGATCCTGAGGCTTTCAGTTCTTTCAGTTTTGTAATCATTATTATACAGTCCTATTGTGGTGGAGTTTAAAGATACAGGGAAGATAAGTATTCTATAACTTTAAGATCAGGCCTCATTTTCTTAGAGAGCCTATGTCTTTGGGCTATAACATTCACAAGTGCTATTCAGCTTTTTATTTTCTCTCTTAGGTGATAAAGGAAGGGTAGAAGAGGCTAGAATTGAATAATTAGCTTTTATCCACAGTGGGCCTCTAAAGAGGCTGTAGCTGTGTATCTCTCTTCCTTCACATCAATGGTTACAGGATGCTAGAGTTTAGCATATCCCTTCTCCCGGGTCAGTTAGGCTCCGGTAAGACTAAGTAGTTTAGGTTCTGATAAAATAGTTTTCTTTGAGAGCAGGACTTTATTAAGGAGAAGAGAACACTCTGAGAATATTTTGAAATGGTTAATTTTCCTCTCCCCCTGACAGAAGCATGAGGCAATTTTCTCAAGTTTCAAACAGAACCTGATAAGCTTCCTGGAGATAAAACTCATAAGTGTGGGGACTCCCTAAGTATTCCTCAAGCTAGTTCCACATTTAGTCTCCAGCAATTACTCAAATACCCTTTAAATGCTTTCACCAAACTCCACCTGTGGCTCTTGCTCCCTATAGGCTGCATCTACCTCTCTCTCCAGTTTAGGGTATAGCTGTGCCCTCAAGCCGTGAACTCAATCTTGAATGGATTTAAGAGTTGCTAACTATCAGATTGTTCCACTTTTTTTTCTTGGTGTGAGGACAGGAATGACAACTTCTAAGCTCTTTAGATGTTAGACCAGAAATCAGAAGTCCTCTAAGTTTTTCTCTTTTATAACATATCTAACTTAATCAGTCATTTTTTGACTTCTCATAATGTTTATAACTATTCTGGCATTCATTTTATTTGCCTTTGCTTAACATTCCATTTATATGGGAAATTTCTTCCTTGATATTATAACCTCTGTAGGACATCATAACACATTCCGTATGCTTAATAACTGATGAATTTCATTAAAATTTAGGACATCATATGCTCTGTTGTCTTAATCCTATGGAAATAAATAATAGACACGTTCTTTCAGATTTCCTGTTTTTAAGAAAAATAGGATTTTAGTCAAGCAATATATATTAGACTTGCTATCCTACAGAAAGATTTCTGAATCTTTGAAATTCCTAAAAACACCATCTAAATCTGAATTTGTACACATTAACAGTGATTTTATTGCTGAATAATGATAATAGTTACAATTATACAGTACTTACTATATGCAAGTCATCGCTACCAGATTTTTTAAATTATTTTTAGTCCTTATAATAACCTTAATAAGTGAGTATCCTTTTATTCCTACTTTGTAGTTGTGGACAGTGAAACTTGGAAAAGTTAGAAGCTTTCTACAAAATCAAACAGTGATATGGAATTCAAAAGACATAGAACCCAAACCCAAGTTTATGTGATTATAGTCAACATTCTTAATTACTCTCCTACATGATCTCTCATGTATGTCTACTCTGCTACATGGACTCCCAATCTATCTCAACTCTATAAATCTCACCTTTTCAAATAAATCTTTCTTTATCTACCCTTTTGGCTTCAAACTGTTAAACCTCATTAAAGAAAAATAGACTAGCCCAAGGTGTCCAAGGAGTCTTGCATGGTACTTTTCCCAATACACCAAGTTTTGAGAGGACATTATACATACTGTTGGTCAGCAGATGGTTCTGCTGCAGTGGATTGAGGGTAGGAGCACCTCCAAGGCCTGGCCGGCCAGCCAAAGCTGCATGAGTAATTCCATGTTGGGGTCCAGAAGCAGCAAGAGGAGACTGCATCTTATCCTTATCCCAGGAAGATTCACTTCCACCTGAAAAACATTTAAATGAACAGATTGTAACTTGACAACTTTTCATGAGAAAGCTTTTTAAAAATTCCTTTTCTAGGGTTGTAATTATTAATATTACTTCTTAGAAAATTATTATTAAATGTAAGTAAGTCATTTTAGTATGGTTTTAAAAACTTTCAATAACCTTGGATTTAAGCTGCCTCTGGGAAGATTACACAATTCTCAGTAATATAGGCCCACTAGCCTTACAGGTAGTCTAAACAAATCCAGAATCATAATGAGTAGCTTTTGAAAAGCATTTATATGTTGAACATTATTAACTGACCACTACTGCTTCCAATTCCAACCCTCTAACATACGTATGCTATATTTTGATGAAGAGCAGATGCCGTTCGCTCAAAAAGAACAAACTCATTTATAAGAACATAATAACATATAAAAATATATGTTAAGAAGTAAAATGACCAGTCATTTTGTTCTCAGATCCAGTCCTCAAAAAGTTAATCTCTTCATACACAGTGAATTTTTGTATAGAATAAGATACATAAAATATAAAACCATGGCCCCCAGTTTGAAATTGTACTTTACTTTGATCATTTATGCTAGAGAGTAAAGTAAAATGTGTATGAATGAGACTACTATATTATTGCAATGATCTACAATGTTATAGCTGTTTCATCTGGCACTTAGCATAATATAGGGACAGAAACATTACTTAAAACTATATAAGAAACAACCACGGAATTATTTCCAGTGCATAATTTTAAGGAAAATACTATAAACAGAGGGGTAAGGGGTTGATTTCCAGTCACTTCAGTTGCAGACAGTCTGGCTTTAGAAAAAAAAGTCGTCCTGTGGGCGGCTCCATCTATATGCTTGATGTGGTTCATTCATTCAGGGGTCAGTAGTTTGGCTCTCATTCCCATGATGGGTTTGTGACATTAGCATCTCTACCTGGTTAATTATCCCATATGTTGCCTAAAACATTGATCCTGTTTGGTGGAGGGGTTTAGGCCTAGGAAAATTGGACATTCTGTAAAATATGTGCATTTACTGTTTTTTTGGATTTTTTTGGTTTTTTTTTGTTTTTTTGTTTTGTTTTGTTTTTTTAAGTATAAGGAAATCAACATGCTCATATTCCTAACATTTAACATTGTAATAGTTTTCACTTCTTTGAGTTCCCTCTCAGGCTTTGTACATATGGATACTCATTTTTACATTACAAATGCTCTGCCATGTTGCTTCGGGTATCAGTTACAAAGTGTTATGGCTACATAGTAGCCTACTGAATTAATGTACTATAATTTATTAAACATTGGCCTTTGAGCCTGTTTCAAATTCATCACTATTATAAATTACACCATAACAACAACATTTATTTGAATTATTTCTTTAGAATCAACTAATTCCCTGGAGTGGGAATTCTGACTCAGAAATGAACATTTTTATACTTTTGCTTCCAAGTGCCACATTTGCAAAAGCAGTTTTTAGAGTTGAAGACTTTTTAAGGAAATGTTTTCAAAGCCAGTTGTATTCTCTCTGAAAATTTAAATTTTATTTAAGAAAACTATCTGCTAAAATCTCTGAGAGGCTTTTATTTTTAACCTTTCTACTCATTCATCTACACTTGCCCCAGCTCTATAAATCCACCACCTCATCAAGACTCTTTCAAACCTCCTTTTGGCCAAAGTCAGTCTTTAATCCGAAAGTGGGGTTCTTGGCCAGTGTCCAACTAGATGAGTTCCAGATAAGGAAACACCAGATTCTCCAGCAGCATATGTAAAGGCTGAGGGGTACGTGGCCCTGCCCACATGGACATAGATTTTCCAATCAAACGGGGAAGAAATAAGTAGCTAATTGTTTAGTTACTGCTGTAAGTCATTCGGATGCCATGCATGGAAGCTTAGAAGGCAGATTTTTTTTTTTTTTGAATTTGTTAGACCAACTTAATGGACCAGAAATCTTTCCCTTGATCATGTTGAGGTTTGGTGTGTTCACTGAAAACATACAACTGTCCTATGACTACGCAAAATTATACTCTCTTTTCATCCAGATTTTTTCTGTTGTGTAGTAATTGCCTAAGAGCAGGGAGGTAATCTATGGTTAGTGCATTGACATAAGATAGCATTCACAAATTTGAAATTCCAATTAAAATCGATAAGATATTTTTATGCTGCAATGAACAGGAATGGTGGAGGGAGAGAAATATTTTAATAAACAATGAAATTAACTACATTGCAACACAGAGAATTCTTTATAGTAACATTCGGCTAATAAACATTAATATCAGAAAATGCAAAAATTAGAAAGATCAATTGTTAAGCAAAAATGGAACTACTCCATTATTTTAGCACTAAGTCTAAGATATAAATTACCTCACCATTACAGAATTGTGATTTGTGAAATGATGAGAAAAATACTGACAAAGAAAGATACATTTAGAAGACATTAAATTATATCACTGATATTAATATGGGATTGCGTAATCATAGCAGCAACAGCATACAGCAATATTAAGGCTAAGATTATGTCAAAATTTATTTTATACCACGCAACAACTCTTACCCTGTGGGCGCAGCTAATTCCCACATTTAGTCAGCCTGAGTATTAATCCCATCCACTGACCTACTAACAGCAATAAAGGCTTGGTGACAACAAAAGATCACATACAACCCGCACAAAGATCATGTCCAGAGCTCTCGGCATAAGGCATCAAGGAGAGTGCGCCACTGGGCTACACAGGACACATTCCACATTAGATCATCTGGCTAAGGCTGAGAGATGAAACAAATATTTCTGATACATAGAAATGAACACAGAGAGGTTAATAAAATGAGAAAACAAAGAAACATGCCATGAATGAAACAATAGGAGAAAACTCCAGAAAATAAGCTAAATGAAATGGAGACGAGCAACCTAAAAGAGACAGAGTTCAAAATAATGGTTATAAGGATGCTCAAGGAAATTAGGGGGAGAATGGATGAAAACAATGAGAATCTCAATAGCACATAAAAGGACATAGAAACCATAAAAAAGAACCAGACAAAAATGAGGAATACAATAATTGAAATGAAGAATACACTTGAAGGATTCAACAGTAGATTGGATGAAGCAGAAGATCAAATCAGCAAATTGGAAGACAAGGTAGCAGAATACACCTGATCAGAAAAACAAAAAGAAAAAAAGAATTTTAAAAAAATTATGAGAGTTTAAGAGACCCCTGGGACAACATGAAGCATAAAAAGATCTGGGTAATAGAAGTACCTGAAGATGAAGAGAGAGAGAAAGGGAATGAGAATCTCTTTGAAGAAATAATGAATGAAAACTTCCCTAACCTGACAAAAGATTTAGACATACAAGTTCAGGAAGCACAGAGTCCCAAACAAGAGGAATTCAAACAGACCTACACCAAGACACATCATCATTAAAATGCCAAAGGTCAAAGACAAAGTGAGAATCTTAAAAGCAGCAAGAGAAAGGCAGCTAGTTATGTACCCCCACTGGAATGTCTGCTGACTTTTCAATGGAAACTTCGGAAGCCAGAAAGGAATGCTAAGAAATATTCAAAGTTATGAAAAACAAGAATCTACAAACACAGATACTTTACCCAGCAAGGCTTTCAATTAAAATGGAGTGTGAGATAAAGAGCTTCCCAGACAGGAAAAGGCTTAAGGAATTCATCGCCAACAAGCCAGCATAACAAGAAATGTTAAAAGGTCTTCTGTAAAAAGAGAAAGGGTTAAAAAGAAAATAAAAATAACAAATATGAATAATAAAGTGACAGTAACAATGTACCTATCAGTAATCACTTTAAATGTAAACGGATTAAATGCTCCAATCAAAAGACCTAGGGTAGCCAAATGGATAAGAAAACAAGACCCATGCATATACTGTCTGCAAGAGACCCACTTCAGATCAAATGACACTAACAGACTAAAAGTAAAGGGATGGAAAAAGATATTTCATAGAAATGAAAATGAAAAAAAAAGAGAGGGTAGCAATACTTATATCAGATAAAATAGACTTTAAAACAAAGGCTATAACAGGAGACAAAAAAAGGGCATTACATAACGATAAAGCGATAGATAAATCAAGAGGACATAACCCTAGTAAACATATACACACCCAACATAGGAGCACCTACATACATAAAGCAATTATCAACTGACATAAAAAGAGAGATCAACAGTAATATACCCATAGTAGGAGACTTTAACATTCCATTGACACCAATAGACATCTTCCTGACAAAGAATCAGCAAGGAAATAATAGACCTAAAAGACATACCAGACCAGATGAATTTAATAGATATTTTCAGAGCATTTTACCACAAAGCAGCAAAATCTACTTTCTTCTCAAGTGCACATGGAACATTTTCCAGGATAGACCACATGGTAGGACACAAAACAAGTTTCAATAAATTTAAGAAGACTGAAATCATATCAACCATCTTCTCTGATCACAATGGTATGAAACTAGAAATCAAGTACAAGAAAAAAAATGGAAAATACACAAACACATGGAGGTTAAATAACATGCTACTAAACAATGAATGGTTTGTTAATGAGATCAAGGAAGAAATCAAAAAATACCTAGGGACAAATGAAAATAAAAACACAGCAACTCAATATTTATAGAACATAGAAAATTCAGTCCTAAGAGGGAAATTCATAGTAATATAGGACTATCTCCAAAACAAGAAAAACTCAAATTAATAATTTAACCTTACAATTAAAAGAATTAGAAAAAGAACAGCAAACAAAGCCCAAAGTGAATAGAAGGAAGGAAATAATAAATATCAGAGTGGAAATAAATGAAATAGAGTCTAGAAAAACAATACAAAATATTAATAAAATCAAGAATTGGTTATTTGAAGGATAAACAAAACTGACAGACCCTTAGCTAGACTCATAAAGGAAAAAAAGAGAGAGGATTCAAATAAATAAAATCAGAAATGAAAGAGGAGAAGTAACCATGGACTCAACAGAAATATAATGGATCATAAGAAAATATGACAAGCAATTATATGCCAACAAATTGGACAATTTAGAAGAAATGGACACATTCCTAGAAACACAAAATCTCCCAAGACTGAGTCAAGAAGAAACATAAAATCTGAACCTACTGATTACCACCAATGAAATCGAATCGGTAGTCAAAAACCTCCCAAAAAACATAAGTCCTGGACCAGATGGCTTCATAGGCAAATTTTACCAAAAATTCAAAGAAGAATTATCCCCTACTTTTCTCAAACTATTCCAAAAAATTCAAGAGGAGGGAAGACTCCCTAACTGCTTTTATGAGGCCACCATTACCTTGATTCTAAAACCAGGCAAAGACATTACGCAAACAAGAAAACTATAAGCCAATATTTCTTATGAACATTAATGCAAAAATTCACAACAAAGTTTTAGGAAACCAAATTCAGTAATACATTAAAAATATCATACAACATGCTTAAGTTAGATTTATTCCTGGGATGCAAGGTTGGTACAATAACCACAAATCAATTAATGTGATACACCACATTAACAAATCTAAAGATAAAAATCATATGATCATATCAATAGATGCAGAAAAAGCATTCAACAAAATCCAGCATCAATTTATGATAAAAATTCTCGGCAAAGTGGGAATAGAGGGAACATGCCTCAACATAATAAAGGCCACATGTGACAAACCTACAGCTCACATCACACTCAATGGGGAAAGGCTAAAAGCATTTTCCTTAAGATCAGAAACAACAAAAGGATGCCCACTTTCACCACTCCTCTTCAACAATGTATTGGAAGTCTTAGCCACAGCAATAAGACAAGAAAGAGAAATAAAATGCATTCAAATTAGAAAGGAAAAAGTAAAACTCTCGTTATTTGCTGATGACATGATACTTATATAGAGAACCCTAAAGATTCCACCAAAAAAACTACTAGAACTGATCAATGAATTCAGTAAAGTAGCAGGTTACAAAATAAATATTCAGAAGTCAGTGGCATTTTTATACACCAATGATGAACTTTCAGAAAGAGAAATTAAGAAAACAATCCCATTTACAGTTGCGTTGAAAACTATAAATTACTTGAGAATCAAATTAACCAAGAAGGTAGAAGGCCTGTTTTCAAAAAATTATAAGCCATTGAAAAAAGAAATTGAAGAACATACAAATAAATGGAAGCATATACCATGTTCATGAGTAGGAATAATCGACATTGTTAAAATGGCCATACTACCCAAAGCAATCTATAGATTTAATGCAATCCCTATCAAAATATCAATGGCATTTTTCAGAAAGATAGAATAAATAATCTTATAATTTATATAGAGCCATAAAAAAAAACCCAAATAACCACGGCAATCTTGAGAAAGAAAAACAAAGTTGGGGGTATCACACTACCTGATATCAAACTATTCCACAAGGCTACAGTAATCAAAACAGCATGGTACTGCCATAAACACAGATACATTGACCAATGGAACAGAATAGAGAGCCCAGAAATAAATCCACGCCTATATTCTCACTTAATATAGGACAAACGAGGTAAGAATATAAAATAGGGAAATAAATGGTATTGGGGAAATTGGACAGATACATGCAAGAGAAAGTAGCTGGACCACCATCTTTCACTATATACAAGAATAGACTCAAAATAGATTAAAGACTTAAATGTAAGACCCAAATCCTTAAAATTTCTACAAGGAAACATAGGCAGTAAACTCTCTGATATTACTAACAGGAATTTCTTTTCAGATATATCTCCTTGGGCAAGAGAAACAAAAGAAAAAATAAACAAATAGGACTACGTCAAACTAAAACGTTTTTGTGCAGCAAAGGAAACCATCAACAAAACAAAAAGACAATCAACTGTTTGGGAAAAGATATCCGCTAATGATACATCTGATAAGGGGTTAATATCCAAAATATATAAAGAGCTTATACAACTGAACGACAACAACAGCAAAAAATAAACCATCCAATTAAAAAAGTGCAGAAGACCAAAACAGATACTTCTTCAAAGAGGAAATACAGATGGCCAATAGATATATGAAAAGATGTTCAAGGTCACTAATCATCAGAGAAATGCAAATTAAAATCACAATGAACTATCACCTCACACCTATCAGAATGGCTATCATTAATAAATCAAAGAACAAGTGTTGGCGAGGATGTGGAGAAAAAGGAATTCTCATACACTGTTGGTGGGATAAATCAATAAAACAAGTATTGGCAAGGATGTAGAGAAAAGCGAACCGTCATACACTGTTAGTGGGATTGCAACTTGGTATAGCCACTATGGAAAACAGTATGGAGGTTTCTCAAAAAATTAAAAATGGACATATGTTTTGACCCGGCAACTGCACTTCTGGGTATTTATCCAAAGAAAACCAAAACAATAATTCATAAAGATCTATGCACTCCAATATTCATGGCAGCACAATTTACAATAGCCAAGATATGGAAGCAACCTAAATGCCCATCAACAGACGACTGGATAAAGAAATTATGGTTCATATATACAATGGAATATTAGTCAGTAAGAAAACAAAATTCTACCATTTGCAACAACGTGGATGGACCTAGAGGTTATTATGCTGAGTGAAATAAAGCAGAGAAAGATAAATACCATATGATTTCACTTATGCAGAATCTAAGGAACAAAAAGAACAAACTAATAAAAAGCAGTCTCACAAATATAGTGGACAATTTGGTAACAGATAGAAGGGAGAGGGTGAGGGGGCTTGGAGAATGGGGTGAAGGGTTAAATTAGTACAAATTAGCAGTTGATAGTTGGTCATGGGGATGCGGAGCACAGCAGAGGGAATGCAGTTAGCATTAATTGATGGCTAAATGGAGGACCATGGGAGGGAGGGAGCAATTGGGGGATCATTTTATGAACTATATAGATGTCTAACCAATGTACTGTAAACTCGAAACTAATTTAAATAAATGAATTAACAATATATGTTTATTTCATAAATTGATAATCTTTTAGTCCGCATTCAATATTAAAGACTACCTTAGACATTAGTCTCATGTTTTATACATAATATATTCCAAATGAGCTGGAATAAAAATGTTTTTAAAATTTCATTAATGGAATCCAAGGTGGATTTTTGTGCACTTTGATAAGAGCTTTAGATAAACTATTCCCAATGACTCTCATCTTTTTGACTACTGTGTTTTCAATGATAGAAGGAGGGTTGTTACTGGTTATTCACATCTTCACTGAGCATGGATATAAGAAATTATCCTACACTCTGAAGGAAACTGAATTAAGTACATGAATTAAGTGACTGAAAAATCTGGGACACCTTTGATATTTGCATTAGAAGGCATTAAAGTTCTGGACATGTTTTTGTCTTTTGACCTAAAATCTTTACCATTTTTAAGTTTATGCAAATTGACTTATGACTCAGTTTGGAAGCTCTTGTAGCCCCAAATTTTGCATAACCCTATGCCCCTTTTCCAATCCGTAGTCATATTTACTTCCCTTAATGCTAATGAAATATTTTTACCTATCTACTCTAGTGCAAATATTTTTTTTTGAATTTTTACCACAATGTGGAGGGCTTGGGTATCTACTTTCTTTTTCCTACTTATGTATCTATGTATATATCTATCTGTCATAACAAAACACCAAACACTATAGACAAAATGTTTGTGTCCCCCAAAAATTCATATGTTAAATCTTCATCCCTAATGTGATAGTATTTGGAGGTGGGGCCTTTCGGAGATGATAACGTCATAAATGGTAAATGGTATAATGCCTTTACAAAAGAGGCACAAAGAGCTCCTGAGCCCCTTTTTGCCATATGAAGACATGGCAAGAATATGGCTGTCTATGAACCAGGAAGAGGGCCCTCATCAGACACTGAATCTGCCAGCACCTCGATCATGGGTTTCCAGCTTCCAGAACTGTAATAAATTAATTAATTTTTTTTATAAACTACCCAGTCTATGGTATTTTTGTTATAGCAGCCCCAAAGAACTAATACATCACAGAATTGACAGCTTAAATGATAAAAGTTTATTTTCTCACAGTTCTAGAGGCTAGAAGTCGAAGATCAAGGTATCAGTATGTTTGATTTCTACTGAGGCCTCTCTTCTTGGCTTGCAGATAGCCACTTTCTCCCTGTGTCCTTACATGGTCTTTCATTTGTATGTGAACATTCCTGGTGTCCCTTTGCATGTCCAAATTTCATCTTCTTATAAGGATCCCAGTCAGTTTGGATTAGGGCCTCATTTTATCTTCATCATTTCTTTAAAGATGCAGTCTTCCAATATGGTCACATCCTGAGAGGGTTAGGGCTTAAACATATGAATTTGGGGGGAAAACAATTCAGTCCATACCACTAGAGTATGCACTCTTAATGAACCAGATCATACTAGTTTATTAGGGATTCTTTCTAGTAAAGAGTAGAGAAACTGGATAGTGGGTTGGGGAAAATAGAGAAGCTTCATCAGTGTCTTCATCTTTCCTTCATGAAACTTCTTATTAACTATAAACCTAATCTGATACAGTTCTAAGTAGAGAAGGATAATGTAGAAAGTGCAGCAAATTCTCAAGGATTGAATAAATGATTTCAGCTTTTCTATATCAACTATTTATCACTATTTTAGCTAAACGTTTAGTAAAACTAAAGCAATGAAATAAACAATATAGAGACTGTTACTACATTAAAGATATATTTAATTAATTTAATCTCAACTTTTTCAATGAGAAAGCAAGAGAGAACTACTTCTTTTTATAAGCCCCCATGTAGTAGAAATATATATTCCTAATTAGAATCATTGTAAAAATAATGAAGTGAGAAACTATGGGAAAATATTAATTTGGCAATGCATTTGACATTTTGTTGCCTTAGTTAAAACTTTTTAAAATAGTTTTCAGCAGAATTTTATTTTTTTTATTCTTTTATAATTAAGTTTATTGAGGTGACATTGGTTAATAAAATTATATAAGTTTCAAGTGTACAATTCAATAATACATCATATGTATATATATATTGCATTATGTGTTCTCTACCCAAGGTCAAATTTCCTTACGTCACCATATATTTGACCCTCTTTACCCTTATCTATTTCTCCCCCTCTACCCTTTTCCTCTAGTAACCACGAAACTGTTGTCTGTAGCTATGAGTTTTTGTTTGTTACTGTTGTCCATTTGTTACTTTCAGTTTCATATCCCATATATGAGCAAAATCATTAAGGTTCTCAACTTTTTCTCTCTGACTTATTTTGCTTTGCATGATTGTCTCAAGATCCACCCATGTTGTGGTACATATATACAGTGAATATTAGCCATAAGAAAAGGTGAAATACTACCATTGGTGACAACATGGATCAATCTTAGTTAGAAACTCTTGAATTTGAAATTTAAATTTTTTCTTGAAAACCTATTGTAAAATGTTAGGGCTCTCAGAGGACTGCTTATTTTTGTTGCTCTTTCTTTGCGAGGGAAGTGGTCAGAGGGCAGAGACTTCTGAATCATGGGAACTTTATAATAGACACATAGAATTTCAGAGAGAAAGGACCTTTATATCCATTTATTGAAATTAATGTAATAATTTCAAAAAGTAGCAGAATCGACATAAAATGAGTAGGATCCACAGAAGTATTTTAATTTACAGAAATTCTGCCTAAGTAGTACTCTTCCAACCCCCATTCTTCTGACACATCTAATAACAGAATGCTGACTATGGTAAGGTTTGTGAAAAGTATGGAAAATATTATATGTTTCAAAAAATTATCATAGGCCTACTAGCCAAAATCCCAAAGTATTTAAAATAGATATAAAATAAATACAGCAATAAGATTCTAAATATGAATACCAAATATTATTCTTAAACTTAACACTTTTACTTTATCAGACTACTGGTCCTCACTTTCTTAATGTGCTTTGCTGTTAAGAATGAGTAAAGGGAGCTGATAAAACATTGATATCACAGTGAAACATATCAGGATAATTTATTAATCAGTTTTAATCACCCTCTCCTTAGAGATTAATAATACTCTATAAATGCATAGGCTACTATTTCTATGGGCTGGAGTTTCTAAGACTACTAGGTTTAAATGAATCACATATAAGAGTTTCATATTTTAAAAAGGATCTCTGTCCTGTGACTCCAGTTGGGTGTGTATTTTGAAGTTTAAGAGGATCGATATTATAAAAGTTGTTATTATAAATTGGAAAGCACAAATGTAGAGGTTACTTATTATGAGAAAATATAAGTTAATTATTAAATCCAAAAGTATAGGCTTGGATGTGAAAAATGTAAACTCTTATAATAAGCCATCCTTACTTTCAGCCTTTTGTAGCTACAACAAAACACAACCTAAGGTTATTTGAAAAAAATGGACTTAAATTTATCATATCTCCAGTGATCTTGTATATATAAGGCACAGAGAAGGCAGCCAAATGGGAAGCACTCAAAGTCTATGTAACATATGGCCTAGGTCAAGCTTATTTTCTTATTCATAGAATATTTTGTATAACTGAAGTCCTAGCTAAATGTACATTTTTTGATAAATCTGAATAACATGTAGCCTCTTGTAGTAAAAAATATTGTCATAATTAAAGCAGTAAAGTCTTCATTGTTTAAATAATAATATGATGTGTGTGTGTGTGTGTGTGTGTGTGTGTGTGTGTGTGTGTGTGTGTGTAGAAAGAGACAGATAGAGACAGGCACTAACTACAGTTTTAGAACATTCCAAAATATCAATATATGAATTGAAAATTAGGAATATGTATGTACAGGTGTTACAATCTACAAACCTTGTCCTATTATACTTTTATTTGGTTCTCATATACATTCACAAAACAGAACATTCCGCAATTTTCTAGATTAATAATAAAAAATGCTCTGTATCTGTAATTTCAACTGATATATATATACATATATATACATATATATACATATATATATGTATATATATATATATAATAGATAACAAGTATTTATGTAGAAATGTTGAAAATGACTTTTTAAAATTGGTTTTAAGTCTCTTTTTTTTTTCTTTGAAATAGAAATAGCTATATCCTAAGGCTATGTGGGCTAGGAGTTTCAAGTTTCCTTGGAGGTACAATAGTGGCTCATTGATGGGTCCCTAGAGCTATACTCTCCAGTATAGTAGCCACTTTTCAAATGTGGCTATTTAAATTTAACTTTGGGTACTGAATAGACAATGCAACATACATGACATATTATTGAATCATACACTTGAAATCTATTTGATTTTATTAACCAATGTCACTCCAATAATTTTAACAAAAATAAATAAATTTAATTGTTCATATATTAAAATGAGATAAAATAAAAATTTCAGCCCTCAGTTCTACTAGTCACATTTCAAGTGCTCAAAACTCACATATGGCTATTGACTACCATATTGGGAAGTGCAGAGATCAATCATTTCCTTCATTGCATAAAGCTATATTAGACGATGCTATTGTAGAATATAACAAGTCACTGGTTAGTTTGTGTAAACCAGTTTAATACCAGAGGTATCCACAGCATCTTCAGTTCAAAGTATCCAATACTAAATTGACCATTATTCAAAGAAAGAGATCTTGTTCTTTTATTCTCTATATCTGGTAGTTGTAGAATTCAATTATTTAAACTGGAAAATTTTGAGTTCCTAATATGTGTCAGGTGCTACCTTCAGGTATTCAGAATACAAAGATAACAGATTCCTTGCCCTCAAAGATGACAAAGATATTATCTTTGCTGCCTGCTAAAGTAGCCAAGCTACTGAAATTGACTCTGCATTGGTTTGATTTCTATTGCCACTGCCACTTCCTTCTTTTGTACCCTTATTTCTTTCAGTTATACTCTCTCAAGTGCCTCTTAACTGACTTTCCTACTGCTATGCTCTTCTCCTCCAAGTGACCCCTGTCACTGCTGTCAAAATAATCTATCAGAAACAAAAATAAAAAAGGTAAATTATCACAAATAAAAATTTAATAAGTAGAGGGAAAACTGAGCAGAGTGATATCCAGAAAGCAAGAAAAGAAAATCCTGCTTCCATGATCACAAAGTTTACATGAAATAAACACTAGTAAAGGAAAATGAGTATGGACCAGCACGACAGGATTGAGGAAACTCTTACAAACAATTCATTTTGCATAATTTGAAAAAGACTCTGATCAAAAGGAGTTTTGCTACAGACATTGGAAGAAAATTGGTTTTTGTCTGCTAATATTTGCAATTCCAAATTATAAACTCATCTTAATCACTCTTCTATGAACCCCACATATTTTTAAATTATCCTTGTATTTATCCTGGTATAATTTTGTGTTTCTTGAATCCAAATTTAAAAAAATTCTTCGATTTCATATAAACTATGTGCTGTGTTTAGTACAGAACTTTTTGTGTTTGTAACAAGACAGGATTTTTTTTGAAGTTTTGATTCATTTCTTGCTAGTGTAAGTAGTACAAATTGAAAAATCTCAAAAACTATTACAAGTTCAAGTCATTCACAGTACTTTGTTATCTGAATTTGACTTCCTTCTGTTAGCCTTAATAGCATGTGGTTTGTATAAATGACAAACATGTTATCAAGTCACTTTGAAATAATCACATAATGCCAACATCTTTTTCCCTTTTGTGGTCTCTGAAATATTGAACATCAACTGCTGAGGATAAATGCTAAGGATTTATTTTAAAGAGAAGAGTCCTACAATTCATAAGCTGTGACATACACTCTTGTGAGATATACCTTTAATTGTAGGTCCCTTAAGTAAAGAATTCATGTGAATGAAAATACAAAAAAAAAAAAAAAGGATCTATGAAGATAGAGTAAAACATTAAAATTTCAATTTTTGTTATTGTAATTAAAAAAATAAGTACATTATGTTTCACTAATATTTAAGATATGGATCATCACTGATATCCTCACTAGTCAAGAACTAGTGGCATCTCAAAGGAAAAGTGGGATTTCACAGCAGAGCGAGTGGCTGGCCATCGTCAACTCCAGTCTTTTACATACTCTTACCCCATTGTGATGTATATATGTGTGTGTGGTGGGGGGGGTGCCATATATTAATGTCATCTCTACAAATATTAATATTTATCTTTCACAGTTATCTTTACAAGTATCAAAAATGATTGGGAGTACCTATAAAGTGATCTCTAGATAACAGAATTCATTTTGTCCAGAAAATCGAAATGAAGCCATTATGATCTTTTGTAGCAAATGAGGAAAGTTAATTATTACTAACATAACAACTTTTGTTTTTGAGATATCATTTATTTGTATGCCTTGGAGTGGTGAGTTTAGAGTGATCTTACTTGACTGGCAGTTGCCAACCGGCAAAGTTCTATGAGAAACAGTAGCAGATAGAGACAACTGCGAAATAGTGAGGGAAGGACTGTATCCTCCCAAAGTTAGAATAGCATTGTAGAAATAGCATCAGACAGACCTAGGATTGAATCTTGGCTCCTCCGACTAATATCTCTAGGTTTTGGAATGAATAATACAGCCCTTTGAGACTCAGTTTCCTGGTATCTAAAAATGGAGATAATATCTACCCTCTCTATGGTTATGGTAAGAATTAAATAAGAAAAAAATGTAAAACATTTAGCACAATAGCTAGATATATTAAGCACTAAATACCATTTAAATTATTTTAGACTATAAAAGACAAAGTAAAATGTTTAAGCTATTAACATAATTAACTTGTCTATAAAATACATTTTTTTATTAATACTACCACCATGATGAAGATCACCAGCGATCCTAAAAATTAAATAAATAATCCACAATGGTGAAAATCCATTATTTTTGCAGGTAGTACATTTATACTCATGACCATATGCATTTTAACATATTATCCTTAAAATGAACTGTATTATCAGGTATGTTAATGGACTGAAAAGCAAGAACTCCAAATACAATTTTACTGGGCTACTTCCAACAATATATCAAGTGGTTCAGCGGATGTAATTACTGCTAAACCTTGCCAAGGATTTGAAATGTGCCCATTAACTCAGTAATTCCCAATCTGTCTATAAGTCAGTCATACTTTAAAAACGTGCCTGTCACAACGTAGGTGACAGAATCTATTGATAATTATACAATAAAATCTCTTTGAACATTTAAATGTATACTCCCAAATTTTTCTTAGAAGACATCATATTAGTTGAATAAAACTTTGTCTCAGAAGCATATGCAAGAAGATAAAGAAAATAGCGTGTATTTCAGAAAGTTTAATATATATGTTTAATATATATAAAAGTTTAAATTTTTTTTTCCCAAAAAACAACTGAGTGTATTAAGAAGGGTGAGTGAAATATAAACAACTATGTATGGTTTTGTCCATTCTTGGGAAAGCAGAGGCGGATGGTTCTTTTATTCTCTATCTCTCTGTACAGAGGAGATAGAGTTTGGCTGGCAGACAGTAGGTAATAATCCCAGGATTTCTTGAAAGAAGAACTATAGAGAGAGCAACATATTTAATAAGATTAAATAAGCACTAAAATGAAAAGAATGCTGGTAGAAAAAAATGGATTGTAACTTTTTTCAAAAGTTTTCGTGTCACTCTAAAATGAATGTAAAATATAAGAGAAGAGGAAAGAAGCAGACAGACAATGTGAAAGCATAAGGTATAGAGAAAAGGAGAATTTCAGCAGGAAAGAAAGAATGATTTAATTCAAAGACAAAGTCTACATTAGAGAAACAAGATTGCACTTTAAGGCTTGTAACTAAATACCCAAATATTCAGAAAGCTATAAGACTGTGCAAAATATAATAAATTGGAAAATAAGGCAGAATCTAAGATAATAATACAAAGGGAAGAAAACATATCTTGTTGAGGTGTTAGAGTGAATACACTAAAATTTATTTTAGATGGGAAAAATAGTGTAAAGGAATACAGCTTTTAAAAATGAAAGGAAAAGAAGAAAGAAGGAAATGCAGTAGGAGAAGGGACATGGATAACTATTAAATCAAAGTAACAATAACGATACATAACAATTATAAATTTAACAGAAAATATTCACTAGGTATGGGTTCTCAGTGCCTAGAGATGCATGGAATAAATCTTTCACTTCTATTAAGAGAGGACTTGTAAGTTACTATTTATTGTATCAAAATTCATAAATGGACTTTATCACTATGTTGAATAATTAAAACTACAGTTGGCAGTAATGCACCACTACTTAAAAAAATACATTATATAAGTCTACTATCTATGGAAATCACATTTATTGAACATTTACTTTGTGTTAAAAAAAATGTTCAAAGCACACTGAGCACTTGATATGTGCCAGAAACTATTCATCTAGTACTCACAACAACCCTATTTGGTAGGCACTATAATCAGTCATATGTCATAGAGAAAACTTGAGCTCAAAATGATTAAGTAATTTGCCCAAGCTCACTCAGCCAGTAAGGAATTAAACCAAAACAGACTTCAGAATACACATACTAAGCCACTGCCATCAACTGTTGCTTATACAAGGCATATTGATATAAATACTTTTAATTGAAGCTTTGATTGTGAATATACACACAGTTTTGACCCTGAAGAACAAATGAGGCACTTTATGAAAAGAACTGAGAAAGTGGTACTTTCAAAGACAAGCCAAAATCTCTGGTGAGCAGACCTATGAGGTGGGAAGGCTTTCAAAAAGAACCTCTCAGTTGCAATTAGGCAGGAAGACCACTTTTGTATTCAGATCCCTCTTTTAAAAGCAAGTTTTTAAAAATACATAAATCATATAAAATAACTCTGGATAGCATTTTTTCTGTCTTTTGAAAATTAGGGGTAGGCTGCAAAATAAAAGAAGAAAAAGACCAAGTTGATGTATGAAGAGAAGAAAAAGTGGAAAAATAATAGCATATCTTGGAAGTCAGTCAATGAAAAGAGGACAGAACGTAAAAAGCCTAATACCACAACTGAAAAGCATAATTCAAGTGGAAAAGGCAGCATTATTGCATCCAATATGATTGTCATCACTCATGTAATCTTCAGAAAAAGATTCTAAAAGCCATTGGCTTAAAGTGCTAAAAATATGCCTAATTCAAAATACAAGGAAAATGTCAAGAGAACTTTCTAGATTTTTTTTTTGACCTCAATTCCCAACCTCTATTTAACCAGCTGTAATAAATGTTCAAGTAAGACATTGGATAGACATTAGAAATAAGACTCTAATATTTTGATGAAAAAAGGGACACATCATTTTTGCAGCTTGTTTTTTTTTTTTGATATTATATGCTTACCATATCACAAAGAAAAATTCAAGAAAACCATATCAGTTCCTAGAGAGTTGAGATCATGAGTTTCACACTCTTTAAAGATTAGAGTGTGAAATGCATGGTCTCAACTCTCTAGGAACTGAATCCTAAGTAAAAAAAAAAAAAAGTCCTGTTTTAAAACCAAGGTAAAAGAGTCATTATGGATTAAATAACTAAATTTACTGGTTGAAAACACCATTAAATTTTTTAACAAAATAAAGTTAAGTTTAGTTGAGATATGCACTAAATTTTCAAGTGACCAAGCCAAAGCACTAATTTGCTTTCCAAATAGCCATTCAATGCACCATAGAAAAGACTGTTAAAAAAAAAAAAAGTGTCTGCTAGTTTGTTCTGATTCCAGATAGTTCCTATGAATACATTTTCAAAGAAAGAAATACAACATTGCATAAAAAATATTTAATATATTAATAGATTAGCTGCAATTTTTTACTATACATATATACATATGTAAGAGTCAGATATTTTTTTAAAAAATAGGATTATATATTTTGCAGTAATGGTTGGATAATCCTTAAATACCTTAACTTAGTTTCTTATGAGCAGTGCACTAGTTAGGAAAGTTTGAGAATCTTTCAGTTGTGATGCAATATTTAAATTGACCTTAAAATTAAAAATAATACGATTCAATGAGTTTGGGATTTTTAAATTTAAAAAATAATGAATATTTTACCATCATTAAATTTTTTGTATTAACTCTTCATGGTATGTATGGTATGCTCAGAGAAGAGGGAGTAGAATTTAAACTAATGAGTCTATTTTGCCTAAATATATATTTTTTAATGTGAATTACTAATAAACTAAACATTCTTTCACATATAAGCTCTGATTCAGTTCCACAATATATTTAATATGAGATTCTCTATTTATTATTCACAGGCTACTAAATCCCAACACATAACTACCATTAAGCTCAGATTCATTCTTGTAAGGATGAAAGGTCAAATATGTATGGCACACCACACAGGCTCAGCTTACTAAGTCTGATAGTGCAGCAAAGATAGCAAAAGGCTTATAGCCAAAGATTTTCGCCAATTTACAGACTTTCGTTTCCAAGGCTGAAAATTTGTCATGATGAATACAATTGGGGGGTGGGGGGGAAGACATCACCTATGACTGGCACTAAAAGCGAAGTCCATATTTTAAAATTTTAAACTAACTTTTTAGTTTTATAAAATAATGGTAGCTGCAAAGTTATTGACATTATAAATCTATAGGTATATTAAAAGTTTGAATTTGTCTACAATTTCTTGGCACTAAGTTCTCAACAGTAGTAATATACATTTTTCCCAGGTTGTAGAACAAGAAAGAGCATAGTTCCGAGCTCTAACTAAAAAGTGGATGAGCTCTTGATAGATCTATGTGGGAACAATTCATCCTTATGCATTCACACAAATTTCCTAAACTTTCCCAACGTAACACTGCATGATACAAAAGTAGCATTGGAATTTGAGTTTCAGATTAAGGAGCCTCAGGAGCACGTTTGTAAAAGAGATTAGACATTATTTTCCATGTTCAGTTAACAAGTCAATTCATATAAGTTTACTTCATGCAGTCTAGATAGTTCAGACATATTTTATAAATTAAGTATGCAAATTTTAAATTATTGTAGAAACTGAGATGAGAAGGAATATTTCTGGGATATAACTTAATACTGTGTAAAGACAGAGGAAGATGTAAGATACAGTTGCCCAGGAGTAGCCTAAGAAGATGAGAAAAGGACATGGGGATCTGGAAACTGGGATGCCAAGGGAACAGGCAGCTCTAAAGTTTTGTCTACTTTTCTCCTTCTCTATTACTGACCAAAGGAATCTAATTTATAGCCATTCAATTGAATGCAGCATCTAGTATGCAAATGACAAAGATGAGACATCCATTCCTTAAGCAGGACTCTATTATAGAAAAGGTCAAAGATAAATCTAATAACTCTTGTAAAAATATCTTGACCTGATAATAAAATATACTAAGGTGGCTTATTTATTATTTTACATTTTATTTCAAAAGTCACTCTTATTTATTTATTTTGTCCATTATATCTATGTAATCATGTTTATAGATCACATGCTTCTGAAAGTTAAATTCATAAAAATGTACTCGTTATGTAATTATTTCCACAAATCAACAAGTTTGTTGATCAAATAAAATTAGAATTCTAATTTAAAAATTGAATTTTTATTATTACTTTTACCAAGCAAAAAAATTTAAATGTTTGAAAACATTGTTTTCTCACTAATATGTTTTCTTTTTGATATTCAGTTTGTTTTCCAGTTTTGAAGCATATTTTCAATTTGGCAATAAACACAATAAACATTGCACAATCTGCCATTTGATTGGAAAGATAAATAAATAATATTTTGTCTTTGAATACAGAATTGTGTACCTTGCTTCAAATAAAAATAGGCCATTTATTATCATAATTATCATGGTCTGAAAGGATTTCATGGCTGTGGCACTCAGTGGGAATATACCATCTAAAAATGTATTAATCTTTTGAGATGTGAACACCTGTACCTTTGTATTTTTCCTTTAAAATATAGGTTTCATTTTTACCATGTACCACCTTGATTATCTTAAAAAAATATATTAACAGCTTGCATCCTCATACCAATGCCCAGTTACAAATTCCAAATGTTTTGTCACATTTCTTGTAAGCTATGCCATCTGCCAGAGGTGGCATTTCATGGCTGTTTACCCTGACT
The DNA here is from genome assembly GCF_000151845.1 of Pteropus vampyrus. Taxonomy (NCBI): domain Eukaryota; kingdom Metazoa; phylum Chordata; class Mammalia; order Chiroptera; family Pteropodidae; genus Pteropus; species Pteropus vampyrus. The sequence continues at coordinate 4,198,822 of NW_011888844.1, read as the reverse complement.
CCCTCCAAGAATTCATCTGCCACTATCTAATGCTGCCTGAATAAAGGGGATTAAGACTCTGATGCAACAGAGACTATTGATAATTTGGTATAATTGAGAAGAAATGAAGATAAATGAGGTTGAGGATGGAGAGGCAATTAGATGAGCTGCCTGTACAGCTGTGTTCTCAGCCTAGTTCCCCTGGCCTTTTCTTCAGTGAGGTATGTGCAAATTAACCATAATGACAAGTACACGTGTCCCAAAGCTCTTGTACTTTGTAAAACTTGAGAATTCACTTTTTACTCCTGATATCTGAGGGTGATTTTTTTGTGAAGTTGTTTTAACATGGTCTCTTAATATCCTTATCATATAGGTCTCCTGCATCTGGAATTATCAGGAATTATCCCCTCCCCAGCACACACTCACCATTTCCTTGCTTTCAGTTGATGTCGGACTACTGTTTACAACCTGAGTACACTGAGGATTCAAAGCCTATTTTACTTTAATTATAGCCCAGTGTTTACGACAGTTTGGCAGTGCTTTTATTTTTACATGATTAGAAGCCAAGAGAACTATTCAGAGCCCGTGAAAAGAAGTTTCTCTTTTAATTTTAGGAAAATAATCTTCAAATAGCATTCTTTTTGATAATTTTCAATAAAAAGGCAGGGCCAGCTTTACAAACAAGCTCTAAGAGATCTTAAGAGATTAACAGAACCAGTATTTTCAAATATAAAATTTACATATTTATATAAGGTTGTTATTGTCATTATTATTATGCTGCCTAAATGAAAATGGAAACTCAGTAAAAAGCTAACCACTAAAATGTTTAATCTACGATCCCCTTTTCTACCATAGAAATAGTTATGCTGGGTATTTAGTTAAGGATGCTATCATAGGAACTAAATATTTTGAGATCCAGTATATCTATTGGTATCTTTTCCTCTATTTTGTCATTAAAATTATTTTTATTCCTTATGTTTAATGAAAATCATATTGTGTGCCTCTTTTGACTGCTTGTGAGAAAACAATTAATCTACAGTAATAAATGTAGAATATGTAACTGTACTAATAATGTGTGAGATGTTGAATGTCTTTCCCAATTCTGTAAAAAGGATGTATTAAGAAGATGAATGCTTTTTTAGCCTTTCATTCTTTTTTACTCACGTAAGAAACTAGCCTAAAATTGATTATTTCAAAACAAACAGTATACTAATTACAAATACTTATCAACTCAGGCTAATATGTCAAATAGCATGACATTTTATGGTTGCATTTATATTTTGTAAATATCACCAAATTAACTTTTTAATAGGTTTTATCTGAGCTGTCTAGTATGGTAGCCATTATCCGCATGTTGCTATTTAAATTATTTAAATAAGTAAAATTAAAAATTCAATTTCTCAATCACAATAGCCACATTTCCAGTATTATAGTAGCATCTGGCTAGTGCCTATCATATTGAACAGTGTGGAAAAACATTTCCATCATTACAGAAAGTTCTATTGGTCACTGCCAGTCTATATTTCAGACTTACTACCTCCACATTAATACAAATTAGTAAGATTGAACTGTAGGAAAAACTATGAATTTAAGAATAAATCAAATAGTGAGTCTTCAATTTCCAAAAGAGTTGGTTCAGAATCAGTAGGAGGACAAGATGTTCCAGTTTAAATAGCCTCGGTTGATAAGCAATTAGAAACACATTATGGTGTGTTTACAAAGCATCGATGTCTTTTTAAGTTTGGAAAACTTTTGCAAAGGTTATTCTTTAGGTAAATCACAACTATTTTAGCCACAAATACCCTTAAATGAATCTAGTAGGCAACATACAGAGTGTGATGAGAAGCCATCAGAAAGAACTATTAGGTTATCAATTCTATAAGGACATGACTGTGATAATAAAGCAATAATATGCTACAATTCTTTGGGACTGTTTTGAAAATTCAAACTCTGAATAGGAGGTCTGAAAATACAAACAAAAATACACACTTAAACTAATCACAGTAGTTCACCATACTAATTAATTTTTATTTATTTATTATTTATTTATTTAAATTTATGAGGTGACATTGGTTAATACAATTACATAGGTTTCCAGTGTAAAATACAATAATATGTCTTATGTATGTTCTATTGTGTGTTTACCACCCAAAGTTAAATTTATTTTCATCACCATATATTTGATCCCCTTTATCCTTATCTACCACCCCACCTCTCATCTTTCCCTCTGGTTACCACTGAACTGTTGTCCGTGTCCATGAGCCTGTTTGTTTGTCTTGTTCGCTTGTTGCTTTCAGTTTTATATCCCATGTATGAATGAAATCTTATGGTTCTCAACTTTTTCTGACTTATTGTGCTTAGCATGATAATCTCAAGATTCATCCATGTTCTTGCAAATGACAGTATTTCATCTTTTCTTATGGCTGAGTAATATTTTATTGTATATATGTACCATATCTTTATCCAATTATCATCCATACCACTTTCCATAGTGGCTGTGCCAATTTACATTCTCACCAGCAGTGTATGAGGGTTTCTTTTTCCCAACAACCCTTCCAACATATGATATTACTTGTCTTATCAAAGATAGCCATTCTCACAGGTGCAAAGTGGTATCTCATTTGATTTTGATTTGCATTTCTCCAATAGCTAGCGAAGTTGATAATCTCTTCATTTGTCTGTTGGCCAATAATATGTGTTCTAGGGAGAAATGTCTATTCAGGTTCTCTGCCCATGTTTTTAATTGAAGTTTTTGTTTTATTATTGTTGAGTTTTATGAGTTTTTTGTATATTTGGGATATTAGGACCTTACTGAAGGCATTGTTAACAAATATCTTCTCTCATACTGTTGGTTGTCTCTTTGCTTTGTTGATGTTTTCTTTTGTTATACAGAAGCTTTTTAGTCTGATGTAGTCCCATTCATTTATTTTTGCTTTTACTTCCCATGCCTTTGAGGGCAAATTCATAAAATCCTCTCTAAATCCAAGGTCCATGAGTATAGTAACTATGTTTTCTTCTAGGCAATTTATTGTTTCAGATATTACATTCAGATCTTTGATTCATTTTGAGTTAATTTTGGCGTGTAGTGACTGATAACCATCTAGTTTCATTCTTTTGCATGGGGCTTTCCAATTTCTCGAGCATGATATTTTGAAGAAGCTTTCCTTTCTCCAATGTATGGTTTTAACAGCTTTGTCAAAAATTATTTGCTTGTATATATGGGTGTTTATTTCTGGGCTCTTGATTCTGTTCCATTGATCAGTGAGTCTGTTTTTCTGCCAATACCATGCTATTCTGATGATTGTCACTTTGTAGTATAATTTGAAATCAGGTAGAGTGAAACCACCAGACTTGTTCTTTTTTTTTTTTTTTTTTCAGTATTGCTTTGGCTATTCAAAGTCTTTTGTGATTCCATCCTAATCTGATGATTTTTTTTGGTCTATTTCTTTAAAAGATACTATTGAGGTTTCAACGGAGATCACATTAAATCTGCATATTGACCTGAGTAACATGACCATTTTAACCATGTTGGTTCTTCCAACCCAAGAACACAAACTATCTTTCCATTTCTTTGTGTCTTTTTTTATTTTTTTTAATAATGTCTTGTAGTTTTCAGCGTATAGGTCCTTTCCATGCTTTGTTAAGTTTATTCTTAAGTATTTTATTCTTTTTTTTTTTGCAATTGCAAATGGAATTATTTTGTTTTATTTTTTCATTTCTTTTCCTGAAAATTCATTGTTAGTGTATGGAAATGCTATAGATTTTTGTACATTGATTTTGTATCTTGAAACTTTCCTGTATTTGTTTATTGTTTTTAAGTTTCTAATGGAATCTTTAGGGTTTTCTACATATAGAATCATGTTATCTGCAATAAGTGACAATTGGACTTCTACACTCTCAATTTCAACGTCTTTTATTTCTTTCCCTTGCCTGACTGCTCTAGCTAGCACTTCCCACAATATATTGCATAAAAGTGGTGAAATTAGGCAGTCTTGTCTTGTTCCTGATCTTAGAGGGAAAGCTTTTAGTTTTTCTCTATTAAGGATGTTAGCTGAGGATTTGTCGCACATGGCCTTTATTACGTTGAGGTATTTTCCTTCTATACCCATTTTATTAAGTGTTTTAATTATAAATGAATGCTGTATATTTTCAGAAGCTTTTCTGCATCTATTGATATGATCGTATAATTTTTATCCTTTATTTGATTCATGTGGTGTATCACATTAATTAATTTGCATTTGTTAAACCACTGCTGTACCCCTGGAATGAAATTGACTTGATCGTAATGTATAAAATTTGAATGCATTGTTATATTAAATTTGCTAGTGTTTTGTTAGAATTTTTGCATCTGCATTCATCAGAGATATTGGTCTATAGTTTTTGTGTGTATGTGTGTGTTATTATTTCCAGGTTTTGTTGTCAGGGTAAAGTTGGCCTCAAAAAATGAGTTATAAAGTACTGCCTCTTCAATTTTCTAGAATTGTTTGAGAAGAACAGGTATTAAATATTCTTTGAATGTTTGGTAGAATTCAGTAGAGAAGCCATTTGGTTCTGGACTTTTACATTTGGGGAGGTTTTTCATAATTATTTCAATTCCCTTACTGTTGATTGGTCCATTTAGATTTTCCACTTCTTCGTGATTCAGTCTTGGAAGACTGTGTGTTTCTAAGAACTTGTCTATTCCTTCAGGTTATTGAATTTGGTAGCATATAATCTTTTAGTATTCTTGTATGGTATTTTGTATTTTGGTGGTATCTGTCATATCTTCTCCTCTTTCATTTCTGATTTTGTTTGTATCTTTTTAAATTTTTTTTTTCCTTAATGAGTCTCACCAGGGGACTGTCAATTTTATTGATCTTTTAAAAGGAACCAACTCTTTGTTGCATTATTAAGTTCTATTGTCTTTTTGTTCTCAATTTCATTTAATTCTACTCTAATTTTTGTTTCCTTCCTTCTGCTGAGGTTGGATTTCAGTTGATCTTTTTTTCTAGCTTTTTAAGTTGTCAAGTTAGGTTGCTTATTGGAGATTATTTTTGTTTCTTTGTTTCTTGAATAGGCCTATAATGATATGAACTTTTGTCTTTTCTGTTTTTGCTTTATCCCAAGAATTTTTATATGTTATATTTTCATTCTCATTTGTTTCTATGTATTTCTCATCTTTCCTTTTATTTCTTCTTTGACCCAGTTGTATTTTAGTAGCATGTTGTTTAATCTCCACATATTTGTAGGGTTTTTTTTCCCACTTTCTTTTTATAGTTGATCTCGTTTCAAAGCATTGCAGTCAGAGAATATACTTTGTTATGATTTCAAGTGTATTAAACTTGGTGAGGCTAGTTTTGTGTTCAAACATGTGGTCTATCCTTTGCAATGGTCCATGAGACTAGAAAAGAATGCATAATCTGGTGTTTCGGCATGAAAGGCTTTGTAAATATCAATCATATCCAATTGGTCTAATATGTCATTTAAGGTTGACATTTCCTTATTGATTTTCTGTTTGGATGACCTATCCGTAGCTGACAGTTGGGTATTTAGATCCCCTACTATAATTGTGTTCTTCTCAGTTTCTCCCTTTAGTTCTGTGAATAGTTGTTTTATATATTTTGATGCTGCTCCTTGATTGGAAGCATATATATAGATAAGTGTTATGTCTTCTTGATGTATTGTCCCCTTAATTATTATGAAGTACTCACCTTTGTCTCTCATTATTTTTTTTTTATCTTGAAGTCTATTTTGTCAGATATAATTTCAGCAACACCTGCTTTTCTCTGGATGCCATTTCCTTGGAGTATCATTTTCAACCATTTCAGTTTGAGTATACAGTTGTTCTTGAAGCTAAGATGTATTTCTTAAAGGCAGTATATGGTCCAGTTTCATTTTTTGATCTATTCTGCTACTCTGTAATTTTTTATTGAAGAGTTTAACTTTTTTTTAATTAATTTATTCTTTTATGGTGACATTGGTTAAAGAAATCCAATAAGTTTCAGCTGTACACTTTAAGAGTAAAGCATTTATATATATATATTTACACTGTGTGTTCACCTCCCATAGTTAGATTTTTTTCTGTCACCACATGTTAGATCCCCTTTATCCCATCTACCTCTCCCATCCTCTCTCCTTTCTACCCTCTGGTAACCATTAGTTTATAGTCCATGTCCATAAGTATCTGTTTGTTTGTCTTGTTCATTTGTTGCTTTAAGATTTATATCTCACATATAAGAGATATCATGTGATTTCCATGTTTTTCTGTCTGGCTTATTTTACTTAGCATGATGATCTCGAAGTTCATCCATGTTGTTGCAAATGGCAGTATTTCATCTCTTCTTATGGCTGAGTAATATTCCATTTTAGGTATGTACCACAGCTTCTTTAGCCAATCTTTATAGTAGGATATTTCAATTGCTTCCATGTCCTGGCCACTGCAAATAATGCTTCCATTAAAATTGGTGTACAAACATGTTTTCAGATATGGGTTTTCAAGACTTAGGGGTAAATACCCAGTACAAGGATTGCTGGATCATATGGTAGATCAATTCTTAGTTTTCTGAGGAAACTCCATACTATTTTCCATAGTGGCGGTACAAATTTGCAGTCCCACATCCTCTCCAGCATTTATTATTACTTGTTATGTTGATTATAGCTATTCTTACAGGTGTGAGATGGCACCTCATTGTGGTTTTAATTTGCATTTCCTTAATAGCTAATGATGTTGAGCACCTTTTCAAATATTTGATGGTCATCTGTATGTCCTGCAGGGAGAAGTGTCTCTTCAGGTCCTCTGACCATTTTATGATTGGATCATTTTTTATTTTTTATGGTTATTGAATTCTGTGAGTTTTTTGTATATTTTGGATATTAGGCCCTTATCGAAGGTGTTGCTTGCAAATATATTTTCCCATTCGGATGGTTGTCTCTTTAACTTGTTGACAGTTTCTTTTGCTGAGCAGAAGCTTTTTAGTTGGATGTAGTCCCATTCACTTATTTTAGCTTTTACTTCCCTTGCTTTTGAGGTCAAATTCATAAAATCCTCTTTAAGTCCAAGGTCCTTGAGTTTAGTTCCTATGTTTCTTCTATGCATTTTATTGTTTCAGGTCTTATATTCAGGTCTTTAATCCATTTTGCATTAATTTTATTGTGTGGTGATAGAAAACAGTCTAATTTCATTCTTTTTCAGGTGGCTTTCAGATTTCCCAACACCATTTATTGAACAGACTTTCCTTTCTCGACCGTATGTTTTTGGCTTTTTTGTCGAAAATAATTTGCCCATATAATATGGGTTTACTTCTGGACTCTCGATTTTATTCCACCACTTCGTGTGTCTGCTTTTCTGCCAATATGATGCCATTTTGATTACTGTTACTTTGTAGTATAATTTGAAGTCAGGCAGAGTAATGCCTCCAGCCTCTTTCTTTTTTCTCAGGATGGCTTTGGCAATTCGGGGTCTTTTGTGCTTTCATACAAATCTGATGATTTTTTTTGTTCTATTTCCTTAAAAAATGCCAATGGGATATTTATGGGGATTGCATTAAATCTGTATAATGCTTTTGGAAATAAGATCATTTTAACTATGTTGATTCTTCCAATCCAAGAACACGGAATATCTTTCCACTTCTTTGTATCTTCTTTGATTTATTTTAATAGGGTCTTATAGTTTTCATTATATAGGTCCTTCACATGTTTCATTAGATTATTCCTAGGTATTTGCAAAAGGGATTATTATGTCCACTTCTGTTTCTGACACTTCGATATTAGAGTATAGGAATGCTATGGATTTTCGAACATTGATTTTGAATCCAGAAACTTTATTGTATTTGCTTATTGTTTCTAGTGGTGTTCATGTGTAGTCTTTAGGGTTTTCTATATAAAGAATCATGTCATCCGCAAATAGTGACAGTTTGACTTCTTCATTTCCTATATGGATGCCTTTTATCTTTCTCTTGTCTGATTGCATTGCTAGGACTTCCAATGTTATATTGAATAACAGTGGCAATAGTGGACAGCTTTGCCTTGTTCCTGATGTTAGAAGGAAGGTTTTTAGTTTTTCACCATTAAGTATAATGTTGGCTGAGGGTTTGTCATATATGGCCTTTATTATGTTAAGGTACTTTCCTTCTATACTGATTTTGTTAAATGTTTTGATCATAAAAAGGTGTTGTATCTTGTCAAAGGCTTTTTCTGCATCTATTGATATGATCATATGATTCTTATTTTTTCATTTGTTTATGTGGTGCATCACGATAATCATTTTGTGTATGTTGAAACATCCTTGTGCCTCTGGGATGCAGCCCAATTGATCGTGGTGTATAATCTTTTTAATATGTTGCAGAATTTGGTTTGCTAGTATCTTATTTAGGATTTTTGCATCTGTTTTCATTAGATATATCAGTCTATAGTTTTCTGTTTTTATCTTTACCAGGTTTTTGTATCAGGGTGATACTGGCCTCATAAAATAATTTGATAAGTATTATCTTCTGTTCGATTTTTTGGAAGAGTTTGAGGAGAATCTGTATTAAATCTTCTTTGAATGTTTGATAGAATTCACTAGTGAAGCTGTCGTCCTGGACTTTTACTTTTTAGGAGGTTTTTGATAATTATTTCCATTTCCATACTTCTGATGGGTCTATTTAGATTTTCCAGTTCTTCTTGATTCAATCTAGGAAGGTTGTATCTTTCTAAATACTTGTCCATTTATTCTGGGTTATTAAATTTGGTGTTATATACTTTTTCATACTATTCTTGTATGGTCCCTTTTATTATTCCGGTTTCTGTCATCATTTCTCCTCTTTCATCCCTGATTTTGTTTATATTACTCCTTTTTTTTTTCCTTTAATGAATCTAGCCAGGGGTTTCTCAGTTTTATTAACCTCCAAAAATCAGCTCTTTGTTGTATTTATTTTTTTCTATTGTTTATTTTCAAATTCACTTACTTCTGTTCTAATTTTGATTATTTCTTTTCTTCTGCTGGCTTTAGGCTTCATTTGTTCTTCTTTTTCTTGTTTCATTTTTAAATGAAGCTGTAGGTTGTTTATTTGGGCTCATTCTTACTTTTTGAGATAGGCCTGTAGTGATATGAACTTTCCTCTTATGACTGCTTTTGCCGTGTCCCAAATGTTTTGACATGTTATACTATCATTATCATTCATTTTTGTGTATCTCTTGATCTCTTTTTTTATTTCTTCTCTGACCCCGTTATTCTTCAGTAGCATGCTGTTTAATCTCCATGTATTTGTGGTTCTTCCTGCTTTCTTTTTGCAGTTGATCTCTTGTTTCAAAGCATTTCAGTCAGAGAATATGGCTGGTATGAGTTCAACCCTCTTATAATTGTTGAGGCTATCTCTTTGTCCCAGTATGTGGTCAAATCTTGAGAATGTTCCATGTTGCACTAGAAAAGAATGTATAAGAAGCTCTTGTGGCATGAAAGACTATGTAAATGTCAATTATGTCCAGTTGGTCCAAAGGGTCATTACGGATTTTATTTCCTAATTGATTTTCTGTTTGGATGATCTGTCCATATCCGACAGTGGGATATTTAGTTCCCCTAATATGATAGTGTTTTGGTCTTTTTCTCCCTTTAGTTCTGTAATTGTTTTATATAATTCAAAGGTTCCTGTTCGGGAGCACAGATGTTAATAAGTGTTATGTCTTCTTCATGCATGATTCTCTTTATTATTATGAAGTGTCCCTAAGTATCTTTCTTTACCTTTTTTATTTCGAAGTCTATTTCGTCTGATGTTAGTACCATTACTCCCACTTTTCTCTGAATGCCATTTGTTTCAAATATCATTTTCCACCTTTACACTTTGAGTCTATATTTATCTTTGGAACTGAGATATGTCTCCTGGAAGGTACATATGGTTGAGTTTTGCTTTTTGATCCATTCTGCAACTCTCTGCCTTTTTATTGGTGAGTTTAGTCTATTTACATTTGGGTGATTATTGAAATATGAAGTCTTCTTATAGCTATTTGATCTTTGCCTTTCTTATAGCTTGGTGTTTCCATTGCTTCCTTGTTCTTGTGTTTCTGTTCTCTTTATTTTGGTAGGTTTTTGTGGTTTTTCCCTCTGGTTCTTTTTGTTTTATATTATATATTTTAGTTCTGAATCTTTAGTGTGCGGTTACCATGATGACTATGTAAAGGATAGTGTGTGTGTGTGTGTGTGTGTGTGTGTGTGTGTGTGTGTGTGTAATGGTCCATTTTCTTCCGTGTGACTTATCTCCATTCTCCTTTGCAAATTTGGATTTTTTAATCCTCCCTTTTTCAGTTTGCATGCTGAATGTTCATTACTATCTTGCTATATCAATTCTCTTCTTAATTTTCAGATTATAATGTCCCATTCCTAGTAAGGGTTACACTCCTGTGCTTTTATTTTCCTGATAGTCACCTTACTCCTAATTATGTTTTTTTTTGGTTGTTTGTTTGTTTGTTTGTTTGGTCATTTTGTTTTAGGTGTGGTGACCCTTTTCAGTATTTCTTGTAGCATAGGCCACATAGTGGAGAATTCCCTTAATTTTTGTATATCTGAAAAGGTCTTAATTTCTCCTTCATATATAAAGGAGAGCTTAGCTGGATACATTATCTAGGCTAATAGTTCTTTTCACTTAATAATTTGAATATTTGATTCTACTCCTTTATGGTTTGTAAGGTTTGTGCTGAGATGTTTGACAATAATCTAATGTTTTTCCTTTGTAGGTTACTATCTTCTTTTCCCTGGCTGCCCTGAGAATTCTGTCTTTGTCATTGATTTTTGATGATTTTAATACAATGTGTCTTGGTGAAGGCCTTTTTGGGTTGAGATAATTTGGTATTCTCTTGACTTCTTAAATTCCAAGCTCCAGCTTATTCCTTAGATTTGTAAAATTCTTGTCAATCATTTGTCTGAAAATGCTTTCTAGTCCCTGTTCCTTTTGCTTGCCTTCAATAATGCTCATTATTCTTATGTTTCCTCTCCTGATGGTATCAGCTAGTTCTTGAATTTCTCTTCCATTATTTTTCATTCTTCGGTTTCTCTTCTTCCTTCTGATTTATTTCTAGATTTTTATCTTCAATATCTCTGATCCTTTCCTCCATTTGGTCAATTCAATTCTCCAAGCTTGTTGTTTCATTTTTCAACTCTTGCAGTGTGTTTTTTATCTCCAGAAGATCTAATTTGTTCTTTTTGAGGGTTTCAATCTCTTTGCTAAAAAACTTATTCTGCTCATCTAGGTGTTTTTTCAGTTCCTGAAATTGTTGATATGAATCATTTCAGAACTCAGTGAGTTTTTCAGAAGTACCATCCTGAGTTCTCTGTCATGTAAGTCTCATATTTCTATGTCTATAAGGTTATTTTCTGGAGATATTTCTCTTTCTTTCTGAGATGCCTTGTCACCTTGGTTGTTCATGGCGTTTAATGGACTATTTCTCTGCCTGGGCATTATTGACAGTGTATTGTGCTCCCCCTG